>NC_141756.1:60041064-60382591 GCF_982258835.1 Parasteatoda tepidariorum | reverse complement strand
TATTAATTGTTAATTAAACTAGAAAAACAGATATCATTTATTATAATTGTCAATAGATGTCTATACAAATGTCATTTGTAAACAGAAAAATGCTAAAAATCACTTATGTTTAAAAATAATCAAATTCCTTATTAACTCATAAAAAATCAAATAGAATTAGATAAGTATTGCTTCAAAAGTTACGGAATGGCACGTGATTTATTTTTAAAAATAACATTAAATTTCATAAAATAATTTTTATTTCAAAGTTTCTTTTATATTTTATAACAAACAGATAAAATAATTATACTAGATGTGGTAGATATTATAGTAAACTACAAAATTTATAAATAAGTGTTTATAAAAAGTTACCTTTATTGCAATACATTATTTTTTAAAGGATTAATTCTATTACTTTTGATAATTCTTATTTATACTCTCTGCCCCTTGCCTATTTCTCTCCCAGACTCGCGTGATTTCTGCGTACTTATTTAAATTGTTAACCGTAAAAAGTAAATATCTATTTGATGATTAAAAAATGTCAAACGTTTAATGTAGTTAATTATAAATCGTTTAAAATATGTTTATTCCAAATTCTGCTTAAAAAGTTTATCATTATGAGAAGATTTAAAAAAAAAAAAAAGGACATTGCTTTTATAATTTTAAGCCCTTAAAATAAGAATCAAATCCAAAAACACAATAATAACATAGAATAACAAAAATGAAGAACTTTAAATATTGCAAATAAATACAGTTACCTAAGTGAGAAATATATACTTTATTAGTAACAAAATCCAATCATAACTTTATTATTATGTTATGACAACAAAAGAAATTTGGGCCTTTTTTCTTAGTGAAGGATCCTATCATGTGATTATTTTGACCAATGAGAGTAAACCGACAACAACGAGAACTGGTTTCAGACTATTCTGACGTGCAATCGAAAAATCAAAGTAACAAGAAAACTTGCTAATATTTTTATAAATTTGGCATTTTGGTATGGTAAGCTAGCATATTGCAATGGTATTTAAATATTGAAATTTAAAAAATAAATAAATTATAAGACGGTATGAAAAAAAACTTTTTTTTACCTCTGTTAAAGAATATTGAGAACGCTAAGCAGAACAGTATGACACTAGACAAATACAGCAAAAGCATGAAGAAAAGTAAAATTATATTAGTGTTTTCCAAAAAAATATATCCAGTCTTCAGAGGAACTTTGTAGATAATTGTTATGCAAATAACTGTAAATAAGCCGACAATGAAATAATTTGCAAATGTACTGATCCAGTACACAGTATCCGACATTCCCATCATTTTCATCAGTTCCTGTAATACAAAGAAAACAATCAAGTGTTAAGAAAAACGCTTGTATTGTTAAAGATTTGATTTTGAAGCTTTACTACTCCACCGATGAAAAATTGTATTGAGTGAAAATTGTTTCAAATATTGCATTGAGGCAACCTCATCTTTACGAGCGAATAGAATTAATATTTTTCAAACATGTGCTTTTATGAAATGAAAATAATTCAATTATAAATTTATTTTTCTGATATGTTCAATGAGAAATGTGAATAGAAGTTTATTTCTAAAGTGGTGTGTCCCACGTTTTATGTTTCAGATGTGACAAAAAAGGTATTTTCTAAATCTATTTAGATACTCTTCGATTAACTGGAAGCAAAGAAATTCAACCTATTTTTTTTAAAAAAATTATTTTATTTAATTTTCATGTGTTAAAAAAAAAAAAAATTGGCGACTTTCCGTTTGCGCCCCTGCTGACCGAAAAGTACCTCTATTATCCTATCTATCCTCTAAAAAAAACGAGTTATTATGTTAGTATTTTTCATTTTAAAGTCTGTCACTTATTTTTACAGAAAATCATCATAAAACATATTTTACATCAAAAAGCACATCACAAAAGTCCCATTTACATCAAAAGTAGACGAATTTCAAGTTGGCAGTAAATTCTGCTAGGAGAAAACTTTTGCAAAGCGGACATTTCTGTGTTTCCGGAACAAAGTTGTTTCTAGAAATTTCATTACCATAGGTGGTCAATAAGTGATAGAAACTTTGATTCTCTTTAGAAATAACAGTGTAATAATGGCTGTAAAAGTTATGAATTCATTAAAGGTGTATTATCATAAGGATCAGGGCTCTAGTTGAAACTTGAGCACTTCAGCTAATCAGAAAGGGATTGAAATTTCGATTGTAAGATTCTCCTTAGTTGACAGAAAAGCTAGAAAAGTTAAACGTAGAAAACAGCCATATTCGTATTCATAAATTCAGTCAAACTAAAAATTCAGCTAGACTAAAATCTCAGACTGAACTAGACTTCAGACTAAACTCCGGTGAAGCCAAAGAATTCGAAATAACCAAGAGGGATCAATCAGGTTTTGTTTCTTGATATCTCAATTGATTCCAGCTAAAACAAGCACAAAATAACATTATGGAATTTTCGCCATTTCGTAAAAGAGAATTACCAAGCTTCAAGATTCCTCTAGATTTCAAACTAAAACTACCAGCCGTAGGAAGTTTCTCTTCTACTGAAAAAGAGTTGAGGTTTCTTTCTTTTTGGTTAATGGCGGGCACGTGGCCTCAGAAAATCCGGAATTGCTACTCTCTTATCATTACCTATGGCTAAGCCACCGGGGTGGAGAAACGTCGCCCATGTCATGCAACCACAAACCCGTTTATAGGGCGGGTTACATTCACACAATTATTGAAAAGAGTAAAATAATGCATTTCATGTTTTACATGCAGTGAGTAATTTTTAAAAAAAAATTAATAAAGAAAATCTAAACATAATTTATTTCAGCTTACTTTCGAGCCATTAGTTTTTTCTTCGATAACTCTTCTTAAAAGGTTGAGGACGAAAATTAAATACCCATACAAAAACAGCATTGGAACAATTGAAACTTCATTGTACATACTTTCAACCTTCTTGTGTTCAGGATAAGGAAATCTTTGCATATTGACCTAAAATAAATTATGTGTTATTTATGTAATATAAATTATTAATTTTAATAAAATAAATAATGTACTATTAATGTCTGGCTTGTAATTGTAAAAAACTGAGATTTGATCTCCGATGGCGGCTTGAAGTCCACACAGCTTCATATGAATAGGTATCTGCTTGTCTAGAAAATAAGGGCGGTAGATACATAATACTAAACACGCTGCCCCCCCCCCCCGCCTCTCGCACCATTGGCTACGAAATTGAAAAACTTCATATCTATGATCTCCCAGGTTTACAACAGGCTATTGCGAGAAAGCGTTTTTTAATATTAGAATTATATATGTATAAATATATATTTTAAGTGGATCTCCGTTATATCTCGTTTGGGTATATTGCGCATTCAGTTTATCTGTTTTATATAAAAATATAGACTTTTTTCGAAGCGAATCAAAACGTAAAAGAGCATACTTTATGTCTCAAATAGTTTAGACGAGTGTTAATTTCACCAATCGTAAGGCTGCGAACACGAAATAAAAGCAAAAGTATAGCTAATATTTTCCCAAAGTATGATCACTCCGGATAATGTCAAATCTGCTCCTTTCTTGAGTTTCCGGTTAATTTGCTATTGGCCTTTTTTGTAATCTGTAAATACTTTAGGAAAAAAAAGAGTAACTTCTTGGATAAAACAAAAAGAGTCATTTGAATCTGCTTGCTAGTCTTAGACTCAGCGATTAGAAGAACTGTGAACAGTTTTCATTTTCGTATAAATGAAGCTGTGGCATTTTTCCAACTTTGACTTGCGGTCATGACTGTTTGCCTACAGCTTTACGCAGGCTTAAACCACGCAATTCACCATATTGCGTGGTTTAAGCCTGAAAATAAAGCTGCTTCATGAACTGACTAAATCCAATTTTTGATGCAAGACATCATGCACTTGCGTTTTTATTCTATAAAGTACAGAGATATTGGAGGTATAAGTAAGGCTGACAGAGTAGAGTAAAGGTGACATTGCCATATGGCATTTGTAATGAATAATAAATAACGCTTAAGCTTTAAAGCTTATTTACTTGAATTTAATTTAATGATATTTTTAATCTTCCTCTACTTAGGTCAAAGATTAACCTTATAATCAAACCGATTTTAAGACAACTGTTTGTAAGCCCAGATATATTGGAGGGCCAAATTACTAACGATATCATAGGCAATTTACTGGGCAATGATTAGACAAGTAATGCATAAACTTTAAAGCTAATTTACTTGAATGTAATAAAATTTCGTCGATTCTTCATTTACTTAGCTCAAACATTAACCTTATAATCAAACCGATTCTGAGCACTAGTGTTACGTTCAGATATATTGGAGGGCCAGAGAACTAATGATGACATTGACAATATACTGTTCAATTGGGATGATTCAATAAGTAACTTATTAACTTTTTCGACTATGACTTATAACTAACAAACTCGAATACAAAAGAATGCCACTTAAAGCCCTTATCTACTTAGCTCAAATATATACCTTATAATCGAACTGTTTTCCAGACTCATTCATCTTCTTTTCGATAAATGTATCTTCAATTGATGCTTGCCACATTAGAAAAAAGGTATCCGCATACTCTAAAAGAAATGTTTGAGAATTTATGTAAAAGAGGCTGTAGGAATTTACGAAAATTTCTTTCTTTTGAGAAAAAAATAATACCTGTATCCCTATGCGGTCCATTTACTCTGTATTTTCTTGAGGTTGCAAATGAGGTATCTCCATACCTAATTATATAGTCAAGGGATGGTGGATATCCCTTTTTACTGGGATTAAAATTCTTGAATATTGTTCCGATAACATAATTATTGCCGTATCTAGATCCTAACATTGCGTTTAAGCAAATTTTCTCCAGCTCTTCTTCTGTTTGCGCTGAGGCCATTTCTAAAACAAAAATAAACCCAGGTATATTTTTTAAAGCATTTTTTTATGCTATATATGCATACAGTGTCCAAAATAAAAAACGCCCCTTTATCGTACTCTTTGATCAAGTAATCTGATTTTAATGTAAGTAAGAAGGTACTATCTTTGAACATATTAAATTATGTTCTTGAACCTGTCCATATAAAAGTGTGAACCATTTTCTTAAGCGAAGGAGTCCGAATGAAGTATAAATTTGTTTTGAATTTTAAAGCTTACATCAGGAATTAATCTTGATTAATTTAATTCTTAGATGAATATTTAACTGAGATATGTCGTTTCTTAACTATTAAACTCATTTTAAAAATTCTTCTCTACAGTTTGGTTGCTCTTGATAAAACCAAATTGTGTGTGATAGGTCAACTTTGAACAAGCAAAGCTGGTTTATCTTTGATCGACGAGAAGTACAGAGTAGAAAGATCAAAATATGTATAAATATAATTAATTAAAAAATTTTAAATTCAAACACATTTAGGCAATAATATTTGAAAGATGAAATAAGGGCAATGAATCAACTTTTTAAATACTTTATATATTTAGTAGGAGGCACCGGAACTTGCGCACTCCAATCAGAAACCCCCGTGATTCCTTCTTATTCATCATGGGTTTAATCGATCTTTTTGGAAAAAAAGCAAAGAACATTCTTCTAACTAAAATGTACAAAAACTGATATAATTTTATGTTAAAGCATTTTGTAATATTTTAACCGTAACTAAATGAAAGGTCACCTAGATTTAAAAATTAACCAGCTAAACTTGAAAAAAAAATTAGCAGGACAGATCACTCAATAAAAAATGAGAAGTAATTTTACTCACAAGTGAGACTTATATTATTACTACACAATATTTTCAAGGTCCTTATATTTAGTTTTTTATACTTTTAAAAATTCGATGCAGATGCTAAGATTTGTAACTCGCAGCTTTTTTACTCAATAAAAATTTTACGAAACGTAAAAATGCAATACCTTACCAAGAAAAATGGAATTTTGTTTTAAAAAAAATGCGATCGCTTTATTTCGATCACTGTTTACCCATTGGTCAAATGCTTTTTATTCCGTTTTGACTCCAATAAATGCCACAACATTTCCAATCATGGGTTGCAAAAACTGTCTCAATTGATGTTGATGATGGATCATGGGTTAGAGTCCCCTAGCCATCAAGCTAACCTTGGGAAGTTTTTGTGGTTTTCCTCACAGCAACGCAACGCAAATGCTGGTTAGTTCCCTAAAAAATTCTTCCTCGAAAGCAAATTTCTCCCAATTCTTGATCCAGGAGTTCCCTTGTCTTCTGGATTAGGTTCAACTTTACAAGGCTACGGAGTTGAACATCGATATCATAATCTCAACATTGGGTCGTCTGCTCAACAACGAATATGAAATAAAAAACAACGTAAGTAAAATCTATCTTTGCTTTAATCATAAAATAAATATTTGAACTTACTAATATCAATCTGAAATACTCCTTCAGGATCATCTTTGAATCTTTCAATAGCATTTTTCATGAAATCAGTAGTCATATCATTTGGTGGAGTATACACAAAGAAAAAGCTACGATAATGAATATTATTTTTGTAAGGAGAGAAAGGTTCATAAGTTACAGCACTTTGCCAATAATCATCTTTTCCCCGATTATCTCTTTCAAACTTGATATATTCAGGAAACTTACTTCTCTGTTCTGACATTATCATAGGCATTATACTTGCAATAAAGACGGGAATGACGATTTCAAAAAAGGTAACTATGTAGTGCCGCTTTCTCAAAAGTGCTCCTTTATAAAGCAATATGAGAAACTGGTGAAAGCCGCTTTTAAAAGACATTTCCTGAAAGTAGAGTTATTTAAAATAATTAGTTAAAGTGAGAAATAAAACCAATAAAAAATTGAATTATCTCAAATCTATTAATTAATTGTTGCAAGCAAAATTTTAAGTTATGAAATCAGAAACAAAAGCGTATTTAATCTGAATACATTATAACTTTTTTTTTTCAACGGCTTCGGATTCTTGACCCTCAAAATACTGTTTTAAGATTAAAATCTTAGAAACTATTCAGCAGATTTCATTAAAATTTTGTATTTTGCTTCTTAAAACAATCTTTAATTTTACTTCCTTACAATTTTAAGAGTTTCAGACTGTTATTAAATAAAATAATGGTCCCGCAGTGGACTGATCGTTAAGACACGGTTCCCAGAAGATCACCGAAGTCAAGCATCACTAGCTGCGGTCAGTGTGCAGGTGGGAGACCACTTGGATCAGTCTGCGTAGGAACCGAGGGTGTGCGGTGTGGGTCCTCGTTAAACTGTTCTACCGTAAAGTGCTCGAATTCGCGTGCAGGTCGTTGGGCTACCGAAGCGGGGGTGCCATCCCCTCTGCAGAGGATCAAAATTGCGATGGGTTGTCTTCGGATCATCCTCAAGGATGTTTCTCAGACCGTCGCCAAGAACCCATTGTGCAGCTCTAGTGCGACGTAAATTAACTACAACAACAACAACAAATAAAATAATGAAAACTTGTAAAAAAATAGTTTTTTTTACATTGAAATATTTGCCGATAAACGAATTTTGTAACTGAGTGCAAAAATTTTTAGAGTATCTTAAGAAATTATTGTAATATGGCACATACACAAAAAGTAAAACTGACATAAAAGGATTTAAACTTTCGACAGCTGTCTGATCTAACAATTAGGGTCATATTTTCCAGATATATGCTAACCCCCTCCCCATATTATAAGGCTGAGGAATCCATCGAATAAAAGGAAAGGAAATTTGTTTAATCAAGGAAAGTACGTTTTAGTGTCTGATTTTGTAACCTAAAGTATTGTCTGCAGTAATTAATTGGCATTTTAAAGGTCAAGCCTTTGAACCAGTAAGAAACTCTGATTCTCTGATCTCTGTGACATACGGGAAAACTCTGATCATTAGATCAAAAGTTATTCAAGTTGTTTTTTTTGCTCTTTTTTCTTCTTTTTTTCTTTTTGAGCAATGTTTCTATGCATATAATAAGAAAAAAACGAAACAAACATTTTCTCGTAGAGTTAACATGTTGTCATGGATAGATAATTTTTTTATCCGGCAAAATCATAAAATTATAGGTCTGTATTCATTTTTCTTACTTTAAAAATATATCTTTTAAGCGCATAAATATTGTAAACTAACAATATATTTTAAGATTTTAACAATAAGAATAATTCAATTTGACAGTTTTATCTAGTTAATTATACTATTAAGTGCAAAACAAAAAGTTAATTTCAAAATTTTTTATACAATATTGATTTTCTAATTAAAAAGCTATTTACGGCAGAAATTTTTAAGTAAATAGAAAATTATATATTAATATCTAAAGAAATGAACAAGTTGATAAATACTTTGACCAACTTAGGCGTAATTTTGTTCAAAGAAAAAAAAAGTACAACAAAAATTCAATCTGAAAGAAATTAACAACATAGAGTAAAATGGCAGATTTTGAAAATGAACTTTCCTATTATAGTTATCATCTTCGCTTGCTCTCGGTTCTACGTCAATTCGTTGTGCAAAATTTGTTGTGGAACAATTTATCTAAGAGTTAATTCGTCACGGGTACAATTTGCTGCAGTGACAATTCATCGTGGTGACAATCTTGGGCACTTTATTGCTTTATTTAAATTACATATATTTCAGGCTTGTGTGTTAAATTTAGACTTATGAACCTTGGTCAATAGGAAGCACAGATGGAACAATTCAGAGGACATCACGCAGAATACATCCTGGGTTACGGCGGGATTCGAACCCGCCACCTCCACGCTTCGCACAGTATTTGGCGGGCTGTACCGCTCGGCCAGGAAGGCCCCACAATTCGTTTTTCTGTATTGATTCCATTTTGACCTTTTTCGTATAACAAAGCTCACATAAACAGCAGAAGAAAAATATATTTCCTGTTATTTATATTTCCCTTATAAAAATATATTTCGTATAATTTAGTCAAAATAGCGGAAAGCTAGTAATTCTTAACTCGTTATGAACTCATAATTCATTTTTATACTAGGATTTTGACGGAATTTGACTATATTTCTTGTAAAATGCTGTACGCGTTATATCGAATGAAAGTGCGATTTTCACTGCTGGTTTTTTGCGCTAGCGAAGAGTTTTGCCTGTAACAATTTGTGCTTGAAACAAAATCTGCAGAAGACGAAATTGCTAGACTACGAATTTCATGGAGCAAGGTTCAAGCCAGAATGGCGAGTCAGAAATCACAAGTTCGAGAAACCATTGGAAGAGGGAGAAAGTCTAAATAGATTCAGAAGGGTAAGTTTAAGTCCTTGAGCTCTGGAAAAAAAGGGTGTTTTCTTTCTCTTCTTGACTTTTTACTTCTTTATTTTCAAATTTATTTCGAACATTTAAAAATAATTTGATGATAAATTTACATAATAATTGTAAGTGTATTTATTACGCTTTCTTTCACCTTCATTATGCAATCGTTTTTGATTGGATATTAAATATACGCTTGTATATATGAGACCGATCCACATTAGATTTATATATATAAATGTATGAAGAGATTATAGCTGTATGTTGTAAAGAGGAGAATACTCTTGTGGATTAAGTTTTCTTTTTAAAAAGCTATGTGATGTATAAGTAAAGTTAAATTTTTTTCTTGCTTAATAAAGTTTCTTTGCAAGTTCAAATATGGATTTTTTTATTATGCTTGATTAACATTTTCCACTATGCACTCCAGCAAGTTCTATGAGTCGCCGAGACAAATCGTACCCGCGACGAATTATCGCAGCCCATTAAAAACTGCTACTCCGAATTGTGCGCAATGAATTGATTCACGAAGATTAATGTGCGCATGGATCAAATAAGTTTTTGGCAGTGCTTTTTGTCGACTTAAATAAATAGGGCTCCTTCAACATGTCAAATTTCACCTTTGTAGTCCCATTTCTGTGCTCTGTAAAGTGGCCCACATTAGAATTTTTACTACTGGTTTTGCAATTAATAATTCTCAAACTAGTTATTAGGATGTAAATTTTTTCATTTATCGTACTCTCTGCAGACTTTTCTACATACTCTCTTAATTTCTTGGTTTAACAGTTTTAGTGCTACAAAGCAAAATGTAACCCGAAGTTGATCATCCAAACGCTTACGACTTCATAATATAGAAAAGAAATGTTTTTCTTCTATAAAAAATGAAGCTAGTATGATAGTGTGATTGGAAAAAAAATTCTTCGCAAAAATATCGTATGTATATATGCATTAGATAATACTTAACAATCGAGGTAGGCCTGAGATCAGATGGCTTGATTGTGTGGAAGGAGATTATAAAATCCCAACAATTACTAACTGGAGAACAATCGCTAAGAAGAGTGCAGACTGGAGGAAGGTGGAAGGCTCTGGCCCGCAAAAGGGCTGGTATGCCAATAGAAGAAGAATATTTAACAATAAAGTATTTTATTTTCGGGTGAGAAAAATGGATTATATTAATTGAATAGGAGTTCGATATGTAACACATATTTTTGACTTTATTTAAAGATACGAATCAGCATATATATGAAAAAATATACTTAAGTTTAAATAATCTTTTTCCCATAACTTTGCTCTTTGTTTGCTCACAAGAAGAAATTGGTGTCACATTTGTGTGAAGATTGCGTTTTCAAACAATCTATAGTTCTAAAACTATTTCAAAACTGACAAAAAGAAATCCAGGCTTTACTTCCTAGGCTTAAAATTTAATCGTATTCTGTGATTTTCAGCTCCATTGGCGCCTACGCTAGGGATACCTTAAATGTCATTACTAATCATATTTTTGAGTAAGTTATTTAAGTTATAGTTCTAACGAAACCGTAATTTTGTTTTAATCAGAAAATATCCTTCAGTGTAAATAACACAAAAAAATTACAAATTGTGTCTGAAAATATAAATTGTAATTAAAATTTTCGTGTCGGCTGTAGTCACCTATCGTCGAAATGATGTCAGATGATGAGCTTACAGCGAAGTGATTGTTGGGACAAAGTGAGCCCTCGGCAAAGTGATTGTTGGGATAAAGTGAGCTATCGAAGTATTGTGTCAGGGAAAGGATCATTACTATCAAGAATTTGAACGCAGTCTTTTTAAATATTTAAAAACAGATGGTGATTGAAAAATTATTAATTGCATCAAGTTGATAAGCTATCTCAGAGTTTGAATACATCCAAACTTTTTACGCAGAGCCGCGATGGCTCAGGGTATAGAGCGTTCGCCTGCCAATGAGGTGAACCGGGTTAGAAACCCGGCAATGGCTGGTCGATACGAATCCGCATCCGGCTTGCACCGACCACAGTGTTAACGTGAAATATCCTCAGTGGTAGACGGATCATGAGTTAGAGTCCCTTAGCCGTCAGGCTAACCGCGGTAGGTTCTCATGGTCTTCCTCGTCATGTAACGCAAGGGCTGGTTAGTTCCATCAAAAAGTCCTCCACGAAGGCAAATTTCTCCCAATACTTGATCCAGGAGTTCCCTTGTCTTCTGGATTGGGTTCAAAATTACAAGGATATGGAGTTGAACATTAGAATACGTAAACCCGAAAATTGAAACACTTTCTAACCTGTAGCTTAATTCAAACGATGTTGGTGCCGAAACACGTGTAATATATACTTCAACAAATCCATATATAATCGTTCAAATCTGAAATAATACATAATTTTGAATTATGTATTTGTAAATTTCAAACAGAAATAGAATTAAGTGTGTGTTTGTTTATACATACTTTTGAAAAATGATGTTCTCTGATTAATATCAAGAAAATGAGTTTACACGTATAATATTAACAACAAAATAAAAAAATTATTAAAGAATTTTGATATTTAATTTGCTAATTATTATTATTGATTCTCTCAAAATCCAAATTAATTAGAAATATACATTGCTTTATCAGGTTTCTTACAATCTATTGTTACAACCAAAACACAAATCTATGCTTAATTTGAAAATAATTTTTTATCATAAAAATCAATGGTTATGCATTACCTGGTTACATTGTATTTTTTTACCAGAGATTTATCTAGCAGCTATAATTAAGTCATTTACCAGAGATCAACCATTTTGAGCTCTAATTCTTAAAGTTAAATTCATTGAAAAAAATTTTAAAACTGAAACAGACGGATTACATACATACTTTTTGTATCAAACTTCATACATTTAGGTGGGTAATAAATTATTTGCCGCAAAGATGTGTACTATTTACCGTGTATGTTGTAGATGCGTGTGTATGTTTCGTACAGAGAAAAATAAAGAGATTTTGAAGGAATCGAGAAACGATTCCCATAGGTTAGCGTACGGCAGGGGATGATGAAATATTATAATTAAAAAAAATTACTTACGATTTGTAGAAAAAGTGAAATCAGTTTTTAAAATATTCTATTGTCAACTTTACTGAATTATAATATTCTTATACATTTTAAAAAAGGAATAAAGACAATTGTTTTCTCTTTTAGAGGAGTATCGTATATTTTAATATAAAGATATCGTTAAAAAATGATAAATTCGTTATCATAAAAAACCACACGAACAAAACTGCTTCGAGTTATGTTAAGATTATCTTACTATTTTATCAATTATTTTATTCGACAATTTACTTTTCACAATAGCTGATGTTTACCCTTTTCTTATGTTTATATCACAGATTACCTTAAAAAAAATTCCATTAAAATGATAAAGAAGCAATTCCTTAAATGTTAATTTATTTATCTAATTTTAAAGTGTTTCAAAGACAAAAGAGTCTCATATTGCGAAAGAAACTGATCTGATATGAAATTTTATTATTAAAAATAGAGAAATATTGTTAATAATAGTTATTTCATTAATTCTCCACTGTGATTTTCAAATTAATAATTTTAAAAATCATTATTATATTTTAATTAATAACTATTTATTTTGTTAGTGTTTAGAAGGTCTTTAAAATTATTTGAAATTTAAAAAAAATAATGAAAGAAAAGCGAATTTATTTTTAAAAGACAAAGAAGCAATTTTGTAAGTGTCCATTTATTTATCAAATTTTAAAATGCTTCGAAAGCAAAATGGTCTCATGATTAAAAAGAAACTGGAATGATAAGAAATTTCAATATTAAAAAAATAGAAATATAGTTAATAATAATTATTTTATTAATTTTCTATTGTGCTCTACAGGTTGATAATTTTAAAAATCATAATTATATTTTATTAATTACTACTTAGTTTGTTAGTGTTAGAAGGTTTTCAAATATATAAAAATAATGATAGAAAAAAGAAGTTTTCTTATGAAAAAGATAAAGAAACAATTCCTCAAATGATAATTTATTTATCAATTTTGGAAGTGTTTCAAAGACAAAATAGTCTCAGAATTAAAAAAAAAATAATAAGAAATTTTAATATTAAAAAAAGAGGAATATTTTTGATAATAGCTATTTTATGAATTTTCCATTGTGCTTTTTCAGGTTAATAATTTTAAAATTATAATTATATTTTTATAATTAACTATTTGATTTGCTAGTGTTTAAAAGGTTTTCAAAATTATTTGAAATATATAAGAATAATGAAAGAAATGAAATGAATGAAATGGAAAATATAGTTACTACAAAACATTTAAAACATTAAATAAACTCAAAACAGATAAATACGTATTTTAAAATGTTGTGATTTCAAAAAAATAGACTGCTGTCGTAGACGTTGCACTGACATTTCCAGTATGCTGTACGTTACTCTGTAAGCTTCCAGTTACTCTGCACGCTTCCCAGACATTTAACGGGCTGCACTGTTTGCCAGTATAAGAAATAAGTTTTAATTACAATTGAGTTGTAAGTACTACTTTGATCTAATCATTGAAATGCTGTGCGTGTGTCATGAATACTTTTGAAGACCAAGTTTTAGATAAATGTCAACTACAAATGAATTTAAAAAATGTGTACATATATCTTTATGAATTATTCCTTAAGGCAGTCTGTGAAAAATTAAGTTTTTATTCCACACAAGGTATATTATTTCTAATTTTATCCCAATATATACTCTAAATAGCTTTACATTAAAGTATTATCTTTAAAAAAATAAAATTTGAACACTAAACAGCAAAATTTTCAACAATTGGAATAAAAAAAGAATTTTTGTCGAATTTTTGCTAAATATTAGGAGCACCGGCTTTTGCGTCAATTAGTCGCGCACAATTCGTCGTAGCAACAATTCGTCACCCCACAATTTGTCTAGGAACAATTCGCCGTGAACACAATTCATCGAGAACACAACTCGCCGTAGACATTTCGTCGCAGGCACAATTCTTTGCGAGCACAATTCGTCGTGGGCACAACTCGTAGCGAGCACACACTTCATCGTAAGCACACCTAGTCGCAAAAGCAATTCGTCGCTGGCATAATTCATGACGAACATAATTCGTCGTAGCGATAATTCATCATGAACACAATTTCTTGTTGTTCCGATAAAATACATGTTAGTCCAGTAATTATAGCAACAAAAATGGTGTTTCTTCAACAACAAAAAACACAAAATTGTTTTTTTTTCTTCTTTTGTCGTGTTTGTTTGTTTTTTTCCAAAAAAAAGCTTTTGTAATGGAATTATAAATAATACCTGAAAACTCGTCTCCTCTGTACGTTTCTCCCTTTTTTTGAGAGAAATGGGGTGATTGGGGGAGTTTACAAACAGGCAAGTGAGAGGAGGGATTGTTTCCAATGTTTTTTCGCTGAATTGAATGAAACCAATTACGAGATGATCGAATTATTAATTTAGAAATTACGAGGATTTTACATACAAAAAGTACAAATTTGTATTTATACTCATTTACGCATTTAAAATTAATATCAAAACAAATGAGGTCTTGTTTCCTATGTAGTTTTTTACGTTAAATTGAATGAGGCTATACAAGAGTTTGTTGAATTGTTTGAAAGTTAAAAGCTCTTTATTTATAAAAAGAATTTCAATGACTTGTACTTATGCACACTTTTAACAATGCTATCTAAAGGCTATCTAAATATATGATACATTTTCCGATGTAATTTTATGTTAAATTGAATGAGATAAAATTAAAACTGATTGGATAAATAGATTTGAAATTATATACGAATTTTTACTTAGGTATAATTCAAAAAATAGTACTTTTTATATTAAAAAAAAGCATTGCAACTTTTGAAACATTAGTCCTATTGACTTATGTTTGTTTTCATTTGACTAAGCAAGAAGAAATATAAAGGAAACAATACTTCACTTGTCTGTATAGCAATATGTGATGTCAGTATAGCAACTCGTATTATAAGAGCAAGGACAAGATTGCACACAAAACCCTTATAAAATCTTAACATTTTATCTTATCAATTCCTGTTTTATCTCAGTCAATTTAGCATAAAATATTGCATCGAAAAATGTACCTTATACGTTTAGATAGCTCCTGCATAGCAACATAGAAAGTGTACATAAATTCATGTAAAAAGAAGTACTTTTTATACACAAAACCCTTTTAAAATTAGAATTATTCGTCCTATTGATCTGTCTCATTCGATTCAACGCGTAAAAATGCGTAGAAAACAATGCCTCACTTGTTTGGATAGCAAATTCAGTTTCGTGAATACGTGCAAGTACAAATTTGTATTTTTTCTAAGTAAAACCCTTATACTTTCTGAACTATTCGTGAGATTGTTTCAAGATTCGTTTCATTCAATTTAGAGTAAAAATATTCATAGATAACATTGTCTCACGTAAAATTAACACTCTGAAGATCATGTGCTTATCTACTTACGTTATTAGGACCATATTTTTGTTGCTATTTCCTTAAACTTGAGTCAAAAATATGAATCCATATTAAAAAAACTAAATTTATTTCTCGAAAGTGCATTGAAAGTCTGTTGTTATGAAACTCTTTTTCCTTTATATCGGATAATTATTTTAATTTGAAATACTTATCCACATTAGACAGTTTTTGTCTTCAAATTGTAGATTGAATAAAGCAGCTCCGTGTTTTACAGAAGACAGAAGTTTCTAAAACAGAAATGTTTAAAGAATAACTTTTTGTAAGGAGAAAATAAAAAGTGCATTATTTTTTGACGTCATTGGCAAAAGTCAATGTTAATTTTAATAGTAAATAGTTCTTGTAATTTACAACAATAAATCTGCTGGACACGATGGAACAAAAGCTGAGCTTTTGAAAATTAAGGAACCAGGATTGATCAGGGCAATCCAAGATATTATATGCAGGATATGGGAATTGGTACAAATGCACACTGAATGGGATGATGGTTCTATCTGAACAATCAACAAAAAGGGAGACAAGATGGATTGTAAAAATTATAGGGTGATCACCTTATTGAATACAGCATACAAGATTTTTTTTCTCCAATGAACTATATAAAAGACTTTTACCGCAAGTGGAGAAGGTGGTTAGAAGTTACCAATGTGGTTTTCAAGGAAGAAAATCTTCAGTTGATCAAATACAAGTTTTAAGACAAATTATTGAGAAGACAAAAGAATGAAATATTGAGACTTTCCATCTTTTTATTGACTTTAAGGCAGCATGCGACAGTATCAAGAGAAATAAGTTGTATGAAGCAATGGAAGAATTTTGGTATTCCCCTGAAGCTTATTAACTTGACAAAGACAACACTCAGAAGAGTCAAGTGCAGAGTTAAGTTGCAAAACGAACTCACCGAGCCCTACTACACTGATAGAGGCCTGAGGCAGGGAGATACACATGCCTGCCTTCTACTCAATATCGCACTTGAAAAAGCAATCAGAGCATTTGGAATCAATGTAAGAGGCACTATTTTTCAAAGATCTACACAAATTCTTGCTTATGCAGATGATCTTGATATTATGGGAAGATCTAGACAATCAGTAGTGGAGAACTTCAAAGCTCTTGAAGTAGCAGCTAGTGAAATGGGACTAACCATTAATGCTGACAAAACTTAATATATTAGTATTCTTTGGAACTATTATCCAGAAATCTAGATTTAGCTATGTAAAATTTAAGAAATTAATTTAGCTTCAAAAACGAGAAAAATTAAACCTTAAATACAAATTGTAAAAGTATTTTTTACAAAAGGAAAATTTCTAACATCTGTTTACTCTGTTAGTTTAAAATTTTAACATTTTCATCAAAAAGTTAGATTTTGCTGACAAAAAAAAAATCAATTTTTAGATTTTTAAATTAGAGTTAACTAATAATGCAATTTAAAAAAAACACGTAGTACATTTAAAACGTGTTTAGACATTTTTTCTACAATATAATGGACGGAAACTCATCAAACTTATGCTGATAGACTTCACTTTTTAATCTAAAGAACGTTTGGTATTCGGATGTATTAGTAAACCATATAATTTAAATAGCCATAAAATTTTTGTTTTCTACCCTGCCGAGTAAACTGGTTTTCATTGGATTTGAAGTAAAATTCTGTATTTTCTTTCATTACTCAGGTAATTAAACTAAATATAACCATTTCTTAAATGTTTTAAAAAAATTGAGTTTCGTGGTACGAGATGTACTCACAATGCAAAAAAATTAAGCTATCGATAAAAATGTGTGATGTACTGAGTTAGTGCCAATAGTCTTATTCCTTCCAGATATTAATATCTTTTGCTAGAGAGTAAATTGTGAAAAGTTATTTTTAAAAAATTGTATGTCCCTAGCTTCTGAATATTTTATCTATTTTTTTATGTTATTAATTCATCTGTAAGATCTTACAAAGTTTGTAAGTATTTTTTTTTATTTAGGAATTTCAGTTTACTGAGAAATCAATATTGGTAAGATTAATGCAATAGTTTGGTTTCTCTTTTTTTAACAATGTAATTTTTTCACATTTCATTTAAACAATCAACTACAAAAAAAGTATTATTGGAATATAGTTATAACAATACCTAGATCGAAATAGCTGAGAAATGTATGTAAAGTTTCATTGTTTAAACATTGTTTCCGAAAAAGTTAATTGTTGAGAACAGGAACAAAATCTTTTAAAAACCATTTGTTGGTCATTCTTTTTTGAGCTATACTCAGTGTATGTTGTCACATTTGACGGCGATTTTGAAAAGCTTTAAAAAAGAGCGATTATGAGTGAATTATTTCACCAAACCTTTACGCCTATCTGGCGAATGCACAGGAAGCAATTTTGTTTGTTTAAACAAGCGATTATTAATCACTGGTTAGACCAGATGATGAAGTATCCTCGGCCTATGCGTAAGTCTATACTTTTTATATTTATTCCAATATTAGCAGTCATGCAATTTATAAAATTTTATGTAGATATTACTTAGAAAAGAGATTTACACTCCTTCAAAGAAAACAAATTTCAAACGTTTGTAGCAAGACAATAAAAAGTTGCAACTAATGCTACTGGCACTAAATGTCATGATGTACATTGTGGGGCCACAATAAACATTGCATATTTCCTTGCTCTTAAAATTTCATTACTATCTTAAACTTATTATTTTTAATCTTTCTTAACCGAATTTTAATTAAATTTAACCGTATATTTAATTATTATTATAATTTATAAAAAGCGAATATAAAAAATATTTTATTCTTTTCATAAGAATCAATGTAACGGCTAACTTTTTATTTCAATACTTATGTAAGGTACATTAATTCTCTAAACCGAAAACAAAAATCTATTTATAACTCTTTGTTCGTTATTTTTTACCACAAATATGTTTTTCAGTTACGTAGTAATACAAATTCTCACAGTCTTTTGGGCAATTCGCTTTCGCCAAATTATTTTCAAATTTATATTGATTATGGGGGATGGCTTTATTTTTGGCTGTGTTATTTTTCGATAAATCACCAATCTTGAATCTCTTTCCATGCTCCTAACTCTTCGCTAGGAACAATTCAGTCACTTTTCAATTTTGCTTTTGTTCAGACTGATTATGGAGTATTTATCTACCATGGCCGGTCCTTATTAATGTAATTATTCAAAATTTACGTAACTTAGAAAGTCTAATTATGAATAAAATATAATTTTGTATCTCCAGCTCCACAAATAGATACTAAATAAAGGCTTTATTATAATTATAATTCTGTTTTAATCTTCAACCGTCCGTTTCATTCTTCAACCGTCAGTTTCAAAATGAACACATATAACAAGGAATAATTTTGTGAATAAGCCACTTAAAAATGTTTGAGCTATAAGTCAATATTATTTAATGGAGAAAAAAAATCCTTCCGATATATACTAAGTTCCAAAATCAAAATTTCAGAGAAAAAAAACTTCGATTTATTCTTTTAAGTCTGTTTGATTGATTCTTTCTTGAAATGTCATGCATCTCATTTTATTTTATTTATAGTGTTTTATTTCATGTTATGGACACATAAAATAAAACTTACGTATTATAAAGGATTACACAGATTTTTTAAAAAAGTGGAGTAAAAAAAGTTTACACTGTTAAACAAAATAAAAATATATCATTTTTTGCATAAAATATATGAGATTTTTAGGTAATAATAGGTAAAAAAATATTTGTTTCATTGAAACTTGCTTCCATAGTAAAACATACAATTATAAGTAAATAATCATTAAATTTGAAGTAAAATTATGACAAACATGCAAGACATATTATAATTTTCATATTTGCAAATTCACATTATAAAAACAGTTGCAATTTTTAAAATGTTATAAAGTTAATACAAAAACCTTTAACTTTAGATTATGTTATAAACTTTAAAAACTTGAATTTTTGCTAACAGTGAAATTTTATTTAGCTAATGAGGATGATTATGATGATATCGAAAGTGAAGATGAAGCAATCAATGAGTAAGTAAATATATTTTTAAGTCGCTAATTAGGAAATAATCATAAATACACTTAATTCCCTAGGAATGAATATAAATCAAGAGTGTAAAAAAAGTAGACCCGAAAAGAAAAAGAAGAAAACAAACTTACACTCAACAAAATTATCGTCAAATCTACCAGAATATGGAGAAATTCACCGTATTTCTGACCCTACGGGAACACAAAAAGTCTTGGTAGTTTATACCAAACACTTTGTTAAAGATTTTGGTAAAATTAACAATAAGTGATTAAATTTGATAGATGAGATAACATACAGTAATTTTATCATGATATCTTACACCATGATTCAAAAATCATTTATCCGGTTAAATTAACTTCGTATTTTTTTACTAAATGTGTGGATTTAAGAACTATATTTTTTATAAACTACAAATTCCTTTAATACATTACCAAATGAACAGAAAATGCACCAAACGAATGGTTTCAATACCATATATTTTGATTTTCATTACCAGAATAGTGCTGTTCTTTTTTACCAGAAATGTCATTACCACGCAGTGAGGTAACTCAACAATAATATTTTTATATTTCAGCAAACTTTTGGGTTGTGCATGCATTTCTATTCTTACTCATTTTGTTTTGTAATAATCAGGGTGGCCATCGCAACACAATTTATATTTTCACAACCCTAAACAAAAATGTGTAATAATATGAATAACATTGAGGGTTTAAAATAATTTTTTAAGTTAGAAGAAAACCAAACGTTATTCACATCGATTGAATCACTGTTGAGAAAAGCAGGGCGAAAAATGTTAAAACCTGCTTGATTGCAGGAAAAATCAGAAAAAAGTTGAAAGGTGAAGAAAATCAAAGAATTTTAAGATGTTCTAAAGTTGTATTTATGAACAAAATGCATATTTTAATTAAAATGTTATTCCCTGAGAAAAATATTGATATACATTTTTTAAACTGATGATTTTTTAAAATTGATAATGAACTCTTTTCTTAAAATGAAAAAACAAGCATTGTTTAACTTATTTAAAATTATACATACACTAAAATTTATTGAGTTTCATTTTATGTTGGTTTTTAGGATTGCGGCAATTGATTTTGGAGGTTCTGAGGAACCGGTAATTGTTGAAAACATTTCGGCCCAACCATTAGGAGATGAGGTTTTCAAAAACATCAGGTAGGCTAATTTTTCTTTAAATTGAATTTTCGCCAGTTAGTATTTTTGGTATATTGTTTGCTTTCTGCTATTTCAAATGCTTACAATTACACAGAAAACTATTGAAACTCATAGTTACAAACACACACATAGTTGCAAATATACAAAAACTCACTCTTTAAAATTAAATTGTTAATGATTATAAAGATTACATCCAAATTATGATCTTATAAATATTCATCAACGAAATCTATACTTTTTTGATGAAAATTTTAATTTTTTTTATTTTAAGATATATTTTAAGTATGAAGGTTGTGATTTAACAAATAAACAGATCTGAAAATTTAATTTATGCAACATCTTTTTAATAAATAAAGATATAGAAGAGGCTCTACCACAGGAAATATAGTATTGCCGGAGATTGGAACATGTAAATTATTAACTGTTTATACATTTATTGAGAAAAAAACTAATTAAATCCTTGAACAAACTTCGAGGCCTCTTTTATTAAAAATACAAAACTTAGATATAACTTAGATTTGAAGAAATCGATGTAATATTTATTTACGTAAAATATGAACAAACTGGTAAGAAAAAAGCTTCTCTTAAATTAAATATGATATTTGAGCAACTAAATACTAGTCTCCACAAATTCCAACAGTAATAAATATTTCACCTTAAATGTTAAAAGTCTATTTAGCTACTATGTAAACATAAAATACGTCAGAAAAATTAATTTATTCTCCTTTTAACATTATAACGTTAAACAGGATAAAATATTAAAAAAAAGAACTAAACGGATGAAATTAAAAAAATTTTAAACTACATAAAATTAATTTTTTTTCTTTGAATAACATAACCGATAACATTTTAATTAGTTTATTATTAAACAGATTTCTGCCAATGTTAGTGAATTTTTCATCTCAGTTATTTGAATCAAAAATTTTAAACATTACATGCAAAATATTACACCTTAAGTCAGTGTAATATTTAAAAGTATTTATTTAAATAATTTTCACTTACACAGTTTGCAAGAGAAGAATTCACCAGTTTTTACAAGTTTATACATATATGTATACATCAAAATGTATACATATATGTAATATAAATCTTGCCGAAATATTAAACAAGGAAATATTATTATTTTAGTGCTGAACTTGATGTAAAATATGATGAATATGGTTGTTATGTTGAGGCCGATTGTATCGATGGATTTGTTGCTCAGACTCAAACGAGTGAGAATTTTAGTGTTGCCCTAGCTGGCAAAGGTGATGAATACGGATTTTATGTTGAGTCTGATGTAAAGGAAGGTTTAGTTGAGGAAAATTCAGCTTATGAGAATGATGAGAATATTGGGTACGCAAATCTATATTTAAATTGAGTTTAATTAGTACTTTTAAACATCTTTCGTAATATTGCTTGTTTGTGTTGAAAATTCATAAAGCTCCTTAATGATTTTTGTTTTTTTAAAAATGAATGCTTAACATTTTGACTTCTTTAAAGACATCATAATAGTCAAAAAAGCGTATATTTTTAAACATTAAAAAATTTTCAAATGTTTTAAATAACTCTACACTTAACAGTTCTTAAAATATCAACGATTATAGTAGTCAATGATTTCCTATAAGTTAGCACTAACTTTATTTTTTTAAATAAAAAAGCTTTAAAAAATTCATGTCAGTGATTAGACAAAATTTCAATTTTTTATTATTCTAATTTTATAACTTTCATAAGGTCCTGCATACATATTATTTTATTTAACTGAATTCCATTTTCACTGGGCATTTACTACCCTATAAGTTTAAATAATATTTTCATTTATAGTATATAAAATGCTGCACACTGTAAAAATTCATATAAAATATATATCCCTGTTTCTTGATCAGGTTAAAAATTTAAAATATATTCATCCATGTGTTATAAATCGTAAAAATTACCTTTCATCATTTTAGTGGTGACCAAATAGTGAAATGGGACGAATACGGATTCTTTGTTGAATCTGACTGTATTCGGGATTTTGTTGCTCAAAATCGGACTACGGAGGATTGTGAGAATAATAGGTATGCTAATTTGTTTTCATTTTGAATGTTTTTAGTATTTAAGTAAAAATGTTTTCTGAGCTTGTCTATCAATATTTGGGGCAACAGAGGGATACTTCTAAATTTATTTTTAGCTAATTTTTTCAAACTTTAATTGCTTTACAGGATTTAAATCTCAAAATAAATATATTATAATTTTCAGAAAGACAAATATTTTAGAAAGATATAATTTAAATACTTGTGAACTTCAAACTACTGTACTTTGATAAAATTCGTTTTTTTTCATGCAAGTTATGATTTTTTATTTATATAGTACTGAGTACTGTTATTATACAAGAATAATAAATTTGGTGAGTAATAGGTAACTTAAGCCTTAAATTTACTTTATTTAGTTAGAATCTTAACTGAAACCTGATGACTATAATATTTTCTGTTTAATAAGACTGAATAGTATGTTAAATTTTGCAATTTCAAGAGTATGTTGAATACCAATATTTTCAATCTAAATTTGGCAGAAACGATAATAAAATTAAATTGTATCAATTTCCTTCTCTTGCCATTCTTTTTAATAAATTAAACGGGTGTAGGGAAACAACTCATTAAATTTTTATTTTTATTTGTACTTTTCGTCATTCTCTGTTTTTTTAATAAATAAATTGAAAAAAAAGCAGGAATAAAAACTAAAAGAAAATTTATGTAAAAAAAAATTTATAAATAATGAATGGTATTTCGAAGGTCTTCAAAGACTATTATCAATAAATTCCCAAGATGTTTTGTAATGACTGCTCTTAGTATACAATTATACAATCCATGTCCTCAATGTAGATTTAAAAAGTACACTCATTAGGGATTATGAATTTTAACAACGATAAGATACAAAATGCTATTGAAATATAACCAATTCCTAATGAGGAAGGTGTAGCAGAAAGTATCAAAAAATTTTATATTACGAGAAGAAAAAATACAATTATTAAAAATACCACTAAGCTTTATCAGGCAATTAAACTTGTTTCCATATTTTAGTCTCCCTTTTCTCGGCATCGATTCTTTAGAATTCAATCGCGTTTTTTTTTAACTTGCTAAAACAATAATTTACGATAATGATGATTTAAAAGTTCATACACTAATTGCCAAGCAACGTAAAGTTCATACGTCAAAAGATTAAAAAATTAGTAAAACACTTTCTCGAGTTTAAACTAGCACTATTCTTAGTATAAAAAAATTAGGTATTTTTAGAGTATTAACATATTTTCACTTTAGAATTTCAGGCTGAAATATTTTATTAATAATAAAATATTTGATTAATAATAAATATTTTATTAATGATAATCAGTTTTCACGTTTTATTAAAGCAAAATTTGCGTATACTTTCGCCAATTACTCACACACATATTAAAACTTTACCCTCTGGTATATTAAAAATAAAATTTTATTCCATGAAATAAGATCAATGCTGAATTTCTAAATACATTCAAAGTTTACTACTTGGTTATAAAAAAAACTAAGGCATTTTTTAATCACAAAAAATAATGAAAATGTATTATATTTGTAAAATTTATGCATTGAAAATTATGTTGAAATCCATTATGTTTGTTTATAATTTTAGAGTGACATATGATGTCGGAGGTTCTGGGGAACCTGGAATTGTGGAAAATGTTTCTGATGAGAAACATAGTGATGAGGATTTTCAAAGCAAAAGGTATGGTAATCTGTATTTAATTGGAGTTATCTAAGTAATCTTAATTGTTTAACTTTTTTATTGCTGTTGCAAATGCTTTTGATTAAGCAGAGCAATATTTCCTCTTTTTTTCACTTCTATAACAACATTATTTCTTGAAAAAAATTT
Organism: Parasteatoda tepidariorum; assembly: GCF_982258835.1. Taxonomy (NCBI): domain Eukaryota; kingdom Metazoa; phylum Arthropoda; class Arachnida; order Araneae; family Theridiidae; genus Parasteatoda; species Parasteatoda tepidariorum. The sequence goes on along the minus strand of NC_141756.1, from coordinate 60,357,949 downwards.
ATAATATGTATCTTGCAGACAAAAAGTAAACTACGAAGCATTTATGCATGACCCGTGAATAAAACTTGAATAAAAAAGGGACCATATTCAGCAGTTTTCAGTAGCTGTAAAATGTAAATTTCGAGAAATAAATATATTAAAAACATATTTAAAAAATAGCTGAATAAAAAGAATTATGATTTCAAAACTCCACCTGTGACGTAGTAATTTCCTGACTTCATAGCCACTATTAAAAAATAGTGTTTCATTTTTGCTTCAAATGTGCCAAAAAATATAATAACTTATAATTATAAGATAAACAAGTACTTCTAAGAATTTGAAATAATCATATCTCATTGCTTGCAGTTTGAAATTATTTCCCTGGTAATATTCAGAACATTCTTGTGCATACTTAGAAAACGAATTTATATGATGAAAATAAATTAGAAAATATTCTTTTAATAAAAAAGTTTGTTTTTATTTAATGATCCAAGTTATAATTTCGTAATTATATACCACTGTAATAATACTTTTTTGTTCATCCTTTTAATAACTAAAAATAGAGGAGTTGCTGCTTGTCAAAAGCACGTAAATTGTACGAAAAATATTATTGAAACATGAGTTTAAATGTTTATATATTAATTAAAGAATTAAATAATTCTATTTAATGAAATTGAGCCATTTTTATCTAAAAATATACTTAAACTGAATAAAACTTAAGCTTAAGTATAAAATATTTAATGTTAATTGATAACTTTACCAACTAAATTAAATGCAACTGTAATAGTGAGATTATAAATGCGACATGCAGCATATATAAGGAATAACACAATTTAAATTTATTAATTCTCTCACGATGAGAATCTTACAATGAAATTATGATGAATAAAATCGTTTTATAAAATTATGTACCTTTTTGCAAGAAAATGCTAAAACAATATAAAACAATGAACAATTAAGTTCCATAAGCAAATATAGTTGATGGCTGATAGCAAATAGTTGATAGCAAATATTTGAAACTAACAGTAAGTTTTTTTAATTTTTTTAAAAAAGTTTAAATTTATTTAAAATAAATTTAGAATTTATTATGAATTACGAAACACTTTTTTTCTAAATTAAAGTTTGAAATTAGAACGGGTTTACACGTCTTAATAAAAAATCTACTATTTTTAAAATAAATTGGTAAAACTATTCCCTGTTTCAGTTTAGAACATTCATATATTTTATTTCTTTTTAATGAAACTCATTGATGAAGAATCTTACTTTAATAGTAATACCTTTGGACACGAAATTTGTTGATTTCAGAAATAACATTACTTGTATTCTCATATGATTTAGTTGTTTATCAAAATAATTTGGTACAGATAATACTTCAATTATAAGAAATTATTTATTTTTATAGAGAGGATATGAAAGAGTGTGAGATCACTTTGAATGGTGAAGGAGGAGACTGCACTGCAGATAACAAAATAAAAAAGAAAGGGTTTTGGTCATCTTTGAAAAACCTGTTTTGTTCATGCTGCAGTAGGAAATAGGTTGGAATAAGTGGAAAAAGTATTGTGTAAAAAAAAAAAAAAAAAAAAAAAAAAAAATGAAAGGATGGAAAAGATTGTGATACTTGAATGACAAAGAAGAAAAATGCATTGCAGAAAAAAAACAGTTCTGTACTTAAAAAACAGTTATGCCAATGAAAGCAATCTCCTGATTTGATAGATATGATTTTGCTGAAAGGATGGTAAAGAACAACTTGAATAAAGAAGGAAACAACTGTTTTACAGAGTTGGAAAAAAAAAAGAAGAAACTATTTTGCACTTAAAAACAAAAATAAGCTATTTTTCATGCCAGTCACAAAGAGCAATAGTTAAATAGATATTTTTGCAAAAAAAAAAAAAAAAAAAAAAAAAAAAGAACTTAAATTATAAGAAAAGTGCATAATTGGTATTACAATAAAAAAATAATTTCACTCTGTATAAAAAAAAAATTGAAAAAAAAAAAAAAAAAAACAAGGGGTACGATTATAGATCCACCTCCTCGTGGTGTACCCCGGAAACGTTTCGACGGCTAAGAGATCTATAACTGAAACTTCATCAGTTTTTTTCCCTTTCTGAAATTTTTAATCAGCTTATTGCTGCATTGAAAGTCAACTGACTTCGCCCTGCTTAAAAGGCTTGATTTGCAACAATCTTTAAGGAAACATTAAATTTACATTTTCCCATGACAGGAAACAAATTTAGAGGTGAATACTCTTTGTTGCGTCCCATTCTCTGGTTATCAACTTTATTTATTCCCCAAGTTTTGACAAACATTAAAAATAATCTATTATCTCAATTACACACCATTAAACAAATGGACAATATTGATGATAAGTATGAAATTGGGAAATTTTAAACATGGGAGGGGTGTCATTTCCTCAGAATCTATTCTTGATACTTCCCTCTATCATAAAATCAGCTCTCTATTATCTTCTAATTGATGAAAAGCCAGTCTGATTGAAAATTTTAATGTCCACTCCAGGCGGTGGGGCTACAGTGATATCAATCCTGTTAGTTAAGTGACAAAGAATCACCGCACATTAGTCGTGTTTTAGAGGAAAAAAACTGGCTAGAACTTCGTATTTCGATTATATTTTCCTAAAATTATCAATGTGAGGTTTTCAAGTACATTGATTCAAAATCTGAGTTTTGAATTTTAGTATTTCAAATGGCTGTGTTTTAATAACAAAAAATTGCCCAATTCACCATTTGGTAATACTTTAAAAAAGTCTTTTTTTCTGTAGATTTGATGTTGGATATTACTATCATGCATATAGTATTCTAAACTCATTATGGCATTTTGGCGAGTAGCAAAAAACGAAAAAGAAAGAAGAAACGAAAGAGAAAAATAATACAAAAATGAAGAAGAAAGAAAAAGAAAAATAGAAAGAAAAGTAGCCGATCTTACAGACTAGTATTTAAGAAAATAGTTTAATTAAATTATCATATTTATTGGAATGTTCTATATAACTTATTTTCTTTTAAACGAAATGTGTGCCAAAACCATAATATCTAATCAAATGATTTCAAATAGTTTTTTTAAATAAGATATGTTTTATCGTAAAATCGAGTTCCTTAAACATTTTTTATAACAAGTATTTTTTTTAAATATTGGAAATAAGATGATCACTACTGAGTAAAAATCGTTTGATAGGGCGATATAGATTCAGCGGAGGGCGATAAAATTCCTGGAGCGAATTGAAAGGTACGCGAAAATAGTGGTACCACGCCCGAAAACTGGAGGAGTTCTTTCTCATCTGTTACCAATTTTCCACCGAATCCTCTTTAAAATTTTGGGACTATCTCTTTAAGCATTGTTGCAAAATTAATGTAGGAATTTAAATTTTGTGGCTCAACTAGAACCGGGAGCATTCCAACTTAATCTGAGAACAACAGGCTGCTGACCACTCTATTGTTGACCAAGTCACAGTTTTCAGCCATGCAATCAAAAGCGCCTTTAATAATAGAGAAAACCTGAAGGCTGTTTTGGTCAGTTTTAAAACTGCCATTTGGGGACAACTTTTAGCCAAAAATTTTCTTTTTTGTGTATCAAATCAAATATGATAAATTATTATCGAGCTCTCCTTGGTCAAAGCTGCTGCTGCAACTTTCGATTTATGGATATAATTTCAATACGTTTCAATCTCCAAACTGATCATCCCAGGGTACTGTTGATAGGTGCACTCTTTTTAAAAGCTACATCAATGATTTGATATACTCATTATACTCAATTCACGGCATCCGTCGTTTGCTCTAAGTCGATGAATTGGTTATCTTGACGAAATCCCCAAAGCAAAAGCAAATGTTGATTCTATAATCAATGAGAATGAAACAAAATAGTTCCATATGGTATCAGAACAAAATGGTTTTAAATTTGAGTAAGGACGTTTCACAGACTTTCTCCTTGACGCATCAACAGTTTGCTTAAAACATCTCTCCTTTGATTCTCTCTTAGAAAACAGCATGGAAACTTTTGCATATCTGGTCACTATTTCTATCTCTAAACAAAGTTAGAAGAATCATGTGAATTACTTGTCGAAGTAACAAAGCAACTCCTGATTCTCACTGGTTGACTGTTGGGATGTGTCCAATCTACAATTATCAGCACATACCAAAAATATACTGATCACATTTTTTGCTTACTTTTGTGAACTTCGTATCTCTGAAATAAATAATAATTGGAAAATAAGTTTCTTATACTTCATACTGACTTCGTAAAACTACGCCTATTTTTTAAATGTTGTTGCTTACTGGCACTTATATACATAGTATTTCAGCAAAAAAAATTTCACTATTTTTAAAATTTTATTCGCTCTTGTAAAAGAGAAAAAAATTATTTAAGGAAAGGGAGTATTATATTTGCGTTACAATATTGAAAACAATTAATGAGAAATATTTTTAAATTATTGACCCTTAACCGCGTTCGAACACTATACCGTTACCCCTTTGGCTGTGATCTCAAAATTTAAATTTAGTAACGGTTACCCAGGTTATTTAGTAGACAAATATCTAATGAATTACAGAAAACTTTTAACATTTGAAACTCATTTTTATTGCACCTCTAAATCTTCAAAGAACATAATTTCACACATTTCCAAATGCTAACATGGGAATAAACATTTATACATTAATTAAAACAAAAATGCAACCTTATAACACTCAAGCATAACCTTCAATTACTACAGTTCAAAAAAGACATTTATAAAATAAAAACTGCATTTAACATTACTAAAAACAAAGAATTGGTTTAAGATATCCAGAAATCACACTTAAATACTGATTGTTCACCTACACAAAAAAAACACAACGTAACAGTTCAGAATTTACGGTAAATGATTCCTCTAAAATGCTAACGAAATAGAATTTAAAGTTTTATAAGTACCCTAAAGAATTTACTGTTTGCCCTCTGGAACCGCCCACCGGAATGGTAGATGAACTCATGGACAAACTCCTTGGCTAGGATCTCGAAATTTCTCCAGCTATTCTAACTTCAATAGGCTTAGGCATGTAGAAGGGGAACACCGGACGTCCAGCATAGATTCCTTCGGACTTGGCCCATCGTCTCGAGGATATCGGTTTTCGGCTAATCCCGCTAGAGACTTCAGTTTAGCTTTCCCTAAGGTTACGATCCACCATCTCCGAGGTACTGTTTCGGACCACTCTTTCAGCGGACAAACTCCGTATCCCCAGGATACTGCTCTGGTTAACTGCTTACTGCTGATTACTACTGCGCTTAGCCACATTCATCGCTTCTCTTTTATCCTCCCTTCAACAAGGCGAAAGAATCTAGACTGACCTGTTTACCACGTCCAAAGTCATCCCGCATCCGGCGGACGTCAGAACCAAAAAAAAAGATTCCTGAGAAAAACCGTCATAAATCCACCAATACCCTATACAAGTTATAATACCATCCTCAATAAATATTAATAAATTTAGTTTCATAGATTTCACCCCAAAAATCCCATTTTAAAAGACTAATTCAAAATTTCTAAAGAAAATATCATTATTATGATTGAATTTAAATTTTATCATAGTGGTGCCATCTACAGAAAAATAACCTATCTTTAAAAGTATTGAAAAAAAAACTATAATAAATTTCTATTTATTACAATACCATCACCTCATCGAAAAAAAAATTGATATACTTTTAATTTTTTGAAACATTATAGCACTATTTGTTAAAATAACCTGGAGCATTTTCAAGAAACCAAGAAAACTAAATTACTGGTCTAACACAAAAAATTCCGTTTTTTCCTTTTCTCTAAGCTGTTCATAAAAAATTCCTACTTAAAGTTCAAAATCTCTAAAAGCCCCACGCGGCTTTAAACCTACTTTTAGATCTTTATCACTAAAATCAAATCTGACCCTAACAATGTGCACCTTGCAAGGAAATAGAAAAGAGGAATCAAATATGCGCCAAAGAAGTTTAAACTATACTTAACTTTAAAAAACATTATAACTCAGATTTACACTTAGCAATACCTTTTCAAGCAGCCCATAAAGGATCAGGAAATGACCGTATAGCAACATGATCAATCTTCAGCTTTCAAATTTTAAACATCTAAACATTCATAATCTACATATTTTCAAAATAACATAGGAAAACAAAAATGGGACAAACCCAGTTTTGACAGATTACATATATCCTTACAATTGCCAGTGGAGACCTACACTTCACACTTATGTACATAAAAGGACTGTGGTCCACCTGCAAAATAAAAACAGTCTCCACCGACCTACTACATTCCGGCTTATGTAACCAAAATATACACCGCCAGATATAAACTCCTCCTCCATATTTGGAGAACATTTGACATTCCACCCAAAACATTTATAACCCAATTTAAAACAAGAAAAATTTAGTTACACCCCCCTCTTACAAATTTTAATTTCTTATGACCCGTTGTCTTAAGTTATAACGAGGTTGCGGAAAAGGCACGAATTTACCTGTCTCATACAGTAGATTTCCTGGAGCAGGCGTCTCTACTCTTTCCCTATCTACACTGCCACTGATTTGGTCACCGAACCCACTATCTCTGAATCGCAAAATTTCCAATCTTTGCTCCGCCTTTGCCACATTCTCCATATGAACAACCCTAGTATAGCCAATATTTTTTGTATGTTAGATTTTCAAAGTGACCGGAGATATGACTTCAATCACCCTGAAAGGGCCCTCATTAAATTTAGCAAATTTCTTGCACTGGTTTTTCTTTAACACAGGATTGAACCAGTATACCTCATCCCCTGCTTGAAAACCAAATTGTTTAATGTTTTTGTCTCTACGAGCCTTTCTACTTTCCGCAGAACTTTCTAGATTTTCCCTCGCTGATGCCTAAGTACTATGCAATTTACCAAGTATATCTTTGGCAAAGTCCTCAGCACTCGCGTAAGAGAAAAGTTCATGGTTCCTACGAAATTCCAGCTGTAAAGTTAATTCCCTACCATATGTTAACAGTGCCGGAGAACTCGCAACGTTAAAAGGGCATAAACACACCTGTTTGACCCTCCTGTGGTGAAGGTTTATCGTTAGGACACATATTCGATTATAACTCAAATATCCCAAATACACTATTAATTGAATATATCCGAACTTGTTTACATTCACCCCACAACTGGGAATACATAAATACACTTACATATAATATAAATCAAAACACATAAAAAGTCAAATGTCAGCATCTGGAAATGCAGAAGATTGCGGCATCAATATGTGCCCTTTCTATTAAATTTGCCTATCCTGGTCACGGCACCAATTTGTACCGTTTCTATTAAATTTGCCTATCCTGGTCACGGCACCAATTTGTACCGTTACCCCTTTGGCTGTGATCTCAAAATTTAAATTTAGTAACGGTTACCAAGGTTATTTAGTAGACAAATATCTAATGAATTACAGAAAACTTTTAACATTTAAAACTCATTTTTAATGCACCTCTAAATCTTCAAAAAACATAATTTCACACATTTCCAAATGCTAACATGGGAATAAACATTTATACATTAATTAAAAAATGCAACCTTATAACACTCAAGCATAACCTTCAATTACTACAGTTCAAAAAAGACATTTATAAAATAAAAACTGCATTTAACATTACTAAAAACAAAGAATTGGTTTAAGATATCCAGAAATCACACTTAAATACTGATTGTTCACCTACACAAAAAAACACAACGTAAAAAACACAATTTACGGTAAATGATTCCTCTAAAATGCTAACGAAATAGAATTTCACGGATTTGTCAATTATATTGATCTTTAAGTACTTTCCCGCGCTTTTCCAATGGAACTATATTTTGCCTCCTCATGGGCCCCCTTATTTGTCTATGATTATTTCCTCTGGTACGATTGTAAAATAAAGTATAATATCTGGTCGAGTTTAAAAATTATAGGTTAATATTGAGGAGAGATATTGGGTCATTATATGCATAGCATATGAGCAAACATTTCTCGATTTTTAAGCTATTATTCGCTCTTTTAAGAAGAAAAACAATAATTTAAGTAAAAGGAATATTTTATTTAGGCTACAGTATTGAAAAAAATTATGAAATTTAATTTTTAAAATATTGACGCATAACTGGTTTTGAACCCGGGACCATTCGGTTTACTAATTTGTTCCTAACAAGTAACACTAAAGGCCAGGCCACACACAAAGCTGCTACATATATTTATCAATATTGATAAAGAATATATGAAATTTTATTTTAATCTTTACGAGTGACGGACACTTAAACACGTTTAAATTCAAAAAGGTTTTCTCTATTTTGCCTTATATTTTATAATAAAGTTACTGCGACTATACTTTAATTTATATTTTGCGAAAAAATAATTGATCTAAAAATGAAAAAATTCATTTATGTACGAAACATTTTATACGCCTTTTTTTTTATCTGTAATTTTAGTTTGTTTAAAAATAGCAAAATACGTTAAGTATGTTGGTTCATCAATTCTGACACATTTTAAACTATCTGAGGAATAAAATTTTATTAATACTTTTTTGCACTTTACAATTTTTAATACTGAATCTGAACATTTTGTCATATCTGAAAGTGTTTGATTTTTTTATAGACACTGTAGTCTACTTATTATTAAATGATCTCCTCTCGACTATAGAAATCTTCACTATAACTTCTTTTAATACAAAATGATTTTTTTTTTTTTTTAGTTTTTTTTATCACAGGCAAAGACACACTGCAATATTTTGCTTCAAATTCAAATACGTTTATCGACATCTATGTGTTCCATAAGCTTGAGGAAAGAGAGGGAACAATTCGATCACTGGTAATATTATTTTACTGAATAAATATATTTGTATGCGTCTAATTTCTACGAAACACATTTTACCGAGGCCCAAAAAAAATTCCTAATTTTAACTTTAGGGAGAGATAATATATTGCCATTTTCAAATCTATTCAATTGAAAATTTAATAGAATTGATTGTGATCGCCAATTGCCGAACCACAAATCTTAGAATTTAAAACATTTTTGCATATTTCTAAACTAGTTCGATGATTCACAGAATCTATGCACTGATTAGCTGACTTCCTGATTAGATCATTCACTAATTCGCATTCTATCTATCCCTGTTTCGTGCATTCAATCATCAATACACGTACATAGTTTTTTATTCCTTCATTCTTTTATTCATTCGCTTAATCATCCATCCTGTAACTCATTCATCCATTTTCTACTCCTTACTATAATTATTATGCATTTAGACTAGCATTGAACAATGCTGTTTTACCCATATCCAGTAAATGAAGATATCACTCAATCATTTATTTTTCATTTGCTTAATCATCCATCCACTAACTCATTCATTAACGTATGTACTGACTATTATAAAAATTATGCTTTTTGACTAGCATTGAACAATGCTGTTTTACCCATATCCAGTGAATGAAGATATCACTCAATCATTTATTTTCATTTGCTTAATCATCCATCCACTAACTCATTCATTAACGTATGTACTGACTATTATAAAAATTATGCTTTTTGACTAGCATTGAACAATGCTGTTTTACCCATATCCAGTGAATGAAGATATCACTCAATCATTTATTTTCATTTGCTTAATCATCTATCCACTAGCTCATTCATTAACGTATGCACTGACTACTATAATAATAATAATGCTTTTTGACTAACATTGAGCAATGCTGTTTTACCCATATCCAGTAAATGAAGTTATCACTCAATCATTTATTTTTCATTTGCTTAATCATCCATTGACTAGCTCATTCATTGACGTATGCACTGACTACTATAAAAATTATGCTTTTTGACTAGCATTGGACAATGCTCTTTTACCCATATCCAGTGAATGAAGATATCACTCAATCATTTATTTTTCATTTGCTTAATCATCCATCCACTAGCTCATTCATTAACGTATGTACTGACTACTATAAAAATTATGCTTTTTGACTAGCATTGAACAATGCTGTTTTACCCATATCCAGTGAATGAAGATATCACTCAATCATTTATTTTTCATTTGCTTAATCATCCATCCACTAGCTCATTCATTAACGTATGTACTGACTACTATAAAAATTATGCTTTTTGACTAGCATTGAACAATTCTGTTTTACCCATATCCAGTAAATGAAGATATAACTCAATCATTTATTTTTCATTTGCTTAATTATCCATCCACTAGCTCATTCATTAACGTATGCACTGACTACTATAATAATAATAATGCTTTTTGACTAGCATTGAACAGTGTTGTTTTACCCATATCCAGTGAGTGAAGATATAACTCAATCATTTATTTTTCATTTGCTTAATCATCCATCCACTAGCTCATTCATTTACCTATGCACTGACTATTATAATAATTATGCTTATTGATTAATATTGAACAATGCTGTTTTACCCATATCCAGTAAATGAAGATCATTACATCAATCATTTATTTTTCATTTGCTTAATCATCCATCCACTAGCTCATTCATTAACGTATATACTGACTACTATAAAAATTATGCTTTTTGACTTGCATTGAACAATGCTGTTTTACTCATATCCAGTAAAGGAAGATATCACACAATCATTTATTTTGTCAGTCCTTCAGTTATCAATTCACCAACTTATTCATTTATGTATTTTTTTTTCAGTTCAACACTTATTATGCTTTTGGAAAAACATCAAACAATGTCGCTTTTCCCAAATCCAAGAAATAAATACATACATAAAATTTGATTAACAATAAATATGCCTTAATTTAGTGATAAGTGTTTAAAATTAAAATGTATGGTAATTGAAAAAATGCGTGTAGAAAATGAGTGTTATTTTTCATTTCATTAAGAATCACTTCATAACGAGCAGTCGAATAACGAAACTACTGAGTGAGTAACTTAAGTAACATAATAAATTCCATAAATAACGAAATAAGTCTCGATAACATTCTCTAAAATCTCAGTCCTCTTCCTCTGAATAATAATAGGCTTAAAATCTTATAGTTACGTTAGGATCACGATAAAAAAAAATTTGTTACAGTAAAATTATCCCTTGTAATAAAATAAATATTGTGATACCACAATTGGCGAAGTATTTTCAAAGCCAATATTGATTATGCGGGGTTGGCTCTGTTTTGGCTATGTTATATTTTGATAATTTGCCAATTTTGGATCTCCTATCCATGCTCCTCCCGTGTCTGTTGGGAACAAATGCATTCACTTTTAATTTGAAATTTGTTTCGACTGGAGTGCCCTTGCGGTTCTTCCCAGTCTTAACCGTTAAAAATTCATTCATGCTACAAAAAAACTCTCGATGTGGGAGAGTGCCTGATTTGATCCCTTTAAGGGATTTCTTTTTTGATGATTTGTATTTTATATATGGCCATTTTTAAAGTTACAAATTCTTGCTTAATAAATCAAATTTATACTAAAACGACTTTTATAAATTCTTGGAGACGATCATTTTTTACATCGATGATTAAGATGAGATGGTAACGGCCAAAAGTCCATGATGAATATATACCACTACCCATATGCTGATATGGCAATCACCACCGCCATAAATATGAACGTTTGTTTTGCCATGTGCGCAGGAAGTATCAAGAAAATAAGTTAGTCAAAACATTATTGATGATTTTGTTTACAATAACAATTTTAATTACAATAAAGAATAACAGCAAAGCATAACGCATTAGTTAGTAATGAATTTTGTTTGTTATAACTCATGAACGAATACGAAGAAATAAAATGTGACAAACTTTTTTTAAAAAAAGAGCTGTTATTTTTGTTTCCAGAGGCTTAGTTTACACTATGTTCCAAAAAATACTTCCCAGAAAAGTTATCTATTAAATATGTTGAAAGTATTGTAAAACAACATTACATAGATGAAAAATTATGAGTTTATTTATGAGTGATCAAAGTAATATCAATTGCAGTTTTTATGTTTTTTGCGTACTTAGCCAGAAAGCAGAGAAATTTAAAACTAATAGTGATGAAAACGTTTGCAATATATCATGAAAAGATTTCCTACACTATACATATAAGTTAACAAAATATTATCCGTCGCAAGTTATTCTACAACTCTCTGTGCACGAGCAAAAGTCAAAAATATTTGCTCTAAAGAAGTATCACTAATAATGTAATCTTCTAAGTTGAATTGTGTTTTCATTTCTTCCATAAGTTTAAAAAGTTGACTCAGTCGAACACTAGGATCAGTCACATGATATTGAAGCATACCCTAAAAATAAATACATGATTATTAGTTTTTTTTTAAAAAAGGACGATTTTTGTAGTCGGAAAATAGTTGTTAATTTTTCATAATAAGATATTGAATTATAATGGGGAGGGGAAATTTCATTTAAGCCAAAGTCTAATAAAATAATCTCTTAAAATCTAATAAAACCTAAAAAAAAACTCTAATAAAAAAAATTTTTATAGATTTTTTTCTCTAGTCTAGATTATTCCATTTAATGCGAATAAATTTTTTGTTCCAACATTCCTTTATAATTGCAGAATTTTTGTCTTTATTTATTTTTTTTCCATAGTCTAGATTATTCCATTCCACGTAAACCAATTTTTTATTTCAATTTTCTCTTATAATTCCAATATGCATAAAAATCGAGACATACAAACTAACAAGAAAGCAAAGTGTCACAAATTAGCGATAAATTGTGATACATATTACCTGTCATAGATTTTTGATTTGTAAAAAAAGCTTTACAAATCAATTTTTCAAAATTTTCGCTGATAAAATTTTGTAATTTGAGCAGAAATTTTTACTGAAATTATTTTAAATATATTCAATCTCTGAATTTCTACAAACTTAGAGTTAAATTATTTACGGTGCGGTTAAATTCAGTTAGTGTATAATGAAATGTACCAAATTAAGTTTTTTTTTCATGCATGCACTAGATTTTCAACAGGTGATTAATGAGTAATACTAGAAGTGTCCTGTTCTATAGAATTTGTAAACTATGTTAAGTTTCAAAAGGAGAAATTAGAAAACAGTACTGACCATGGTATAAACGACTTTATATGTTACCATAAATTGTGTATGCAAAACTATGATAAGAAAAATTAGCATAACTTTGAGACCTGTAAATCTTCAGTGCTTTGAAGAAATATTTCAGAGAGTGCGGGCAAATTATATAAATGAATATAAAAAATACTTAAAAAATCTCCATGCCTCAAATATCAATTATATTTCAATTTTTCGTTGTAGCATTATAAAACTGAAACTTTTTTTATTCCGTCTTAAGGAGAATATTAATTCCTTTCTTGTCAGATGTCTTCAGGCATACTTATAGCGTGTAAAAAAATGCTCAGTAAAAAGTTTTCTCCAAAATTCGTTATTTGGCAAATTAAAATTAGTTTTCCTAACACTTGATTTTAAATAAAATTATTAAAACAAAAGATTTCATTTTTAAAAATGAGCCTAATAACTCATTAAACTTTCTTATTTGAAAAATATAGGTTGAGCATTTTAACGTTCTCGCTGTACAACAGCAATAATTTAGGTATCTAAGCAATTAAATTTACCTGTAGAGAACAAAATGTTTGCCTGCTTTAAATCTATACCGATCGAAAGTTGAGCTCAATTACCAATGCAGTTTTCAGTTCCTCAGTCTCAATTACTGCAGTACTTAGTTTATTGTCTTTATTAAAATTTGTGTTTATTAAAATTTAGAATCTCTTAATGGAGACTACTTGTGTTGAATGAATAAAAGATGTTTTTCAACTAATATATGATGTTTAGTTCAGAATTTTAATAATTACACTTATTGTAATATCATATAATAATATACTACTTGCTTAGTTCATAAAACATTTCGCCGATAGATGGCGCTGTTTTCAATTTCAAAGAAAAACTTTAACTTTTATTAATACATTAAAAATATATTCTGTTTTATGTTTGGCTTGCCGTTGAAATCGAGGCTAGCGATGTTATTCCTGTAATGGGAATCATTTTCAAAATTCAAAATAAATCGAATGAAAATATCATACGTTATTGTCCCATTTCTTGGTATATAAATCGAATTCTTATTTTTCAGATAATTAACATTATTTTTTTTTAATTGCAGCAAGAAATCTCAGGTAAGCCAATTTTGATATAATTTCAAAAACTTGCCAATCGAAACATTTTGGAGCCACCAGTGAGGACTTTCTATTTATAAATCAATTCAAAATCAATTATTTATATGCTTTAATGAAGATAAGAAATCAAAATTATTATCATTTGAAATCGAAAGTCTTATATTTATATTTAATGATTTGCTGCTATGATTATGAATCGATTAACATTAACTTTGTGATAAATAGAACTTGACTCAAAATTTATGTTTAGTTTGTGTGATATAATTTTTAAATATTTATGTCACTTTAATCTTATTTCGAAAGTTAATATTTAGTTGCTAATTCAAATCAATAATTTCGGTCAAGGTTATCACGACTTCCTGCTTTCCAAATCCGAAGTGAAACTTTAACGTGGAAAAGGGGGTTCCCCATAAATCGAAGATGCCGAAAGGAAAAAATTCTGTTCCTTTTATATTTGATACTCAAGTTAAAGAAATCAAAAGATGTTGTTGCGTTGATGACGTTATTAATTCTCAAAAAGTGCAAAAAATAATTGCTTTAAAAAATAACATTTTGAAATGTCGCGATAAGCTCGAGGAAGTTTATTATGATCTTTCGCTTCTTGATGAATTCGAAGAAGAAGCTGAATATAAAAAATTCACTGAATCAAAAGATGAAGCTGATTTAGCAATCGAAAATATTGAGACGTTTTTAGATTCTATTAATGATAAATTGAAGTTAGAAGAAATCGGTAAAGATAATTCCACTCCCAATCCCTATGTTAATGTTAATTTGCCTAAATTTGATATCCCTACTTTTTCTGGACATTTTGATTCCTGGTTGAGTTTTAAATCTATTTTTTTAAGTTCTATTGATTCAAATAAATCTTTAACTGATATTCAAAAATTGCAATATTTACAAAGTTCAGTTACGTGTGATGCGTCGAGATTAATTAAGGGATTTGCTATAACTAGTGATAATTATAAACATGCGTGGGAAACACTTTTAAATAGATATGACAATAAAAGGGAGTTAGCATTTTCACAGTGTAAAAAATTGTTTTACATGAAAAATATTAAATCAACAGCAGATTCCATTCGAGTAATGATTGATACATGTAATGAAGTACTTCGAAATTTTGAAACTTTAGATTTAGAATAGAACAAATTGGTCGAATTAATGTTGGTTTTCATGTTACAGGATAAATTAGAGGATTCAATTAAAGTTAAGTGGGATTTAACTCTTGAAGAGACTAATTTTCCATCTCTTAAAAACTTTCTATCATTCCTGAAAAAGCAAGCTAGGAGTCTCCAGGGGATTAAACAAAATCAAGCCCCAGAAAAATCAAATAGAAGCATAAATAAAACGTTAGCACTTAAAACTTTAGTTAAACCATCTGACGGGGAATCGTGCAAGCTTTGTTTCTTACCACATTCTCTACATAAATGTGAAAAATTTCTAAAAATGAATGTTCAGGACCGATGGGATTTCGTTAAAAAATCTAGATTGTGTTTTAATTGTCTGCGTGCTAATCATAGTTACCCTACGTGTAAATTTACAACCTCTTGCCGTGTATGTAAACAGAAACATCATACGATTTTGCATACATTCCATCAATTTAATCAAACCAATCAAGTAACCAATCAAAATCAGCAGCCAACAGCCCAAGAGCTCACACGGCCCAGTACAAGTTCTGAGAGTAATCCAATTTGTCTAACAGGTCATATGAGTGATTCAAAATTAATTTTGCTATCAACGCATTCTAAGAGTTAAAAATGGTCGGGGACAATATGTTAACTGTCGAGCTTTAATTGATGGGGGTTCTCAAGCTTCTTTAATCACGGAATCATGTTGCAAGAATTTAAATCTTCAATTTCAAAAATCTGAAAATACAATCTTAGGGTTAGATGATAAAGTTACAGCTCTTGCAACTAGAAAGGTCGCCTTGAACTTTTCGTCGCATTTTAGTCAAGAAATCTTTAATGTAAATGCTCTTGTTGTCAAAAATCTGACCTGTAATCTGCCTAACTTTGAAATCTCAGAATTTGATTGGCCTCATATTCAAGGATTGAAACTAGCAGATCCTACTTTCTATATCAGTCGACCTATTGATATAATCTTGGACGCTGATATATTCTTTGATTTAATTCAAAATGGAAAAATTTCAGGGTTCCAAAATCAACCATCTGCTTTAAATTCGAAACTAGGTTGGTTACTGTCCGGTCGAATTTCTGCTGATTCTAGGAATGAAAGAAAGAGTATGCCAATAATTAATTGCCATGCATTAGTGGAATTAGATAAAGTTATGAACAAATTTTGGGAAATCGAATCTGTTGCAAATGCTATTACTTTATCTATCGATGATCAAAAAGTCGAAAAATTCTACCTTCAAACAACAAAAAGAAATCGTGATGGTAGATACATTGTTAATTTACCTTTTAAAAAAAAAAGTTTTAGGAAATTCTCGAAATCAGGCAAAACAACGATTCTTTTCATTGGAAAAAAGGTTTCGTGATAACCCTAAATTCAAAAATCAATACGTTAATTTCATAAGAGAATATCAAGATCTGGGACATATGCAACTTGTTCCGCATCATGAACTTTTCAAACCAACTTCAGAGTGCTTCTATTTGCCACATTTTGGTATCATTCGAGAAGAGAGTGAGACAACCAAATTACGTGTTGTCTTTGATGCATCCGCAAAATCCGAAGCAGGCATTTCTCTTAATGACGTTCTTCATGTGGGTCCGAAACTACAAAACGAACTATTTAATGTTCTCCTAAAATTCAGATGTTATCCTGTTGCACTAACCAGTGACATTGAGAAAATGTTCCGTCAAATTCAAGTGAATAGTAGCGATGTGGATTACCAGCGGATCCTTTGGAGAGAACAGCCTGAAGATCCATTACTTGAATTCCGATTGCTCACCGTAACATACTGTACAGCTCCGGCTCCTTATTTGGCTATTCGCACGATTCAACAGCTGGCGAAAGATGAATCAGCGCACTTTTCAGAAGCTTCTAGAGCCGCCTTAGAAGATTTTTTATGTTGACGATCTTCTAACTGGAGCGAATACTGAAGAAGAAGCTCGGCAACTAGTCAATCAGATGATAGAACTTATGAAAAGAGGTGGATTTTCAATTCGAAAGTGGGCTTCTAATAAATCATCAGTCCTTGAGTCTTTACCACCTGAATTGCGCAGCTCCTCAGGATCTCTACACATTGAAGGAGATCACGTTTTGAAAATCTTGGGCATTATCTGGGATGCCAAGGAAGATACTTTCCGAATCAAAATAAATCCTATTTCCGAAGACACACTGTCAAAACGTCAACTTCTTTCTATTATTGGTAAAATTTATGATCCTCTTGGTTTCCTGTCCCCTACAACAATTCAGTTAAAAATCTTGATGCAAGAGCTGTGGAAAGAAAACCTCTCTTGGGATGATCCATTGCCAAACAACATTGAAAAGACATGGTTTCAATTCAAAGATCAGATGGAACATTTAGCTGACATAAAGATTCCCAGATATCTTTCTGATGATCCATTAATAAAGCAAATTCAACTAATTGGTTTCTGCGACTCATCTCAACGCGCATATGCTGCGGTTTTTTATTTTAAAACAACGTTGTGCTCTGGAGAAATACATGTTGCAATGATTGCTTCAAAGACAAGAGTTGCTCCTGTAAAACCAATAACGTTGCCTAGACTGGAACTCATGGCAGCTCTTCTTCTTTCACAACTTTATGTTGTAGTTCTAGAATCTTTGCAGAAAGTCATTCAAATCGAGAAAACTATTTTGTTTTCGGACTCTCAAATCGTTTTGGATTGGTTGAAGTCGGATCCTACTAAATGGAAAACATTTGTTTGTAATCGTATTTCCAAAATTCAAGAATTGGCATCAGGAGCAACTTGGCAGCATGTAAAAGGTCAAGAAAATCCTGCTGATTGTGCTTCTCGAGGTATTTCTGCATCAAAATTGAAAAATCATGATCTGTGGTGGACCGGCCCACAATGGTTAAGACAAGATTTCTTAAAGTTACCATTTATTGTTTCATCGCAAACTGAAGAAGATCTAAAACGTGAAGAACAATCAGTTGTAGTTCTCAATAACATGACAGTTTCTAACAAAAACAATTATTTTTTAACAATTGTTGAGGACTTTTCATCATTTACACGTCTAATTCGAGTTATCTCTTGGTGCTTGCGATTTATTAATAACTGCAGGTCAACTAAAGTTTCTGGCGTACTTTCATCTAAAGAAATCGATAGGTCCTTAAAGACTGTTATTAAGATCATTCAAGAATCAGAATTTTACCAGGAGCTTAATCATCTAAAAAAGCAAATCCCTCTCCCTAAGAACAGCAAACTCCATCAGCTAAGTATATTTTTAGATACAGATAACATTATTAGAGTTGGTGGACGATTGAACAATTCAAATTTAAATCAAAATCAAAAGCACCCAATGCTTCTTCCTAAAAATCATAATTTCACCAAAATGATAGTGATGTATTATCATATAATCCAATTGCATATTGGACCTCAGCTGACATTGTGCATCATCCGACAGAAATTTTGGATTCCTTCTGGTAGAGATGTGGTTAGAAGAATCCTTGCAAAATGTCTGATTTGTTTCCGTCTCAAGGCCCAATCTGGTAATCAAATTATGGGTGACCTGCCTGCTAGTAGATTCAACGCTGGTAGACCTTTCTTAAACGTTGGACTGGACTTTGGTGAACCATTTACCACTAAACCTAATGTACCTAGAAGTAGAATCAAGATGAAGTCCTATATTGCACTCTTTGTATGCTTTGCCACAAAAGCAGTGCACCTTGAAGTGGTTTCTGATCTTTCGACAGATGCATTCTTAGCTGCATTGCGTCGTTTTATTTCTAGACGTGGCAAGCCTACCAACCTCTACTCGGATAATGCTACTAACTTCAAGGGGGCATCTTCTTTTTTAAATGAACAATTAAGACTCCTTCATTCGTCAGAAGTTCAAGATGTTGTGTCACATCAATCAATCAACTGGCATTTCATCCCACCTGCAGCTCCCCATTTTGGTGGACTATGGGAGGCAGGAATTAAATCTGCAAAACATCATCTCATCAAGACGTGCAAATCAGCCATATTGAACTTTGAGGAACTTTGTACACTCGTAACACAAATCGAAGCATGTCTAAACTCCAGACCATTGACACCATTGTCATCCGATCCTCATGATTTAGAGCCTTTAACTCCTGGACACTTTCTTATTGGTGTTCCTTTAAATTCTTTTCCAGAAAAGGCCCCTACTGAATCCCTTTCATTAAAGAAGAGATGGCACCTGATTCAATTGCTCCGTAATCAATTTTGGTCTAGGTGGAGAACAGACTATTTGAGCCATTTACAGCAGCGGGGTAAATGGAATAAACTGAATAAGAACTTTAAGGAGAACGATCTAGTTCTCTTAAAGGATCAAGATCTTCCACCTATGAAATGGAGTTTAGGTAGAATTGTAAAAACATTTCCAGGCAGTGATGGTGTGGTAAGGGTGATAGAAATAAAGACTGTGAAAGGAAATTTCAAAAGACCGATAACTAAATGTTGTCCTCTTCCGCTTGATTGCTGAACATAGTTCAGGCGGGGGAGAATGTTTAGTTCAGAATTTTAATAATTACACTTATTGTAATATCATATAATAATATACTACTTGCTTAGTTCATAAAACATATGGTTTTTGTTACATAACTACAACTAAAACTCATATAAAGTTACAATGTAAAAATCTCCATATCAAATCACGGTATAAAGTACCAGCACTTTGGGTGCATCATCCGTAAAATCTATTTTCACCGTAAAATATTGTACTTTAAATTTTACAGTATTATTTACTTAATTAGTGTGATTCAGTGATTTCACGATAATTATAACAGTAAAAATTGTGGTATATCAGATTTTTTGTTCCGTAACATGTTCTAATTAAAATACATTTCACAATAAAAAGTATCAGAAATTTGAATACTTTTACCGGTACTTTTTACATTAATTTGATCCGAAATTTTTACAGTGTATTCAGTGTATGCAAGGTAAAAATATTTCTTTTTTAAGCCATTAAAACTAAGATTATCCACATTCATAAAAATGAATCGTGTGGTTGGTCACACTAAAAACATAGCTATTTAAAGAAATAACTTAAGTGATTTGTTGCACCAAAATGAATAATATTCAACTTTAAGATATTCAAATTTCTTAAATTTAACTTACTTGGTGATCATCTTTTAATTCAGCACCTCTTAATCTGTTTCCAATAAATAGTTTGATAGCAGAGACACTTTCAGGATTCTCTGAGGTTTCTTTTCGCATTTTGATTATTAATGTATATCCCTGACCGAATTTCGCTTTCAGCTGCTGAATCGAACCTAGACATCGGAATCGACCATTGACCATGATTGCCAGCCTGCTGCACAAAGCTTCACTCTCTTCCATACTATGACAAAAAATAATAATAAACTATAATTTTAACACCTTTCTAAAGTTGAAATCCAAAATTTTATCATAACAAATGTGCTGTTCAAATACTATTTCTTTTCATGGAGTGTTTTTCTGTAATATTACATTATCATTTGCAATATAACTTGCATGAATTTTATTTAATTTTTTAATCATTTGCTTCCATTTCCTACTTTATTTTTCAATTTGCTTATATAATATAGGTGGTATTTTGCTTAGCGTAACTCCTCTGAATTTTTAAGATTTGTAGTCTTAATTTGCAAATTCATTTCTATGCTAATAATTTGCTTCCATATCAGCTTTGTTATTTTCATTTATGCTACTTATTGGCAAACAAGCTCTAACTTCACATTAATTAAATTAATCACATAACAGTTCTCGCCAAAAATGATCTTCATAAGACATCGAAAATTTAGATTTATGTCAAATAGATTCTAATAGCGCATTCAGCGGAATTCTTTTTCTCTCGATCTCTTGCACGCAATTCTCTTACACTTTTTCAATAGAATCTCATTTGCATAAAATTTTTTGTTTGTTTTTTTGTAATATCTCTGTATTCTCTGTATTTTTCTTTTACTCTGTATTTTTATTATAAGACTTTTCTACTTTAAAATTCTCGTAATTACCTAACAATTTAACTAGACTATTGTTGCATAAAAGAATTATTTACAGGCGTTTTAAGGAAAGTCTTAAAGAGTTATTTACTAGAACTTTAACAATCCTCATAAGGATGGCAGTTCAAACACCTATACTTTTTGTTGTTGTAACAAGGTGAGGTATGCGATTGTTCTTGCTTTCTAGAGCTTTACATCTGCTTGCTTTAGACATCTGCCACAGCCATACTTCACACCCGTTTATAGGACGGACATATTCATACATCTATTCATTCTTTCATCAATTTCGACCTGAACCAGAGAACTATCAATCTCTAATTCAGTACACCCAGAAGTATGATTTCTTTTGGGAACATGGAGGAGTTTGTGACCTGACAAATTCAACGAGCACCAGTCTCCATTTACTACGCGAGGAGCCTTCAGCCGGTTGAATTCGAACTACCGTTTTCACGAACGTGAGTCTAGTGCTGTGCTAACCAGGCTATCCCGGCCACAGCGGTAAATCAATGAACGGAATGTATAATTATTTTTTAATTCTTTATTCCCGCTATAAGACTACTCCCGTTTTGGAATAGTTTAAAATAAATTTTTTAACCATCGCTGAACAGCTGACCCAATTTTATGGGTTTACGACTACTAATGTTCAACTCCGTAGTCTTGTAATTTTCAACCCAATCCAGAAGACAAGGGAACTCCTGGATCGAGCATCGGGAGAAATTTGCCTTTGTGGAGGACTTTTTGATGGAGTTAACCCGCACTTGCGTTACATGGAGAGGAAGTCCACGAGAGCCTCACACGATTTACCTGGCGGCAAGGGGACTCTAACCCATGATCCGTCTACCACTGAGGACATTTCACGTCAGCACTGTGGTCAGTGCAAGCCGGATGCGGAATTCATATCGACTGGGATTTGAACCCGGTTCGCCTCATTGGAAGGCGAGCACTCTATCCCCTGGGCCATCGGCGGCTCTGTTCTGAATGTTCTATGTTCGAAAAGTATTGTTCTGAATCAATGAATAGAATGGATAATTATTTTTTTATTTTCTTATTCCCGCTATAAGACTAGTCCCGTTTTGGGGTTGTTCAAAAAAATTGAAATTTTGAGACAATAATTTAATTTTTAAACTAAAAAGAAATGAGGTGTTAAAAACCTACCTGTGTGTTGTGAGTATTACTGCCGCCTTCGTAAAACTTCGAGCTTGTGCTAATATGTTCCAAATTTTTCTTCGAGAAACAGGATCTACTCCCGCAGTTGGCTCATCCAACAAAATCAAAGGTGGTGATCCGATTAGAGCGATTCCAACTGAAAGTTTTCTTTTGTTTCCACCACTAAAATTATAAAAGAAAGGTAATTATTTTAAAACAGAACTACTCTTTTTTGATTTGCCAAAACTAAATTTTAATTTTTGTTACAAAAGCTGTTACTAAAGCATGATACTAAAGCATGTTACTAAAGCAAAAAAAAAAAAAAAAAAAAATTCTTTTAAAAATTTAAATTAACAATTTTTTTCTTTATTCTTTTTTTTTTTTTTTTTTTTAAACAAATTTTGCTTCTAATTTTTTTCGTGCATTAGAATACATAGTTAATTTCAAAAATTAAAAAAAAAATTCCGCAATATCACTCTTTTTTATGCATATCAAAACAATTAACATTATTTTTATAATTTTTTTACATGAAGTCTGTGTCATTAAACAAAACTCATCCCTCAAATTTCTAATGATTTCAATTTCTAGTGGTAGCACTTTATTTACAAATTAGAGCGGAAAAAAATTATTATTTCTGAATAATATTTCTTTAGTTCAAAATACTTTTATCTCATGAGTAAGCATATAAAAATAATTGGATGCAAATAGTTTCAAACTTAATTTCCATATTTTATTTTTTTCCTGATACAACTAAAAGTTTTGACTCAGACAAATTTTAGATTGTGAACATCTAAATAAAAATTAAGTGGTACATAAAGCTAATAATTATATCTTAACAGCTACTTTTCAGTCTTTTTTAGCTGTCACTTCTATGTAGAAGAATGAGAAAAATACATTCATGCATTTGTTAGATACGTAAACGCACAAATTACAGTGCAGCAACAAATTATAGTTTAAGCTATGTTCCTACCTGTAAAAACTGGTTTGTTTATCTGCGTGATCTGATAGATCAGTCATTCTGATGAGTTTATTAACTGTGTCCGTCAGTGCTTCTCCTGTAAGTCCTCTCAATCTACCGTAGAGTATTAAAGTTTCTCTTCCAGTTAAGCGATCAATCAAGGCATCGAATTGAGGACAATACCCAAGAAATGATTGAAACTATAAAAGTCAAAAATATAAAAGAGTCTTTTCTTAAGAGATATATAAATAGAAAGAGTGGATAGAAAGAGTATATAAAATATAAAGAGTCTTTTCTGTCAAAAGAGTCTTTTCTTAAATATCTATATAAAAAATAAATAATGTAGCGTTTCTACCACAACAAATATATACAATTACAATTCACCTGTATATAAGACATGTTAACTCGATTCTATGGTGAGGTACATTTTCATAGATAAAGGTTGACGTGGTTGTTTTTACTCACTATCTCCACATTGGTGACCCGGACGTAGTGTGAACACGCTTACCTTAGCAGAAACGCCCACTACGGTTTGAGCATATCTACTTCGATGGATGGTCCACATTGAACAGTTGACTTGCTACTTGTAACTGCGAAATTGTCCTCCTCACGCTGTTGCTTCTCAGTCTCGATCACGTACAACGTAAACACTCAACTGCTAAAAGCAACATAGGAGGGACCAGGACCGTGAACTTAATACAGCTCTTACGATCAGAACTCAAAAAGTACAGTGATCTTAATACAACTCTCTCGGCTTCTCACAAAACCGCAATGAATCAAGTAGTGGTAACCGTTCGTCGACTTCTATCACAGTTATAATTCTGGTGCGGGAGTACTGTAGTGTGTCTACCACTACAAATATATACAATTACAATTCACTAGTATATAAGACATGTTAACTCGATTTTATGGCGGGGTACCTCTTCATAGATGAAGGTTGACATTGTATATAACTACTATCTCCACAAATAAATATAAAATTAATGAATATAAAGTTAAATAAAAAAAGTATAGAGTTAAATAAAAAAACATTAAAGTATATAGTTTGAAATGTTTTTTTTCTTAATTTTTATTGTTTCAAAGATATTTTGTATTTTACGATTATTATTTTATTCATCAGTAAATTTAAATAAGCAAATAAATTGTCGGATGCATTCGTATTTATTTAATTACCGAAAATCTTTAAAGAATACAATTTTAACTTCATTTCATCAATGCCATTTCATCACTGCCATGAATCATTTCATGAAAAAAATTATTAACTGTAAAATTGTAGCTATTAACAGTCCTAATCGATGATTGCATCGCCAGCCTTAACAGTGGAAGAAATCCATCGTCAACGATCAAGAAAAATATGAACTTGGGTAAGATTTTTTGATAGTAGAAACAATACTTCTAAATTAATAGTTTATCTTACCGTTCCTGATTTCTTTTTTTTTTTAAGAACTTTAGTTATGAATAATTTATGCGTCTTAGAGAGAAAAATCTTTTCTCTCTTAGTTGCGACTCTCAAATAACAGACCTTTAAAAATTCAGACAGAGTTCCGATTTATTTCAATTTCTTCAGAGTATAGACAGATTCAGACTCCTTCTTTGGGGTTTGAGTGATCACTTTTAATACTTGTACGAACATGTAAGTTCTTGTTCAGATATTTGGTTTGTTTTCTGAAATCGTAAATCATTTAAAGTTGTAATTTTGTTTTATTTCACTCGAGTAATAACTAAAGGTGAGCCAAATAAAGCATTTTTAAATTAAAATATTTCGGTAGACTTTCTTTACACGATTTTTTCTCCTTTTGATTGAATACATACAGAGTTCCATACTAACTGCCATTTACCTAATTATGTTAGAATTATTTTCAATAAATATCATTAGAAATAATAAACATTTTATTTATAGTGAGAGAAGCTTTATAAAAATCAAACATTTCCCTATAGAAATTAAAAGAGTCATAAAAAATTTCAATTTATTCATCAGATAAACCATTTATGTGATCTGATTAAATTTAATTAAGATTCATAAAGAGTGTAACAAAATTCTACCAGTGAATATAGCTTTTATAACAATTTCATTTTTTTTACCTAAATATAAATTTACATTAATGGTGATTTCCGAAAGATTGTTAACAAAAATTATTAAGGAAAATAATGTATATTCGAAACGTAAAATAATGTGCTAGTATAAATTTCAATAGTTTTACGCATAAATGTATTAGTTTAAACAACTGGAATTATTGCAAAAATTTTTCTTTCGTTTTTTTTTTTTTTTTTTTTTTTTTTTTTTTAAGAACATTTTTTTTTCTTTTTCATATTTTGACATTATTTTCTTTTTTTAAGGATTTATGCAAAAAAGACAAAAAAATATCCCATCCCCAAAAAAAAAACATTTTAAATAGTTGTGGTATTAGTAGAAAACCTAGTGATCTTCGTGTTTTACAATCTCTGGGGAAAACATTTTAAAATAGTATCATTGATTAAAAAAATTTCAATTTTATAGATTAATTTATTTTTATTGTAAAAAAACTATTTCTGAATAAAGTGGTTTGATGTTTCTAATAGTTTTGATAGAAAAGTACAAAAGATACTTAATGCTTCATTTAGCAAGTTGACTATTAGGGAAATAATGAAAATTTAAATTTGTTATTTCCCTCAAAAGGTTTTATTTTTTTAAAGTTGCCATATTTTAGATTTCCTACCTGAAATAAAAATGATGTCTTGATTAATGATTTCCAAAAACGTGCAATTTCTTAAAAGCCTAGCTCTTCAAAAAATTTTTTAGTATCATTTTATGTGTAGTGTTTTTTCTGAGGTTTTCACATGAAAGATTAATTTTAATATTAAACGAATTTAAAAAGACCAAAATAGAAACTTACCTTTTGCGTATCAGCCAATAAAGATGTGTGAATAGTTAGAGCATTGCCACTGGTAGGATTGCAATCACCCGTCAACATCCTGAATGTGGTAGTTTTTCCCGCACCATTCACACCAAGTAGACCGAAACATTCTTCTTGATGAATTCCCAAACTCAATCTTTCAACAGCATAGAAATTTCTAAATACTTTTGAAAGATCCATTGTGACCAATGCTTCTGTACCAATGCTACCATGAGTGCTGATCAGATTATGAACTCGATTTTCTTCCTCAATAACGCCACTGTCATCGATGGAATCAGACTGGAATACTTGACCAGCCGTTTTCCTCCTCAGATTCATTGTGATGTGCCGCCAGAATTTTTGGAATAAATTATTTTGTATCACCAACAAGAGTGTGAAATATAGGAGGCCATCGATCACTAGGAACGTTACATCCCGTCCAATTGCCTGTCTGTCCCAATCGAGGTATGAAGTTTGGTTTAAGCAATCACTGCCGCATATTTCTATAAGGACAGAAAAATATATCGTTAAAATTTATTAATACATTTGTGCTTGGCAAATAAATAACAGAACATTGAAGTGCAATTCAAACAACAACGTAAATGCTTCCCGATTGATTCCAAGAAAAGTTGGCTTGACAATTATTTTTCTTTTATTGCTAATGCTATGAAAGCTGAAATAGAATTCCAAAAAACAGATAAAAACAAAATTTACTTTTTAAAAAAAAAAAAATTTTATATAAAAATTTTGAATTTTTTGCCTCTTACTTTGATTTTTCAATTGCACTTCAGAACAGTGGTAGCTTAATTATAAGAATTAATTTTTCAGAAACATAACAGTTCTGACTGTAATAATATAATAATTACGTACATATTAATACGTGTACCTGAAAACAAATAGCGCTGTTTCTTAAATGTAAAATGGTAGCTAACAGAAAAAAACTATCCGTTTTGTATAAACAAGTATTTGCTACTACTTTTTTCATGCAGGTACTTTTCATACATGGAATACTTTTTGTAGCGGTGCTTTAATGGGTAAAGTGTTTTTAATCGAAGAATATAAAAATAAAATTGTTATTAGAAGTGAAAATAAAAGGTTACAAATACGGTCTATGGGTTTGATTTTTGTCCTACAAATAAAGATTGTATGTAATATGAATCCAAGAAATATGAGTAGTTATCACTTATTTATTGCAATTTATTTATTTTTGCAATATTTAAGAGATAATCACTCTCCTTTGTCTAAGTACAGCACATACAATCTTTTTTTGTGTGTGTCTTTTTTCAATTAAAGTTACCCGTGTTGGCGATATATTCACGAGAAAAATCGAAACGTTAATGAGTTTTTGTTTATTCTAAGACCAAAATAAATACATTAACCCTTTGACACAGAATTTTAATCAAGTAAATTTTTCATGCTTTTTTTATTATTTTGTATATATTTAGATCAACATAAGTGAAAAATATCATCTTCAGCATTTTAAATTTTTCTCACGCGGCTCATTTTCAAGCGATAATTTTTTTTCAAATTTGCACTTATTTTCAGTTATTTAGATCTAAGAGAAACAGTTATTCACCATTAATATTTCTTTAATTTACAAAATGGATTAGTGAAAAAAGTTTTGAAAATGACAGAAAAAAATACAAACTATATTTTTTGGATTTTCCATTTTACTACAAATATAATGCGATAATATAAAAGATTTTTTAGTTACTATTAGACAGTTTTATATAATTAAAATATATCAAAACATATTTTTACTTGTAATTAGAGAGTTAAAAAAAATAAATAAAAGAATCACCGGAGTCTCATCTGTGTCAAAGGGTTAATGAAGCAAACCCACAGCTGATTGATCAGATTATTTTCGATGCAATATTTCATGCACAAAAGATTTTATTAATACACTTTGAGCACACGCTATTTTGCATGAATGAATTCGTGATTAACGTATATTGACACTAAATGGTTATGACATATTTCTTAGCAATGATTTGGAGATGACATTATTATGATTATGAATAGATTGAAATTAATTGAAGCAAAAGTGTCGAATACGCGTTCTGTGAATAAAGCTTTACGAAGGTCTCGAGGAGCAAATAGCTTTTCAGTGTCATGCTGGGAGCGAAAGCTTATATTATCCCTAAGATAGCTGACATTCTTTTTAGTAGATGATTTCTCAAAAGTGTGAATTTTAATATTAGAGCTGGTATTCACCAGTGGTTAGAAAAGTGGACTCCCGTCCGAAGGAACTGGGGTTTGATACTTGACTAAGACCCACAGGGTACAAGGGATATACGAGCTCATGAAATCTCTGGAATCAAAAGTCCTGTGGTCGGCAGCTTAACAGCACCATAGGTACAAGGATATGAAGAAAATCCTTCCTCTTCAGAAGTGTGTCTAAATTGAGGAAGTGACCTCACGAATGAGTGGTGCTGACATCTTTTCATGCAGCTCTGAACTACGATGTACTTTCACTTTTGCGGTGCTCTTGTCAGATGAAAGGCGCACATTCCTAGATTATTAATTCGCAAAACGTCCAATGGCTTATTCACGTGCTATTATAAACATCAACATAATATAAATATAAAGTCTTAAGTACTAAGTAAATGGATTATAATTACTTTTGCAGCATTTAAATAAAGCGTTTTCTGGTCCTATGTTATCTGCGTTGCAGTTGTACTCAAGATCTTCTGGTGATATTCCTTCACAAAATGCGTTTTTGAATGCAATGTTAAACAAATTGGTGATGCCAGACGCTAAGGAATAAAATGGAAATATTCCAGCGATCCAAATAAATATGGCAACGATATCTTGTGTTGATCCTGTCGTGACTCTGTATACAGCAGATAAAATAGATGATAAGGCAACACCTAAAATAATTTATTGTTAAATGCATCAATAAAGAACATATAAAGACAATTTATTTCAACGACATCTATCTGCATCTATTTAACTTTAAGTATGACTACAAGCAAGATTCAAAGATTATTTGCTACAGCTAATGGTCTCTTTTGTATTCTATGTGGGATTTTTTTCTTTTTTTTCTGTGCCATTTTTGTTTGCAGATGTCTTTTAATCTGTGCTATAAAAATAAAATAAAAATATCCATTATGTGATCTACAGACAAACAGTCTAAAGCTGCGAATTAGTGTATAGCACTTCCATAATATCCTGCCAAACTCGCAATTTTACTTTAGGATGAAAAGTTCACTTTTAATTTTCAATTTTAAAAAAATTATAAATGAAATATCCAGCTCACCAAAAATTACACTCATGCCAGCAACTATTGAAAATCCAGTATTTCCTTTCTTAAATACCAATGATACTAAATAACTAAGGGGAGTAGAAGCAAATCCATAGAGCCAAAACACCAGAAGAACATTCACTGTTTGAAAGAAGAAAACAACATTTAAAAGATTAGGAATTTTTTTAAAAAGAAAACTGCATTATGGTTATTGAAGCAAATTAATTAAAATTATAATTTGTATTTTTATTAGAAAAAAAAGAAATGAAGCTGAGGATTCTAGGAAGATTTAGTCTGTTTTACAGCTTTAGTCTGTTTTACAGCATTATGGTTATTGAAGCAAATTAATTAAAATTATAATTTGTATTTTTATTAGAAAAAAAAGAAATGAAGCTGAGGATTCTAGGAAGATTTAGTCTGTTTTACAGCTTTTTTATGAGGAGTTTAAAATGTCACCGAAAATAACATGGGATGTCACCAAAAAGTTTCTGCTTTTGCATGTCTTACAACACCTTATTTTTTTGATTTATATAATTTAATTAAAATGTGATGTAAAAATGTTCAATCTTTACAACCAGTTATGAATAGATACTTAATCAATTCGTGCGCTAACATTTCTACATTTGTTTTTAGCTTTTTACAGCAAAACTAGATTTCATTTTTAACAAGCTACTTTTTAAGGAACATATATATTGGTTCATCAGAAAATAATGACGTAACTAATGATATTTTGTAATTATGGTTACATAATTTAATTTACTACCTATTGAATTGAAATATATATATATATATATATATATATATATATATATATATATACTAAATAAGCTGACTTTTTATTAGTTTTTCTACTCTACAGTTTCGTGTTTACTGTTATATTAGTCAACCTATTTTTAACTTGCTTCTTATTTAATTACGTGGATTATGATTATATTAGGTGGAATTATATTATTATGTGGAATTGCATACTATTATTTGAAAATGTAAAGTTGAAAAAAGATATGTCACGAAAATTTAGATTGTAATAATAAAAACAATCCTTGAAACTATTCCAATTAATAAATAAAAAGTGAAAGTTTATCCGAAATTATACTTATTTTCATGTATAAGTGTTCAAAAATTAATTTTTTAAAGATGATATCTGAATCAAGCCCTCATCTTAACTGCAAATGCTTGGAGTTAATTTTAGATTATATTATTTGCCTAATTTGTCAATATAAACTACCCTAGTATTTCAACTATAAATATTTGTTAAAAAAATTAACTTTATATATATCTATCTATATATATATATATATATATATATATATATATATATATATATATATATATATATATATATATATATATATATATATATATATATATATATATATATATATATATATATATATATATATATATTAATAGGCTAGCAATATTTTGTCTCGCTAAAAACTCCCAAACTACGCAACAGAATTAAACAAATAAGGTGTCGTTTTAAAGGTATTGTTATGTAGATGTGCAATAAGGTCTTAAATTATGAAAATTTCCTTCAATTAATTAATAAAATTAATAATTTAGTTTCAACCAATGAGAATTCAGCAAATCATTTTTCGGGCGGTTCGCATAAGCATTGTTTCCGTAAGCATCGTTTGATTTAAAGCATTTCTGAATTAATAGATTGATAAACAAAAATAAGAGTGGATAAAAAAAACGGAACTGAATTTCATAAAAAAAGAATTCAATATCTTGAGTTCCTTTGAAAAATTTTTAGTTTCATGATAAATTTTTTGTTTCGTTACAATAGAATGGCAATGGCATCGTGCGAATATTAAAACCAAAACAAACTTTCTACAAACAATTATTTTGATTTGAGATTTAAAACGATATCTTAGTTATTTAGTTCTATTTTTATTTATTTAGTGCCTGCTGCCAAAATAAAATGGCTGCTATCAGGCGTCGAAATATCTCTGGCAGACGTCAGAGAAATGAATGGAGGAATTCTAAACGGGAAAGCATTTCTTATTGAGATATATTCTCTGCTACAGCTCCAAATTTCTCAGCTACATGAAGAAAAGATAATCAAATTGTGAAGGGGGCAGAGAAGTGTATTTAATATATATACAGCGGCCTAGGCCAATAGGCCCATACGCCAAATACAATGAATCATTTAAAAGGTCAACAGACCCTTATATAAATAAAATACAAAAATTATATGTATATATACAATACAAAACTTATTAACCCTCATATAAATAGAATACAAAAATTATATATATATATAATACAAAAATTGTGAACCCTGAGACAACCAGTAAAAACTGAGTGAGCTGTGAGCCAGAGCTGGTGGAACCCTTAATACAAGACAAAAAATCTAACAATTCACCAAAAACAGCCGTAAATACAGCTCATAAAACCGCCAAAAGGTGAAAGGATAAAATGACATAAATGAATATAGTGCTAAAATTGAAAAGTTAAAACTAAGACAAAATCACAGATGTATACACTTGCCAATAGGGCATTGAAAGGATCCAGTCAATCAAGCCAGCTTGAATCCTGCTGGTGGAACCAAAATAGTGAGGGTGAAGTAGTAACAGGTAGTTAAAATGAAGAACAACAAGTAAAGCAGAGTAAATTCAATTAAAGTACAAAAAAACAGAGGACAAAATACCAATAGATACTAAAAGGTAAGAGTTAAAAGGGGTGTATAACAATCTAAAAACCATGTATAAAATACAATCGCAATGTAAAATACCAAATGTATTAAAATCCAAAGGTTGTAAACAAACCTAAAGCATGTATAAAATGCAAAGTCAAGTTAAAAGTCAAATTAAAACACTAAAATGGCAATGTGGTCCAAAAAAAAGTTTTGGCAAGGTGGTTAGATTAAGCAGGTTAAAATTTTAGTTATTGTCAATTTTGTTTATTAATTCCATTTGTTCCTCAAGAGTAGTTTTAATGATAATCTTGATAATTTCTCTACAAACCTTGTCTGCAAAAATTTGTTGGTCTGTTTTTTGGAAGAAATAATTTTTTCGGAGTGTTCGGTACCGATCACAATAATATAAAAGATGCTCTATGGTTTGTCTTTGGTTACAGTTAGAGCAAGTATCTGATTTATTAAAAAATTTGTTTTGGTGTACTCCGAACACTCCGTGCCCCGTTAGAAATTGGTTAAAATAGAAATTAGTTTGCAACCGGCAGAGAAATTTCATTAAGTAATTGATTTCAATATCTGGCATTTTTATTTTAAAATTTAAAATGTTTTTATAAGATTGCGAAGCAATATGCAATGGAACTGCGAAGCATTTCTGGGGGTTGGCGAGCGTAGCGACCAGGGGGCGGAGCCCCCTAGTATATATATATAGTTCAAAATGAAGAAAAATTATAGACATATGAAAAAAGGGGGGGAATAATAAGTAAAAAAATAACAAACTTAAAAAAAAGGATAAAATTTTATTAAAAAAACCGGAAGAAAAAAAAGATATAAACTTCTCATCAGCCCACACGATTATATCCGCAAAAAAGAGTGCTTTATCTTCATTTTGAACTTATCTAATGAGTTCTGTTTGCTTGCAGCTTATACGCAATAAATGAAACTTATTGGTCTTCTTAACTTCCTTCGTGTTTTCTTGTATTTATTTATATATATATATATATATATATATATATATATATATATATATAAATGAGCAAAAAATATACTTACGTATAGCTTCAGAATGTTGCGCAAAAAAGACATAGTTGTAAAATATGGCAAATGGTATAATAAGAATAATCGACACAATGAAGACTAATATGAAGTCCCACAAAAACATAGACATCCAATATAACACATTTGGTATTCCAGTCATAAGTTGCAGCAGCTGCGCTTTAGTGGTTCGTTCATGAATGGGCACCAAAACAGCGCATGCTGACACAAAACCAAATGCTATTGTAATGAAGACACCTGCCATTGAACCCTCTATTCCAAAATTACCGGTATTAATTTGATCCCTGTATCTCGACAATGGCGCATTTGTCAACGAAATAGTTGCTTCATCCGAACTGACTTGTTTTAAAAGAGCAGTGTGCGCTAACAGAAGTGACATAGGAAGAGCATGGTATGGTTCACCATTGTACCAAGCTGTTAAATTTAGAGTTCCGTTCGAAAGTTCGTCCACACTTGCTCCTACCATCATTTTTTTTAAATACCTTGTTAAATCTTCTTTTCCAGTATCAAGTATATAATGCGTTGGGTTTTTGACCTCAGGATCATTCACATTGTTTGCTTTCAGTACTCTGTCAACTTTGTGTACGATATCAGTGTAATTGGTTGTGTTGGAATAGTAGAATCCATCCGTATTACCATAAACACTGGTAACATCCAGTTTAATGGGATCATTTTCATTAAATTGATTTTGGATGCCTTTTATGGAAGTGAAGCAAAAGCAAATAAATAAGAAGGGTACAATCAATTGATTAATAAAAATGCTCCAGTGTCGTTTTGTGTAATGGAAACGCTTTTCAAGAAGAGCAAAGAACTGGTTTGCTAAGCTCTTGTTCATTGATAGCTGTCTAGCAGATCCATATACATCTGCAATAAAATAATTTTTATTAGAATAATTTTGTATTAGAAAGTATTCGGATGAAGGATTCATTTCGTATTGTATATAATTTAAATTTCAATCGAGCTTATAAGGAAAACATTTATTTACTCTAATTCTATTCATCAAAAATTATTTTTCCAATTTTTTTTTTTTCGTTTTTATTTGATTAGCGACATTTTACAGTGCATCATAATAAATTTTGTTCGATTGCCAAATCTTTCATACTCTTAAAAGAATTTAATTTAATATATAAGCAATTAAATGAGCAAATATATTTAATTTCATATTTAGGGTTGAACATACTTCATAAAACCAGTAACAATGTTTTATAATTCATCTGAGATTATTACTGATTTCCTGCTGAATGGGTCCAGTTGTCACACAAATACTCGAATTTTATGATGGAGTCTATACCAAACTTAAGAGCAGAGGCACCACACGTCCATGTAAAATTGAGTTTTGCTAATAAAATGCCAAAATATATTTGAAGCATACATGGCGTTGAACATTAACACAACATTAGAACGTAAAAAAATAACGTGGAAATGCAAAGTTCTTGAATGAAATGTGAGACGCACGTAAACTGCACGCAAATGGATCAACGCAGAAACCAATCTTTAGATTTACTATGTATTTTTGATGTGTATTTAATCGCATTTCGACAGAAAATTGACTCAAAAGAGCTATCCACATCTACAAAACACATCTGATCCTCTTTCGATGGATTTTTTAATCCCTCATCCTAAACATAAAAACTTGCTGCAATCTGGAATATATTTTCCCATATTTAGTCTCTAGACCAGTCAAATTCTCGGTTCATATGATTATTTTTCCTTTTTACATCATTCGTTACATTTGCCCCCCTCACATCAAAAAAACTTGATATTTTTATAAAGCTCGTTAAACCAAAGATAATTTCAGATATAAAAAAAAATCAATGTTTAATAAATTCGTGTAATCTTCTATTTTTATCATTTGGAATGATGAAAAAGTTTTGAACAAAAAAGTATAAGCAATTTACATCCTCAGAAGAAGCATATTTTTTAAATGATAAAGTCAGAAATTGAGTCAAGTAGATAGGGTAATTTTTAAGATATAGCAATACAAAAAGTGTCTTTACATCTTAGTACGTAGAAATAAGAACAGTTGGTTAAAAAACCGACCGTTTCGTTTTAATTAGGCTCTCTGAACAAGGAATTATAGCAATGAGTAATTTATATTAACTGGAATGCAGTTAAAGCTAATATTCTATCAATTCCAATTTATAAAAGTTTAAAAATGAGCAAAGCAGAACAGAAAGAGTAGACATAAGTTTTCACCTTCATATTCAAAAGATACCTCATTTTGCAAACTTCTTTCACCTTTCTTGGTGCATTTGATATCAGACATATTTGAAACTCTGTGAACACAAACAAATTTATTACAGCAAAAATTTATTATATCAATCATGATAACATGAATTTATTATAAAACTTATTACGTCATACTGAAACAATTATTATATACGATAGCATCTAACTAAATTAAACATTGCAACGTAAATTTATTACAACACTTTGCATCACATGTACAATAATAATTATATAATACAGATGTATTATTTTAAACAAACCGTGAAACTAAAGATATTACAAAGGTGTAATCAAGATACATAATTCAGTTTAAACTAATTTAAAACTCATATTTGTTTTAAATTTTAAATTATTTCTTTTGTTTGAAATTATTAATATTTATCTTTAAAATGATGAAAAATCATTTTTTTATGAATTAAAAATCATAGCATATTTTGGTGAAATATGGTTTAGGATTGATAACTTTCAAATTTTGTTACCAAATAAGACAAAGTAGTGTAAATCAGCGGAAAATGTATTCTATAAATCAACTTAAAAGATTTTTACCAATGTTTGACAATACATTTGGGATAAATATTATTTTAATTCAAAAAATAATAATAAAATACATCTCACTTTAAAAAGACATCTTCCATTGTTGTTACAGTAATTCCACAAGAATTTACACCAAGTTTCTCTTTACCGTTTTCCAGTTCTTCAAACATTTCTCCCAAAACAACTCCAGAATTGGATGGTAGGTTATAAGTGATTTCGTTTTCCAGTTCTTTTGTCACTTTTATTTCTGGAAGGTACCTTGTCAACATATCATTGATTTGTTCCACTTTAAAATCGGGATTTTTTACCATGTGTAAATGATATCCAGTTCCTAAATTCAAAAATAGAATAATTGATGTAAATTTTTATTATGTTGCTACTATAGTCACAATAATGCATTGAAGATACCATTAATAAGTAATGAATGTGAGAACCGTGAAAGATTACCATCCTGTTATTGCCACCAACGATGCATAGTTACATTTGGTAAATAAAATTGAAGTAAATTGAAATAAAAAAAAATTTAATACTAAAAGACTAGAGTAATGGAAGAAAAGTAGGCACTGAGAAAACAAGTTTATTACCGCCCACTTAAATTGATGAGTATCGGAGAAAATTGTATATTATAATTCTTTTCCACAATCGTTAGTAATAGCATTATAGAATTAATTATGTCAAATGATACTGAATGATAATAAGCTAGTTATAGGTAATATAAAAGAGATTATTACCAAACTTTTTCTTCAAAAATATGGGTGATCCACAGCACTGTACTTCTCCTTCGGCCATGATGGCTATTCGATCTCCTAAAATATCTGCCTCTTCCATGTAGTGTGTGGTCAGTATGATTGTACGCTCTTGTCTAATATTCAACAAGGAATCCCAAACACTGCGTCTTGCTTCGACGTCCATTCCTGATGTTGGTTCATCCAGAAACAAAACCTTGAAAATGAAAGCAAAATTTTAGTAAGGGAAATTTTCGTAAGGAATTGTATTTGGGTTGGTTGATGACGTCGCACTAAAGATACACTAATGGGCTATTAGCAATGGTCTGCTATTCATCCTTAATGAAAGTCCGTAGATAATATTGTCGCATGCTGACACTACACTACCGCGATTTAGAACCGGAGAGCAGAAGGTATTTGTAATTACTATTTAGATATTTTGAAAGAGAGAATTCTCGGAATTTTTTCGCTCTAAAACCGCCAAGGACATTACATTAGTGTGGAATCTGAACCACAAAAACAAAATCGGACAAAGTGCAGTCCAATCAAACACCCAGCCCTTTGAACATATTATCATACTCCGGCAGAGGTCGTGGTGTGCTGAAGATTAAACTCCCCACACCACGGAGGTAACAACTAATTTATTCTAAATTATGCATAGTAACAAGTAATTATACAAGCAATTGACGTAAATTATGAAGGTAAATTAAAAATGCATACATAATTAAAATACTTTTAATGCATATACATGATGCTTGGGTAGAATGCCAAAAAGTATCTGAACTCTTGACGCTGGGTTTGAATACCGGTGATAAGTAGTTTATTCTTATATTGCGTTCGGCCCGCACTGATCACAATACTATCACAAAATGTCAGAAGACAGATCACAAGTTAGAGTCTTATTGTTGTTCATCTAACCCGGTAATTTTTCCAGGTTTCCAATAAATATTGGATAATTTAGTTTCTCTCTATATTGAAAAATCGTAAAAATCCACCAACGCTGCTGTTTTTAGGTTTAAACCTAACGTTACATTTTATTTTAATAATTAAAAACAATAAGGCGAAAAGCTTGGAACTTCTTAGGTATGTAGATAAATGTACAGAGCGTACAATGTACTAAAAATGTTAGCAGTTCATAATCAGTTCAAAATAATTAAATGATAAGCTTATAGAACATGTGGATTGCTGTGAAGGCCGTAGGAATGTAACTGCAGTGTTGAAATTTGGCATGCTTTGTAGGTTTATTATTATAGTTACTAATGAAAAGGAAAATTTGCTCGAATGTATGCTGTTAATGAAAAACATCTACAAAATTTCTTATCTATTTTACGAACAATATTTTGATGCTTGTGCAATTTCAATTTAATTAAGTCTCAGTTATCATTGTCTTACAAATTGAATAAAACTTACATTTGAACCACCAACAATTGCATTTCCAAGACTTAATTTTCTTTTCATTCCACCTGAGAGATTTTTCACCAACTCATATCTTTTCTCGGTAAACTTCAAAATTTCCAAGACTTTAAGTGATTCAGACTCAAGATTTCTCCATGGCACCCCTTTTAACTAGACAAATAGATTGGAATAGTTTTAATTTTCATTAAAAAAAAAACAAGTAAAAATGTAACTAAATTCGATCAAATAACAGTGAATGTTTTTTCACATAAAATTTAATTAGGTAATTTGCATCTTTCGAAAATCTAGAATTTTCAAAATAAGAATGAAATTAATTATTTATCTAGCCGAAATTTTTTAATTTTGATGATTTTTCTCGGATAAGATGTTAAAACTAGCATAGCAGCTTTTTAAACAATTAAATTAATTTTGACTACACTTGTCTGAAATATAAAACTTTTTCTTCCTTATTACCACCTATATTTTTAGAAATTAAGTCTAGCGGAGTTTTATAAGTTCACATTTTTCTCATCGTTCAAAAATGTTACCTTATTACCAAGAATTTTGAGATTTAATGGGGATTCTGAATAAATAGATGAATCTCCAAAAAGCTACGGAAGAACACTTAAAATAGATTTGGTGTGGAAGAATTGCTCATAATTGAAAACAACATAAGTTACGCATCTACGTAACATCTAATAATATGTTATAATATCTACATAAGGTTAAATATTTCAAGAAATATCACAACTTGATTTTTATTTGCCTGTCCAGGAAAATTTCACATATCATACCTTAACTACCCGGAATCTAAGCATATGATACGAAAATAAAAAGAAACTATTTCACTCTTATAAACAATTCGATAATACAGTTAAAACTAGTTTGAGAAAACCACCGGTACCAATATACATGTTGGGCTCTGCGATAATAAAGCATTCCTGCTACTATAGTTTTTATCAAATTTTAAAAATAAACATTTAAAGTATTATAAAAATAAAAATAAAAAGTTTCTCAAATCAATTCATCAATCAATTCAACTGAAGAGAGTAAAAGAGGGTGACGAAAATCCATACACTGTGAAGAAAAAAAAGGAATCTCCTAAAATTTGTGATTTCAGACCAGCAGTTGGACTGGATGTGCGAACTGTAAGACTTACGAAGTAAATCCGTAACCTCAAAGAGTTCTTACTCATACATGAAAAAAGTTTCCTTCGAAAGTTACAAAATAAATCTATAGTAGCAAGAGCTTTTAAAAATACAAAAACAAGTTTCCTCCTCAAAAGGTACCAAAAGAAAATAGTAGTCTCAACGGATTTTTACCACTCAAGTTTGCTCTGTGAAAGTTATGAAATAAATCTGTATTTGCACTAAATACGGATATTTTACGCCAGCATTGTGGTCTGAGCTATTCGGGAGCAGAATTCGTACGACCAGTCACAACTGGGATTCGAACCCCTCCAAACCAATAGGAGGAGTATGCTCTATCCCCTTAGTCGAAGCAGCTTGATTGCTTTTTATGAAGAAAAACTTTTTTTTAACGCCTTACTTATTGAAATCATATTCAAACGTAAAATTTTTTCAATGTATCTAAAGAAACATAATAAGGTCATAATATCAATTTGACAATGAAATAAGATTGCAGTTATCTGATTGTTTAATTTATTTATTTGCAGGTTCAAAACCATAAAAGAATGGCTGAGAAGAGCAAATATAGAAAATAATTAAAAAAATTATTTGAAAAAAGGTAAAGTTATCAGACAGTAAGCGAAACTGCAGGGTAAGAACAAGAATTAGAACTGGTGGTTTTAATCTGTTAATTATCAAAGAGAAAAACCATTTAGTCAACAAAACATCTTCAAACTGTCAAACATACTGAGAAAATCCAGAATTATTTTTTACTGTAGTTATCCAGAGATATTTTTTAGTGTATTCTACTCATTACAAAAGCTAATTTCATTTATTATTTACTCAATAATATGAACATAAATGAAGCTTTATCTTAAATATTTACCCCAGCAAATATTTTTAAATGTTCTTCTGCAGTTAAAGTGTCAAATAAAACATTGTGTTGTGGGCACACACCAAGCCCCCGTCGAGCACCATGAGTATCAGACAAAATATCCACGCCGTTAATTGATGCTGAACCACTAGAAGGGGTATAAAGACCTAAAACAAGAATAAATAGTTAGGAATATCTAATTAAAATCCAAAAATGAACCTGGATACATGATCCATTTTAATTTTTAAAACAAAAATGCGAATTGAGCTTTTATTTATTACATGAAAAAATACTAATTAAATACACGAAATGGGATACATGAATTAATTCAACATGAAATCTAAATACAGTACGAATCAGAACAAAGAAAAAAAAATTTACGAATCATTTAATTTAAGAATAAAAAGGGGGAGCGGAAAATACTTAAATCATTCATAGAGATTTAAAATTTGTTGTAAGTTTGATTTTAAATTAATGTTTCTTTTTTATTTATGTAAACACAAACTTTTGTTATGATTAACAAACAATAGCAACTTTGAAGAAATATCATTTACACTAAAACCTCGAATATTCGACTACAGACCATCCAATCGATCGAATATTCGACACCTCTTTCGGTGCATGTTTAACACATTCCGATTCACATTTCATTAATATCAGCTAAAGTTATCCAATTACTGTTTCATCTTCAGATTTTGTGCCATAAGAACCCTCATTCAACTCAGTTTAATCCAATTAACAGATACTGTGACGACAATTCCGAAAAGAAATGTATCAATAATTTATTTTCTTATTTTATACCTTATTGTATTTATGCTAAAAAATAAAGCACGAGTAAGGTTTTCTTAAATCTATTATTTTCACTGATTGTTTTGAGTAATTTCGATCTAGGTTTAGAAAAAGAATTAGATTAGAATTTCGCTCTTACAAAAGCGATTTAAAAAGGTCCCCTGATTATCCTATTTCAATTTTTCGATGTCTTTGGGAGTCGTATAATCGGTATTCTGCTGATAATGTAGAAAGAGGCACGTAAGAAAAAAAAACATGTTTTACTTACTTAACTAATAAAAAATCATCAATATGTTACAATATTGATACAATATGTAATTTAGAATTTTTTTATATATACACCGAAGAGCCATTACATTATGACCACCCTCCATCTATAACAATGGGCTCGCCCAGGTTTTCATGGTTTCTCGCCCAGGAACAATGCTTTCATAGGGCACATTAGGACATATAATCCTCATAGAACAATCCCTGACGTCTGTAAGCTACATGAACATAGTTCACCCATTCATGGCAGCAGTTTTTCCTGCGGGGGATGGCGTTTACCATCAGGATGATGCACCATGTCATAAGGGTCGAATCGTCATGGATTGGTTCGAGGAACATTCCAGTGACTTTCAAGTCATGTCTTGGCCCCCAAATTCAGTTGACCTTAATCCAATAGAGCATTTGTGGTCCTACTTGGAAAACCAAATTCGTGCTGCCAGGCTACCCCCTCGCAATGTGAGGGAATTGCAGGACCAATTGGTGAGCGCTTGGTACCAGATACCTCAGACTACCTATCAGCATCTTGTGGAATCAATGCCACGGCGGGTGCCGGCAGTTTTGAGGGCTAAAGGTGGTCCTACATGTTATTAGCAGGGTAGTCATAATGTAATGGCTCTTCGGTGCATATCACTCAAATAACCACTCAAAAAAGAATTGAATCTAGTTCTAGAATCTAGTAGTTGAATATTACTTAATAATGCACACAATTCAATCTAAGAAGTTGAATATTGTTGTTTTTAAATTTATTCTCAAAGAATATTTATAAAAAAATCATTTGTTTCATTATTCAGGGCAAAAAAAGCTCTTTTTTTTTCAAATTTAGGCTTAAACTGATTGAAGGAGACCTATGGGGACAAGCATACTGAAAAGTGAAAATATTTTTAAGTTTAGGTTACATAAAGTGTTTATTAATTCATAAACAATCTTACCAGTAAGTATGTTGATGGTAGTAGTTTTTCCTGCCCCATTATGACCCAGTAAAGCTGTTATTTGTCCTTGGTATATATTTAGAGACAAATTTTTGACTTCCATCTTCGTCTGAAAGTTCACTTGAAATCCCTAAGAAACCAGTTGATGCAATTTACATAAAATACGATTTTTATATAGATGCTGATATTAAATATATTCAATAAATGACGAGATAAGTGATTTTTCACAAGATTTTTTTTAAAAACTCAGATCTATTGCCCGGAGTCTTTTTATGCTGCAATATTCCATTAGTGCTGCATTAGCCATGCTTGTAAAACTCCTTTGTTCATAACTCAAATCGATCGTCGAATTCTGTCCTACACACTATTGTCTTGTTTCAACTGTTATACCCAGCGGATATTTTTTTAACCCCTAAAAAACTTGGATGTCACGAAACGGCAAATCTAAAATGTAAGAAAATATGGGGCTGAGGTCCCAGCAGATTAATCCATGCTTCAAGTATTTTTCGATGAGTTTCTTGTGCTCAATCAAGCTCATTGGCACATAAATTTTTCTAATTACAATATTCCCTCCAGTTGTAAAACAGTACTTGATTATACGCTTCCAATTTGTCCAAAAACATTTGCTGACACTTCAGTAAATTGAAAATATCCATCTCACCTGGATAGTGTTGATCTATCATCTTCAATTGACTTCATTTATTTGATAAGTTAAAAAAAGCACTGAGACCAAAGATTTTAAAACGAATGAAATCAAAAATGCAAGGGAAAATCAAGTCACGAGCCAAAGAAGATCCTAGACAATGAAATTCCATCACCTCAATGAGATACAAGCCAAAATAATATTAGACGGCAGATTTGAATTTAGTAAAATGAATAATAATGTGAAGAACTATAATTTTTTATAATATACTGACTACATTTGAATTTGTCATGAATTTACGCTACTTTTTTTTCATTATACTGAAAACAACAGTCATTATACCTACATTTGTTAGTACTTATACACTGCTTATTTTTGTGACAATATTATCACTTTACCAGCCGAACGAGTTGAGTCAGAGTATAAGTTTGAAACCACACATTTTTTTAACTGCTATAACTTACTATTGCCAAACTGGGATATCTCCCTGATTGGTCGAGTACTGATAGTTTGCAAATCAGGGAGATCTCACCAATAGATTGACAAATTGTTAAGATATTAGCATAACATTAAAACGAGTATTTTAGGGAACGAAAAACATAAATATTTATTCTTTGATTATTTATTTATTTAGATAAATAAATAGATAGATAGGTAACAATTTAAAAAAAATGTTCATGTTTAAGAAAAAATGTTAATTAAGAACAAATAAAAAAAATTCTTAACATTACAATAATTAAAAAAAATTCTAGTCGTTGTAGCATCAAATTGATTTCATACACGAGAGAAATTACTTTAGATGTAAAGTGTTTAATAAGAATGATCTACGATAGGTATTGACTAATTGTTTGTTATGCATTTTATTCAAATAACAATTCCAACTATACCATCAATGCAAAATGCATGAAGCTAGCACTGAATTCGCTTAAAGTCATTTTAGTTGCAAAATTATTGAAATACATTCGAAATGAGAAGGATAAAATGTTTAAAAACAGAATTGTGGAAAAATAACAATAGAATGCATAAAATAATAAATTTATTCCTTACGTTCGGTATAAATGTAACAATATGTTTAATTAGTATCGTATTTAATTAGTATCGTATTTAATCGTATTTACCTTAGATAAATTTCTGATCTCCACTCCCCGGGAAATTCCAGTAGGCTCCTCTTCAAAATATTCTTCATCCTGATCTTTCCCTTTCATTGCGTCTAAATCATCAAATTCAGGTTTTACACCACACCAGTAACTTTTCTAATAACAATAATAAGCCGTTAGATTCTCTGAGATAAAGGAACTTCATATTTCTCAAGAATGTTTATAACTAAATATTACACTTAACTGTAAACATAAAATAAAAGGGCTGATGAACACCAGGTTGCCATGGCCAAACCTTGTCAAAATACCAAAGCATAAAAGAATACAAAGTGCAAGACAATACCATCATTCCCAAAACCATTGCCATATTTATATCAGGACTGATTGCGTAATCTGTTATATTGGACCAACTAAAACCATCCCCTGTATAAAAAAAAAACAAATAATAATAATTTACTTCAATGATTTCAATAAGTACTTCAATGAAATCATTGAATAGCCAACTTTGTGGATTTGCAATAGATTTTAATAACAAGGAAAAGACAAATTTAATAAAAAAACAGTTGAAAAAATCCAATCATTGCAAAATTCAATGTAAAATTTTAAAGCCATTTTGTTTAAAATAATTAAGAATTTATTTTCTGCGATCGTTTTTAGATAAATTTAAGAC
Source organism: Parasteatoda tepidariorum (assembly GCF_982258835.1). Taxonomy (NCBI): domain Eukaryota; kingdom Metazoa; phylum Arthropoda; class Arachnida; order Araneae; family Theridiidae; genus Parasteatoda; species Parasteatoda tepidariorum. The sequence continues at coordinate 60,313,602 of NC_141756.1, read as the reverse complement.
TCAGTATTAAACCTTCATAAATAACAATTTTCTAAAAGTTTTTAAAAGAATTCTTTTATTTCATATAATCTGATATTAAACATTTTTATATTCTGAAGGTATTTTGGATTTTAAAATTTATATTTAAAAAATTATTCACTCCAAAACGTGAAACTCTGAAATAAATTCAAATTAGCAGTAAACCTAAAGAAATCTGAAATAAATTATTATAAAATCATCAAAATGCTTCTTAATTGGTTTTTCTTAGGATTGAGAGATATTCTTTTAAAGATATGATCCACATTCGAAAAAAAATTAATTATTGCTAGGAGAAAGTTTATTGCATAAATTAATGGGTTGTATAAACAATTTCGGCACATCTGTACCACGTTAAATTTTTTCTCAGTATTCGCCCTCTCAAGAATATTTCTTGAGTAAAAATGATCAATTATATCATTAATTCACATGCTTCCTTTCAAAAAATTCAGAATTACTTGTGCAAAAACACATAGTTATAATTTTTAACTCGTGAAATGACATGCTGGGCACTAAGTACTAATCTCGTGATGCAGAAGTCTCATAACCCTCGAAATGAACTGTTCTTACTATATGAGTATGTGCGCTTAAGAACCTAATTGGTGAAATATTCACCTATCTTCACCCAGTGAAAAATTTACCATTAGACTACTACTGTTTGTCCTTCCAGACATTCGTCTGGAGCTGTGGCGGTGACTATGGTAATAAGGTATGATTATTTCAAGTAGGGGTGCGGGATCCCTCTTTAGGACTGGTTTCGGCGAGAGAAAAGGAGACCTCTTCATCGAAGCTACCTTCCCTAAAAATGCCCTCTTCTTGTTTCCATAGTACTAGACTGTCGCAGACTTTGGGGCCGGAAGAGTACCTATATTAGGCAAACAGTAGTAAACTTTTATGTTTGTGACGTAGCTAAGTTAATTGTTAGCTCAGCTAAAAACCAAAACGTAAATATTTACCTCATATTTGTTCTGAATATTAAAAAAAAACCGGTTTTAAAACGTGCGAAGAGGTTTCTCCCTTCCTCAAAAATACACAAAGCAGAGTTCAATATGTAACTTGAACCGGTTGTACCCCTTTTAAGAAGGGGCAGATTTATATTGACAACGAGACAGTTAACAGTTCCGGTTGTATATTAGGTTCTCATTCGCGTGCAAATTTTGTTTATATATATTGACATAGCGTTAGTTAGGATACAACTGTAATCATGAAAAGGTTAGATATGTCTGTTAAACAAAATAAGAGGGTTTACCTGCTCTATAAAACTGTTGACAGAGTAATGTAGAACAGCTAAAGTTGAGAGTTTGGTTTATATCGCGCAAATGGTATAATAAATTAAACAAAAACTAAATTTCTGCGCTCGCTAGATTTTGTGTATGCGAGAAAATAGTAAGTTAAAAAGTAATATAGAATGTTTGATTTAATATTAAATGTCAATTACCTTGCGTATATCAATGTGAAAATTGTGATTTTACGAAGCACAAAAAAAGAAAAGCTGTACCCTTTCGAATAAAATCTACAAACAGAACTTTCCACGCTTCGAAACAACCCATGTAACGACGTATTATTCGTATCAATGTGCGTTTGTTGTATTTTCTTACAAAATAGAGTATGTTCTACGAGTTTGTAATCTACCACACCAATCGAGAGATATAAATTTATTCCCTAGGGTGGCACTTTTAACCGATTCTTATGGTATTTCCAAATTATTTTAATTAAATATTATGTATTCTTCCATGTACGAAAGTTGAGAAGTTGTTAAGCTTATTGCTGAACATCTTGTACAGTGCGCTGAGGGAAAAAAACGGAACACTCTGATTAACTTTTGATTTCAAGAATCGAACTTTCACCTACAAGAATTCGAACTTAATAGTTTAAAGAGGTGATCTCAAATAGGATAATAACAAATAATTATTAAAAACTACTATTGTATTTCATGATTGTGTATAAAAAAAGCTTCGGTTTACTTAAAAAGTTCTCGAGATGTGCCTAAATAAGCAAGAAGAAAAACTAACATTAAGGGATCCTCCTGACGAAACTAATGAGACCATATTTCCCTTATTGCGGCTATCTCCTATATTTTGATGTATAGGAAGCCATATAAGTTGAAAAAAACATATGTTTATTCAGAAAAGGTTCATTGTGTCAGGTTCGTGACTTAAAATATTGTCTGCACTAATTAATTAGTATGGATTAAGTCATCACTTTAATTTATTAAGATTGAGTTCTTGTAAGAGAAAATTGAATTATTAGATCAAAATATTCAAGGTGTTCCAGTTTTTTTAATTATTATTGCTAGTTTTATTTTATTTTATAACCGTCGTTGAACAGATGACAATATTTTTGAGTTTACAACTACAAATGTTCAATTCTGACTCCTTGTAATTTTGAAAGCAATTCAGAATACAAGGAAACTCCTAAATCAAGTATAGGGTGAAATTTTCCTTCGTAAGGGACTTTATGGTGGAACTAACCAGCTTTTCCGTTACATGGAGAGGAAAACCAAGAAAATCTCACATGGTTAACCTGACTGCAAAAGAGACTCTAACGGATGATCCATCTACCACTGTCAGCATTGTTACGTCAGCATTGTTGTCAGTGCGAACCGGGTACGGAATACGCATCAACCAGCCATGGCTGGGATTCGAACCTGGTTCACCTCATTGGGAGGCAAACGCTCCATCTCCTTAGCCACCACGGCTCTATTACAAGCTTTAGTTTGAAGCTTATTTATTTTGGCTGCTATTGCTTGGGTAACTTCTTTATTTTCTTTCTATTAGGTTGTTCAGTTTATTGATGGGCTATACATTAACCTAACATTAGGAGGCCTGTACATTAAAAACACAACAAGACCACGTAAATATATAAACAGCATTGTATAGATATGATGATGCATAACAATTGGATGGTTAAACATTTGCTTTGCATCACAACCAATCGCGAGTCTTAAACTCGTTTCAACCTCTTTGAACAAACTTATATAGAAAAATCCGTATCACTGTTATTTATGATATAGCACTAGTACTTATGATAATGAGTATTAGTAAATTTTATTAAGAATACATAGAAATGTGTTACACAATATTTTAAAGAAAAAAATTTAGTCTTACCCCATTGTTTCTGTACAGATATCATGCCAAACACAGTTAATAAACTGCCAGTTGGAAGCAAGCACATCGCCAGTTTAGCAGACAGAGACAAATCAAAGTAATTTGTTTGTATATTCATCCAGAAATACTTTTGCATTAATAAATTAAATGATGTATCCCATAAGATTATAAATGCTATGATTGCGAAGACAGCTAAAATTAGAAGAAGAAAAAATCATTATCATAAGACCTCATTAACAGGAAAATAATCATTTTAAGCACAGAAAAACTTTCAATTTTAAGAAAAATATTGCTTTAAAATAAGTAAAATATTTATTATTAACATTAGATAATTAATATTAATTAATTAATATTTTTTAACTAATATTAATTAATTAATATTAATTAATTAATATTAATTAATCAATATAATTTAATTAATATTAATTAATTAATATTATTTAATTAATATTAATTAATTAGTGTTAATTAATTAATAATAAAAATTGGTGTAACATTTTTAAAGATTGAAAAGAAGTTGTACATATTTGAAAGACATAAGAGAGCTATGTATAAAATATTTATAAGCAAACGTTCACTATACATTTTTCTACGAAAATGTTTTTCTTTAAATGTTTGTCAGTATCAAAAAGAAAAGAAAAACCCATGATTACCATTAATGAAAGCACATGATTACCCAATACATGAAGAAGAAAAATATATTCTGTATATAATGCTTTTTCATGGTTACATTTGTTACAACCAAACTTATGCCACACTAAGTTTAAAAATATCTTAAAAACTGCGGATCTTGTAAAACAAATTTTATATCAAGAAAATAAACGTTTTATACCTCGATTGAAGAATATTGTGAATGTCATGCAAAAAAGTATCGCACTGATTATATACAGCAGGAGTATCAGAAATATGAGAAAAAAATCTGTGTTGGCTAAAAAGACGAATCCAGTTTTCAATGGAGACTTATAAATTATGGAGATGCTTAAGACTGTCAGTAGACCCACTATAAAATAGTTTAAAAATGTGCTTATCCAATACACTGTGTTTGTCATTCCCATCATCTTCATAAGTTCCTGAAAAAGTAACACAATAAAATTAATAAATGTTAGATTTTCCGAAGTGAAATGTAGATATGCATTAGAAGGTTTAATAGATAGTAGCGAAAGCAGCACCATCCATCAAGTTTTAAGTAACTGTAATTTGAAGTACGCAGAAAAATTAAATATGAGTGATCAATCAGTCAACGTAGAATGAGTAAAAGGAATTCAAAGCCATGCTAAGATAGATGCATCTGAAGCAGAACAATGTACAATAGTACGACTTCGATTGGCAGAAGGTGAGGATAGCGCAAACAGTTATGGTCAAATTGATTCTGTTTATGGCACACATTATCCAGGAAAAGCAGCTGTGAACAAATTATGGAAACATTTTCGTGTACAGCCGCGCATCAGTACAAGATCCGCCAAACACTAAACAATATCATCTGATCGTTAAGACACGGTTCCCAGAAGATCACCGAAGTCAAGCATCACTGGTTGCGGTCAGTGTGCAGGTGGGTGACCACTTGGATCAGTTTGTGTAGGGTACGAGGGTGTGCGGTATTGGTCCTCGTTATACTGTTCTACCGTAAAGTGTTCAACTTCGAGTGCAGGTCGTTGGGCTACCGAAGCGGAGGTGACATCCCTTCTGCAGAGACCCAAAATTGTGATGGTATGTCTTCCGATCATCCTCAGGGATGTTTCCTAGATCGTCGCCAATAGCCTATTGTGTAGCTCCAGTGCGACGTAAATGAACTACAACAACTGTTGTTAATGAAATAATTAAAGATAATCGTGAGAGCGATTCACACTGCATTTGATTACCCCAGACGTGAGTCTGATTGTTTAGAAACTACATGCTATATTAACGGCTCGTGCATGTATGAATATCATTAATGCATGATCGCAGGTGTGAATTGCATGCAGTGAGAGTGCTCCATAAGAAATACGACAAGTGTGTCTGGGTAAATTAGTAAATTAGTCCGAGTAAAAAAAACGGTGCATTCACCTTCTGCCACTTAAAATCTAATTTCGAATTGATCTATTCTGAGTTGGACAAACCCTCTAAGACTACTTAACGTTCATCATAATCCTCACGTGAACTGATTAATCAGTTATACTCAATAGATGTAGAAACACTCTTTAACTTCCTTAATAACCTTGAGCGGTGAATTTGCTATTGCTAATATATTTCGGTCACTATTATATGTGTCCATTTTTAATGTGGGCAACCTTTACAATTCTCTCTCCTTTTTCTTAAAAATTAAGCCAGAGAAATTACACTTTTTTCACTCCAAGAAATTTTTGTAAAATTAAGAACTAGATTTGAACGGGCGTCACTCGTCTTCAAGAAAAGAGCCCAGTTTTCGAAATTGTAACGAACTTCAGTAAAATTTGTAGAACTGGCTTTTAAACAAACTCCTTTCATCAAGAAAGAAGTCCAGCAAACGTAAGAATACTTTCCCTTAAAAAGATCTTCACTTTAAGCTGCAAATACTATATTGGCTGTTAAAGAATATAGCTCTGAGGAAAAAAGCTCAAAATACAAACATCAAAGTGATATTAGAACCAATAGAAATGATTCCAAAATCAATGTAAACGTATAGGTAATTTAAAACACGGTATACAATAACACGGTATACTATAAATATTGAATCTTGCTTTGGCATCATAATGGAAATGCTGAAATACGATAAGGCACCATCCGAGAAATTTTAAAATTAGCTTGCAAACTTACTGGAAATTTGGATACCAATTGGGAAATATAATAGGAAGTATTTGAGGCAGTGTACTGCCTTAATTTTAAAAATAATACCTTTTTTGAAATTCGGTATCTCAGAAACTTTTCAACCAATTTCGCTTATATTTTGTATTTCGCCATGTAAAATTACAATGGCTATGTAAAAAAAAATTATTTTGTATTCGCCATGTAAAATTGAAATTACAATAAAATGGTGTAGAAAATTGTGTACCTTACTATTCAAAAAATTTTCGATTATTATTAAAGAAAATAGTAAAAAATAATGAATATTTCCTAAAATTTATTTTGAATCTGAAATTAACTTTGGATAAATAAATTTTATAAGTGGGTAAAAGAATGTTTTAATTCGCTTTTAATTCTCTTAAAAAAAAGTCCAGAGATATGGCGAAATACGCAAAAAGAAAAGTTATTATTAAGGAGTAAATTATTATTAAGGAAGTTAATTATTATTAAGGAAGTTCATTATTATAAAGTTAGTTAGTAAAATTATTATTAAGGCAGTATACTTTGAACCGCTCAACTGACCAAGCTATTGAAACCATATTTATCAGATTGCGGCTACCCCCTAAATTTTGGGTGTCAGAAATCCGAATCCGTTGAAAAAAAGGGTATGTTTACTCAGAGAAAATACGTTTTTGTGTCTGATTTCGTAACTTAATATTTTCTGCACTAATTAATTAACATAAGTAAAATCACCCGCTAAAAAATCCAAAAAAATCGAATCATTAAATCGAAATTCAATTATTAGATCAAAATCCAATCATTAGATCAAAAGTTATTATTCATATTTATGCATGGTTTTTTATAACTGTACACGGTGCTTTGCATTCCTAAAATTTTTTTTCTTGATTCTATAACTTTGCCTTCCTCACTAGTTGTTCGTCAGAATTTTATTGTTTCTTTTACGTGCTTAATATTGATTAGCAATCCTAACTGTTCAAACTCTTAAGAATTTTATTTTTAACAAGGATTCTAAAAATATACATTGAGGGTGGTGATTTACAAAAAAAATAATGATTAATAAAACATTTCTGGTGCAAATAGACTCTACTTACTTTCGAACCGTTGGACTTTTCCTCTATGACTCTTCTTATCAGATTTAACATAAAAACAAAGTATCCATAGTTAATAAGCATAGGTACAATATCTAGGCCAGATGAAGCTTTTCTGTGATCTGGAATGGGAAATCTTTGCAACCTCACCTAAAGAGATTTAAATTATAACTAAAATATGGACAGTAATTAAGCGTTTGTGATACATTAAGTAAATTAGACAATTAAGAATAAGTAGTTTTATATCATTGGATGGAAATTGACAAGTAGGCAAAATTATAAAGATAAAATGAGTAACCTTAAAACCTATAACACAGAATTTTTTGAAGCATATTTTTTATACTTCTTTCATTATTTTGTATTCGTTTATCTCAAAATAAGTGAAAAATGTTATATTTAGCATTTTAATAATTTATGGTTGTAGAAAACAGCATGAAACATCCTTTCTTTTTTTTCGTAAAGATAAAGTTTTCCAAACACGGCTCACTTCCAAATAGCAATTTATCAAATGTTTACTTATTTGCAGTTATTTAGATCTAAAAGAAGCAGTTATTCATCTTTAAAATTTCTTCAATATACAAAATCAATTATTGTCAAATTTTTGAATATGAATAAATAAAAAAAATTTTCAAACTTTTTTTTTTGAATTTTATATTTTAGTACAAACGTAATTCCGAAAATCTAACATATTTTTCAGTAACTATTGAATTGTTTTTATATAATTTTGCTTGTAATTATGGCGTCAGAAAAAAATATATATAAAAGGGACACCAATGTACAATCTACGTCAAAGATTTAAACATTATTAACCCACACAGTACTGATCAATTTTAAAATTAAACAACATAATTAATCTCTTTAGACACTCTCATTACTCTTTAGACAATATAATTAATCTCCTTAGACACTCTCATTACTCTTTCGACAACATAATTAATCTCTTTAGACCCTCTCATTACTCTTTAGACAATATAATTAATCTCTTTAGACACTCTCATTACTCTTTAGACAACATAATTAATCTCTTTAGACCCTCTTATTACTCTTTAGACAATATAATTGATCTCTTTAGACACTCTCATTATTATTTAGACAATATAATTAATAAGTTCCACTTTTTACAAACTTGGAATTTTTAAAACAAACCTAACCTTAGAATCGTTTCCAAATTGACACTTTATACGCTTTCGGATACACTGGAACAATTCACTTGAACAATACACTGGAAAATTTACTGCTTATATGGGAATCACAGTGTTTTAAACCAAGAAGGTGATTAAATAAACACTCATCTAAAAAATTTGAAAGTGAATTCTATTTCCTATTGCATATGTAAGTATTTCATAGTATAAGCTTTTCACACAAACTTAACGCTTTCTTTTGTGTATTCTGGAAAAAAGTTTCTGCCCAGAAAAAAAGAGTCTTCCGAGTATAAAATTGGTTACATCCGATGAGTAATGCTTAATTCGTCCTGACACTGATAAAATTTTTTTTAAATATATATATACTTAGAAATAATTTGAGTCAAATTTATGTCAAAAAAGCAACTTTTGTGAGCTGATCTAAAATTCTGAGCTTTTCTAAAACTGTATTATATAATCTTATTTGCTAGATTATAAACATTTTTAGAACAGCCAATAAAAAAAAACATCAATGACTAACAAATTAAGAGATGAGTGGTTAAAAATTATTTCCTCTTTATTTGCAATTGGTTTTGCAGCTACTTGGATCTCATATTAAAGAATTCAAGATTACCTATATTGTTTAGTTAATTGTTTAGTTTATTGTTAACTTGCATGTTTAGTTTACTGTTAATTTATATATTTTGTTTATTTTTAACTTTAAATGATTTTTATTATATAAGAACGTCTTATATTTTTATTTTTAACAAACCTTATAATCTATCGGATTATTTGGATCCATTTTTGAATCGATAAAAGTTTCTTCAACAGATGCTTGCCATGTAAGGAAAGTAGTATCTTTATAATCTGTAAAAATTATAAAAATTTTCATTAGTACGGATGTATTTATTTGATGCTGTTGGTGTAGTACAATAATAAAGATATCAGTAAATTTCATCTGTACATAAAGTAGGTAATTTATAATCTAAATAAAATCTAAGAAAACATTGATTATAATGTAATTTAATTTTCTCTATACATGGTGTAAGAAAGTTTGGATACGGTCAAATATCTCAAGAAATATACATCGGATCGAAAATAAGAAAATAGTCATAATTCAATATTTTTTAAAAGTTATCCAATGATACTAAACTCGACTTTTCCCAGGCGAGGAGAGGCAACTTTTAAATCTTAAATATGAACCCCTATTTGAGTTGTAGGCTTGTGCACTTTGCTTCGCAACAGAGCTTTAAATTGAATAAAATACAAGGAGATGCAGAGCTGTAAATTGAATAAAATTGAATAAAATACGTATTGCGAAACCCATCAGATTTAAAAACATAAAAATAGATGCGTTTGAAAACAAAATTTGATTTTTCCATTTTGTTTTTCACAAAAAACACCGAAATTTTTTAATTCTTTTTTTTTTCAATCTGATGCGTCTCGAAATACCACCATTTTAAACAGTTTGTGCCCAAAATTAATTATCTCGGTCATATCGATATCAGTAAAACAAAATGCATAAACTCTATAACTCAAATAGGGTTACTTTTTTCTGGAGAACCTAAATCTGCAATAAAAAACAGCATCTGCAATAAAAATCTGCAAATAAAAAATGAATCTGCAATAAAAGATGCATATTTAAGATTTATAAGTAGCTCCTCACCCCACCACCAGTTGCGGGGGTGAAAGATCGAGTTTGGTATCATTAGATAGCTTTTAAAAAATATTGAATGCGTCTAATTTCACTTTTCCGATGTACATTTATCAAGATATTTGACCGTTTTCAAGCTTTTTTACATCATGTATATGAGCTATAGACAAAATTTAACATGTAAGTACATTCTTTAAATTGTTTTTGTAAAATAATTCTTAATACATTCTTTAAATTGTTTTGTTAAATTTTTTAATTGTAAAGAAAGTAAATTCTTTAAACTTGTTTACCCATTCCTAAAATAGTTTTTTTTAAATATTTTAAGTATTTTCATTTTTTTTATGATATTTTTTCTAGAACAAAATGCTATTTTCTTTCACGTGAGCTATAGAATATCTCAAATCTTATAAGACATACAAAGCTGACAGTTTTGCTAATAAATAAGTAGTTTAAGATAATATCAAGATTAATGTAACTTGATAATATTCTTAACAAATGGCAGTCATAGCAATATATAAGTTATATTTTATGGAGCAAAAGTTTTTTTAGAATTTTTTTTAGTGTTTTGATACATGACTAAAGGCGAAATGTACAAAACCGCACTATCATTTTTACGGAAAATAAAAAAATAAAGTAAATTTATTTTAACTTACATATCCATTCTTAAAATTGCTTTTTTTTTAAAGCATCTAAGTATTTATTCATATTTTTATTAAATATTTCAGGGAGAAGATGCTACTTTCTTTCCCGTGAACTATAGAATTGTCCAAATCCTGTAACGCACACAACTCCGACAGTTTTTCCACTAAATTTACTGCATAAGATTATCTGATGTCTAGGAATTCAATGAAAAGGTTTTAATAATGTGAATTCTATTTACGTAGAAAAGTAGTGAGTGTTTTGTGCATATAATGGAATTCAAAATTAGCTCCTTTTAACTTGCTCACCTTTTGAGAGGTGCCAATAACGTTAATGAGCAATAAAGTTAATAATAATCTTTACTAATTAATCAGAATTCAGAATGTCCCCAGAACCTATGTAAAAGATCAATCATTAGATTAAAAATTCAATGCTTTTTATAATGTACTATAGGAAAAAAAACTAAATTTTTTTGTCTCTTGTTTAACTGTTACAACTTTAGACAAAAATGTGATCACAGGTTGCCCATTGGCAAAATGGCTGCTGTCTATTTTTTCCAGCTTAAACTGTAGATTAGAATCTCTGATTCTTAATTAAAACAATAAAAACAAAAATATCGTCCAAATGATTAAATTCTCTTTTATTCACAACTGAAGAAGTACTTATGGGATCTCTCTGGTCCCATATCTCAAAAATAAACTCACCAACTTAATGCATAGCAAAATTAAAAATGAAAAATGAATTCAAAAAAATTATCAAGCAGCAGCTGTCACGCAAGCAATAACGACGCATGCGGACTGTTTACTATTACTTTTAAACACAGTTGAAAAGTGTGATGAGGTCCAAATAAGGAGTGCACTCCATCAAACAACACCCATTTTGCCAATGGGTAAAACGGTAAAAAAAAAATTAATGCACTCTGTTTGGTACAAAACGAAAGACTTTTAAAAATATACCTTCCTAATCGACAGTTAATGACAATAAAATATTGTTCCTTACATAAAATGACAAGAAGAAACTTACTTTCTTGGTGTGAACGATTATAATGAAGAGCTCGGTACTTCTTTGATGTTTCAATCCTACTCCAATTACCATAATCGGCATATCTAATTTTGTAGTCTAGTGATAAAGGTAATTCTTTTTGAGATGGATGAAAGCTGTTGAAAACTGTTCCTAGAATATTCACACTGTTTTTACCAAGTAGCAGATTAAGGCAATATTTCTGTAGTTCTTCTTCGCTATCAACACCTTGAGTTACTAGAATTTCAAAAGAAAATTCAGAATTTGAAAAGAAGATTTCATAAACACAAACATTTGTGTTTATAAGTTCATAAACACTTTTGATGTCACTTACGAAATACTTTTGGTAACATCATCGGAAGAAAAAAAAACTATTACCATAATACCTACAGCAGTACCTGCAGCAGTTCCTATGTTAATATATTTGGTACTTATCAAAAGCCTCACATAATGGCAGGAATTAATTATAAAAATTAATTAATCATGATTAATGTCAATAATAATATGGCAATTATATTACGGTTCCTCCGTTAAACTTACTTCCTGGTGCAAATCTTATTTTTCTTTATTTCAATTACCGTTCATTTTAAATTATTAAGTTCAGTTTTATGGTTAGAAGACTTTAAAAATACTAAGTTGCAGATGCATCCCTCATTTACCATCTGCGTCAATCACTGAACTCTTAAAGAAATAATTAAAATTGGATAATAAAGAAATTAAATAAAAAATTTGATAATAAGGAGAGTACAATTAACATCTTTATTTAAACTCATGTTTGTGAAAATTGCAACACCATGAAGGACTTACGCGAGTGAGCTGAAATTTTCAGGAAATCTTAAGTAGAGCATGATATGCAAATGATTAGAATTTCAGACCCGTAGCGCATGCGTATGCTGAGCAGCGCCCTCTGAACGGCGGATGGATCCGAATAAATAGACGGTTGTAGCAAAGCTAGTATGGTTATCTGCTAGTGGTAAACGTTAGCTTAGTCATTACTTATGCCTATTGGACGAAAGAGAGCGAGATTTCAACAACTTACGGGGTTTAAACAGGGGAGAATCATCGGCCTTCGTGAAGCTGGATTATCTTATCGTACAGTAGCCCCTCGTGTGCAGCGTAACAGCAGCACAGTGATGCGTGTTTGAAAGCAGTGGAAGGACGAGTGTCGGACAACTCGGAAATCTGGGAGTGGACCCCGAAATGTCACGTCAGCTCGTGATGATAGACACTTGTTCGGCGTTGCGCTAACGGACCGTACGGCTCCCTCTATACAACTAGCAGCACGGTGGCCAATAGCTACAGGTGTTTCATTGTGTGCTTTATCAATTCGTAGACGTCTGCTGCAGCGTGGACTGCGCGCAAGGACTCCTTTATACAGGATCCCCTCACGCTAAACCTTCGCCGCCTGCAGCTGCAATAGGACAACCAGCATAGGGACTGGCGTGCTGATTGGCAGCGTGTCGTGTTTTCTGATGAATCTCGTTTCAATTTGAGGTACCATGATGGCCGCATTCGTGTCAGACGCTATGCCGGTGAATGCCATCTTCCGGAGTGCGTTATCGAACGCCACAGTGGACGAACACCCGGAGTTATGGTCTGGGGTGCCATAGCATATCATGGACGATCTCAATTGCTACGAATTGTGGGTAATCTGAACAGCAACCGGTACATCAGTGAAGTTCTACAGCCCCAAGCTGTTCTCTTCCTTCAAGCCTTGCCAGGTGCTGTATTTCAACAGTACAATGCCCGCCCTCATATTGTTAGGACTGTTCAATCCTTCCTTGCATCGCGACAGGTACAACTTCTTCCTTGGCCGGCGTATTCCCCGGATATGTCACCGATTAAACATGTGTGGGATTTCGTTGGTCGGCGTCTCGCTCGTAATCCTCGCTCTGTTGCTTCTACAGACGAACTTTGGGTACACATGCAAACAGTATGGAATTCTCCTCCTCAGACAGACATTCAAAGTTTGCTTGACTCCATGCCACGTCGTGTAGTAACACTTATGGCGGAGCGTGGTGGCTACATAAAATACTGATTTTGATCTCTTGTTATTGTTTGTTTGCCTTGAAAGTTTAATCATTTATTTGTACCACTACCACTCAACTGTGTATTAAATTTCATTCAATTATGACGATTCCTTCATGGTGTTGCAATTTTCACAAACAGGAGTTTATAATGGAGCTTTTACGCTAGCAAACATTACAAGCATTATCTTTTAAATATTTTAAGTTTAGTAGTTTATAACAATTGCAGTTTATAACAATGGCTAATACTGTTAAAAGTACTAGATTTTATTTATTTGCTATTTGAGTGTATGTAAGCTGTATCATCGATTGCTATGGGGATAATATAGAACAAAATTTTTGTGTAAACAAAAGTGTCATGTTTTTTGTAAAAATGGAGTCAGAATAATGTTATTTTAGTTAAGTGGTAGTTTTCAGAGAGCGACAGATTATTGCTCTTGCTGATAGAGTCGTAACAAATACTAAAACCAATGATAAAAATTCCTGAAACCAATCTGAAAAAAAATCGACAAATTTTTAAAGCATTTATAGGATCAAGTGCTAAAATGGCTCCTTTTTAGCAGCTGATGTTGAAGAGAAGCGTCAAGTTAAAAGAGAACAGTTTGTTATGAACCGTCTGTTCTACGTTTTAATAATGTAATTAAATAATGTAATTTCAATATTCATTCAGAGCTATATCTTAGTATTAAATGTGTTTCATTATTAACCACGATATAATTCTTAAAGAAATTCCACCCAGATGTTGATTCGCGACTATTTTTTACAAAGTTTTTCCTAGCGCAACGTTTCCAGCGCCCTCTAGCTAAACTAAAAAGTGCCTCTGTTATAATTTTGTTTATTTCCGTACTATTGTATCATGAATGAGGATAATAGTTATAACACGAAGGAATTAAACACTTCTCTGAGAGCTACTTTTTACTGAGTTATTAGTTTTAAAATTATGTTTTTCTTGCTTCGCTCTGATAAAAAGTATTAAATGTAGCTTTAATAAATTATTAAATAATGAGCGAATTATGTAAGTGTTCCGAAATCTTTTCATATTGAGCATTCATTTAGGTTAGAAAAATATTTCCCATAGAATTCTAAACCTTCTATCCCAATTTAGTTTATTGCAAGTATTGATTTCAGTTTTATTGTACGTAAAAAGTGCTTCTGTTATATTTTTATTTACTCGTGTTAATTTAATTCTGTCATATAGTAAATTCAGAGAAAAGAAAAAGTCTACATGACAAACGCTTTTTTAAATTTATTCTGTAATTCAAAAAGAGTAATGTTGGGTGTTATTAGCATAAATACATATATTTTATGAAATAATAAATTTAAGTACAAAAAAATCCAGATAAATTAAAATATTTAAAATAAAATCGCAATTTATTTTACAAAATGCACTTTTGTCATCATGAACACCAGACATCTTTAAAGACTTATCATCTAAGCATTTCATAGAACTAAAATAAAGCAAATAGCCAAACGAACTTCACTATACCTCCGAAATCTTCATTAATTGAATTGAAAATACTAATTGAAAACGATAGGCTCATCAATCAAGTTAGCAGTTAAGCTTTTTTACCGTAGCGTGGAGTTAAGATCGTTTGGACTAGTATTACAATTATTAGGAAAAAAAGTCTCCTATTATATGCTCGCAGCGGAAGCTCTTTATATATTCAAGCGGATCCTCTTTATCTATTTCCTTGTGTTATTAACGCATGAATATAATGAATTTTATCATTTAAAACCATAATCATATTTAAATGAAAACAGTGAGTTATCTTTACTTTAGCTTGAGAGCATACACTATTGCAATTTTCATTTTAAAATGAAGGTAAAATAACCGGCAGCAGTCTGTCTTTCCATTTAACCATAAAGTTTACAATAGAGAACTTTTTAACCTTTACAGTTTTGAAACCGTTTACAATAAGTATGGAAAAAAAAACATTAATACGAAATATAAGGTTTTAACCATTTACAACTAGCATGGTTTCAAAACAGTAAAGAAGTAATTTAACTGAACATTGGAGCTAGGCTTTTCGTTGGAAAATAGCTATTAAAATTAGGTTGTGGTTGAGTTGTGTTTCATCAAATGAACTGGGGAAAGTAGTTTAATTAATATATCTGGTTGTTTCATCTATCATAAGAGATGGGAAATACTAGACTTTTTTGTCTTAGGCAGCTTTATTTTGTTGCCATTTATGCGTGAATGAGAGTATGCACTTTATTAGTCCAGTGTCACAAATTAGGGTGAGCAGAACATTGGAAACTCGTCATGTGCAGAAGGGAATGGAGAATAAATTGTGGTGTCAACGCAGGAAGTTGAACCCCCGTTCTGTGGGTCATAAGAGTGGCAGATTAGCTTTCCAGGCTTTAATATACACCCAGCTGCAAGGAACTAAGTGGTTTCATTAGGTGGGTCTATTTGGCACGATAAAATTCTGGTTGTTAAACCGTATTGGGGAAAAGCAATTAATAAGCTGTTTGAATACTGTTTTATTTATGGTTATTTGACTGTTTTGTTTAAATATGGTAAAATAACAATTGAATCGATTGTTATTTAACCATTTTTCCAAGAAATTTCTAACAGTGTACACTAACGACTCGTTTAAACTTACCCCATTTCCTTGTGTAATGTTTAGGATTACTTTCATTGTATTTTTTTACAGCTCTTTCCACAAAATCTTTCGTCACATTATCTGCTGGAGTATACACGAAGTAAATGTCATAGAAGCCAGGAAATTCGAAAGGAGAATAAGGACTGTAAGTTCTGCCCTCTTCCCAGTCTCCTGATTTTTTGAATCTATCAGACCCTGTAAATATATACGCAGCTTTCTGTTCGGATTGTATCATTGGAAATATGCTTGCGATGAACACAGGAATGACGATTTCGAAAAAAGTGACGATATAATGTCGCTTACGTAGAAGAGCTCCTTTGTAAAGCAGTATGAGGAACTGCCGGAAGCTGCTTATTTTAGCCATTGTCTGAAACATAAATTATGATTAGCAAACTATAAGGCAACTTCATAGTTCAATAACAGTACAAAATGAATCCATTAAATTATTCTAAAAAGGACAATAAATGCAAGATTTACATTGAGTTTTTGGTGATTTTTATCAGATCTTAAAAGCATACTAGAAATTTAAATTATTTAATTTTCTAAAACGAATATCTAGCAGTTTCTGTTTATTATTAGCACTTTCTCGTCCGACAAAATAATCACTTGTTATGACAATAAATGAACATAGATCCATACACTTTTAGCTACTACAAAACTACAAAAAAGCATGCGACATTTTAACAGAATAACCTTTGGAACTATAACATAAATTTAACATAATTTTTGGCAATAAGGAACAGTTAAACTAATTTAAAGTAAAACTACAAAAAAGCATGCGACATTTTAACAAAATAACCTTTGGAACTATGACATAAATTTAACATAATTTTTGGCAATAAAGAACAGTTAAATTAATTTAAAGCAAAACTACAAAAAACCATGCGACATTTTAACAGAATAACCTTTGGAACTATGATCCAGAAATCTAGATTTAGCTACGTAAAATTTAAAAAATGAATTTAGTCTTAATGCGTTACATTTTCAAAAACGAGAAAGATTAAATCTTAAATACAAGTTGTAAAAGTATTTTTCACAAAAGAAAAATTTCTAACATCTGTTTACATTTATAAAGTTTAAAATTTTAATATTTTCATCAAAAAGTTAGATTTTGTTGCAAAAAAAATCTATTTTTAGATTTCTACATTTGAGTTAACTAATAATGCAATGTAAAAAAAAACACATAGTACATTTAAAACGTGTTTAGACATTTTTTCTACAAAATAATGGACTGAAACTCATCAAACTTAAGCTGATAGACTTCACTTTTTAATCTAAAGAGCGTTTGGCATTCGGAAGTATTAGTAAACCAGATCATTTAAATAACCATAAAACTTTTGTTCTCTACCCTGCCGAGTAAACTGGTTCTGATTGAATTTGAAGTAAACTTCTGTGTATTTTCTTTAATTTCTTACGTAACTAAACTAAATATAACTATTTTTTAAATGTTTTAAGAAAATTGAGTTTCGTGGTACGAGATGTACTTTCAATGCAAAAGAAAATTAAGCTATCGATAAAAATGTGTGATGTACAGAGTTAGTGCCAATAGTCTTATTCCTTCCAGATATTAGTATCTTTTGCTTAGAAGTAAATTATAAATAATTATTTTAAAAGAATTGTGTGCCTATCTTCTGAATATTATACCTATTTTTCATGTTATTAATTCATCTATAAAATCTTACAAAGTGTGTAATTATTTTTTTATAAGTTTCAGTTCACAATATTGGAAAGATTAATGCAATAGTTTGGTTTCTTTGTTTCAACAATGTAATTTTTTCACATTTCATTTAAACAATCAACTGGAAAAAAAGCATTATTGGAGTATAGTTATAACAATACCTAGATCGAAATAGCTAAGAAATGTATCTAAAGTTTTATTGTTTAAATATTGTTTCCGAAAAAGTTAATTGTTGAGAACAGGAACAAAATCTTTTAAAAACCATTTGTTGGTCATTCTTTTTTGAGCTATACTCAGTGTATGTTGTCAAATTTGACGGCGATTTTGAAAAGCTTTAAAAAAGAGCGATTATGAGTGAATTATTTCACCAAACCTTTACGCCTATCTGGCGAATGCACAGGAAGCAATTTCGTTTGTTTAAACAAGCGATTATTAATCACTGGTTAGACCAGATGATGAAGTATCCTCGGCCTATGCGTAAGCCTATACATTTTATTTTATTCAAATATTAGCAGTCAGGCAATTTATAGAATTTTATGCAGATAATACTTTTTTACACTCCTTCAAAGAAAAGAAATTTCAAACGTTTGTAGCAAGACAATAAAAAGTTGCAACTAATGCTACTGGCACTAAATGTCATGATGTACATTGTGGTGCCACAATATACATTGCATATTTCCTTGCACTTAAAATTTCATTACTATCTTAAACTTATTATTTTTAATCTTTCTTAACCGAATTTCAATTAAATTTAACCGTATATTTAATTATTATTATAATTTATAAAAAGCGAATATAAAAAATATTTTATTCTTTTCATAAGAATCAATGTAACGGCTAACTTTTTATTTTAATACGGCTAACTTTTATAGGCTAATTATTGTAAGCTACACAAGTAATACGGCTAATTATTGTAAGGCACAATAATTCTCTAAATCAAAAACAAAACTCTATTTATAACTCTTTGTTCGTTATTTATTACCACAAATATGCTTTTCAGTTACATGGTAGTACAAATTCTCACAGTCTTTTGGGCAATTCGCTTTCGCCAAATTATTTTCAAATTTATATTGATAATGGGGGATGGCTTTATTTTTGGCTGTGTTATTTTTCGATAAATCACGAATCTTGGATCTCTTTCCTTGCTCCTAACTCTTCGCTGGGAACAATACACTCACTTTTCAATTTTGCTTTTGTTTAGGCTGATTATGGAGTATTTATCTCCCACGGCCGGTCCTTGTTAATGTAATTATTCAAAATTTACTTAACTTAGAAAGTCTAATTATGAATAAAATATAATTTTGTATCTCCAGCTCTACAAATACTAAATAAAGGCTTTATTATAATTATAATTCTGTTTTAATCTTCAACCGTCATTTTCATTATCATATCTTCATCGCAATCTTCAATTAGTCAATTACGCTATGTATATATATATATTGAAAATAAACCCATGGCAAGGTTTGTGAATATTTTTGTGAATAAGCCACTTAAAAATGTTTGAGCTGTAAGTCAATATTATTTAATGGAGAAAGAGAAAAAAAATCCTTCCGATATATACTAAGTTTCAAAATCAAAATTTTAGAGAGAAAAAAACTTTGATTTATTCTT
Organism: Parasteatoda tepidariorum; assembly: GCF_982258835.1. NCBI lineage: Eukaryota > Metazoa > Arthropoda > Arachnida > Araneae > Theridiidae > Parasteatoda > Parasteatoda tepidariorum. The sequence continues at coordinate 60,294,276 of NC_141756.1, read as the reverse complement.
TCAAATCTGTTTGATTGTTTTTTTTTTAAATTTCATGCTTTCTTTTTATTTTATTTATAGTGTTTTATTTCTTGTTATTGACACATAAAATAAAACTCACGTATTATAAAGGATTACACAATTTTTTTAAAAAAGTGGAGTAAGTTTACACAGTTAAACAAAATAAAAAATCTATCGTTTTTTGCATAAAAAATATGAGATTTTTAGGTAATAATAGGTAAAAAAATATTTGTTTCATTGAAACTTGCTTCCATAGTAAAACATTCAATTATAAGTAAATAATCGTTTAATTTGAAGTAAAATTATGACAAACATGCAAGACATATTATAATTTTCATATTTGTTATAAAAAACAGTTGCAATTTTTAAAGTGTTATAAAGTTAAAATAATACAAAAACCTTTAACTTTAGATTATATTACAAACTTTAAAAATTTGAGAACTTCAATTTTTGCTAACAGTGAAATTTTATTTAGCTAATGAGGATGATTATGATGATATCGAAAGTGAAGATGAAGCAATCAATGAGTAAGTAAATATTTTTTTAAGTCGCTAATTAGGAAATAATCATAAATACACTTAATTCCCCAGAAATGAATATAAATCAAGAGGGTAAAAAAGTAGACCCGAAAAGAAAAAGAAGAAAACAAACTTACACTTAGAAACCTACCATGAACAACCGGGAATGGAATGAAGATTCCCGGCTGGAAAGTGAACTGGGAAAGTTTGGTTCCATGAATGTTCAATACCGTACCATGAACACTCCCTTGGAATCAGACATTCCACGATAACTCGCTCTCAGGGCGTGGCTAAAATTTAACCAATCACACAATTTACTTTAGATTTTCTTTTTGAGTTTGGCAGCATTAGCATGAGTAAAACGAAACGAGCTTCTGCTATTTAGATAATATTTTTGACTACTTATTGTTTTCTATTTATAATGTTTTTTGTTTTCATTAGACTAAAAAAACATAAACTGCGAATACTTTGAAATATTCTTTAATCTATTATATATTTAGCTTTATTAATTAAAAACTGTCATATTTATCATGTATAATTCATAAAATAAAATCATTTTTTCATAATAAATATTTCTGATATATCCCTTAATACGTTTCATTATTTATTTTAAATATTTTTTAAAAAGTTCAATTCTTAAAATAATGATCATATTTTAATGAATTAAGATTCAAAATTTCGTGCCTGAGAACTGCATGTAGATAGATTACTAATTATACTAGTTTTTAAATCAAAACTAATTGCCAGAAAGAATTCAAATTTTATCAGACAAAAAAATTAACGTTTACCTTGATCTCTTTGAAATTAATTTAATTTCAGAAAAGTTCATTAGTTTTCAATTAAATTTGTAACAGTATGAATGACTAAAGTTACTACTTTGGTTTATTTGCTACATTATAAAAGTGACTGTTTTTACTGATAGTTAAATAAATATGTTCACAAGAAATTAATTTATAGAACTGCGTAAAATGTTTTTCGTGATTTGTAAAATCTTTTTACGTATGAAATACTTAAAAATTATAGTTCAGGGAACTACTTCCGCAGCTTTTATAGTATATATTTTAATGGAAGAATGAGAATAAAAATTTTTAAAATGAGTAAGAGAAGGAATAAATACAAATTTCATAAATATTTTTTGAAACGTTTTTATTCTTTTTTGTATTTCTTATTATAAATAAATTGTTTACTTTATAATACATCATGCCTGAAAAAAATTCTTTTGAATGTGCTGCCATTGGTGTATAGTATAAAGAACTATCGTTCGAAAGGAAGTTAAATATTGTTGAATTAAAAGTTTATCGAAAGAAAATTAAAAAAAGAAATGATTGGAACTTCAGAAAAAGGTATTGGCCAAGTAATATATCCCGTAATAATAACATAGAAATAGTAACAATTATTATATAATGAGAGCATAATTATTTTTAGTTTGCCGTAATTTCTTAGTTAACTATGATAGTATCTTTTCGTTCACACATACTAATGAAACAAAACATTTCTCTTTTAATTATCGTCTTGAAAATGGCTCGGGCACGTTTATCTTTTAGAAATTTTGTTATCTTCTCTTATGAAATAGAAAAAAATTAAGGCATTCATCGACGAAATATCGTATTTAGTCCTTAAAAATTCATCATTCCCTCCTTGGAACGACGATTCCAGGTGCCGGAGTCTGGTTGGAATGAAACCGATTCCAATTCCAGTCAAGAAACTTTGTTCGTGGAGGGGAAAAATAATTCCTCTTGGAACGTGACGTCATTCCCAGATGGAATTTCATTCCATGGAGCTCATGGTAGGGTTCCAGAATATGGAGAAATTTACCGACACAAAAAATCTTGGTAGTTTAAACCAAACACATTTTACTAAAATATTGTTAAAATTAACAATAATGTGTGATTAAATTTGATAGACGAAATGACATTTACTAATTTTATCATGATACCTGACACCATGATTCAAAAATCATTTATCCGGCTAAATTAACCCGTATTTTTTTTTTACTAAATGTGTGGATCTAAGAACTATATTTTTTATAAACTATTTGTTACCAGAATTGTGCTGTTCTTTTTGAACAGAAATGTCATTACCACACAGTGAGGTGGTAAGGACATTATAATGACCTTACAAGAATATTTTTCTTCGTGTTTCAGCAAACTTTTGGGGTTGTACATATTCCTACTCATTTTGTTTCGTAATGATCAGGGCCGTCATTGTAACACAATTTATATTTTCATAACCAGAACCAAAAATTTATAATAATATGAATAGCAGTGAGAGTTTAAAATAAATTTTTAAGTTAGAAGAAAACAAAACGGTATTCACACACATCGATTGAATCACTGTTGAGAAAAGCCGGGCGAAAAATGGTAAAACCTGCTGTATTGCAGGAAAAATCAGAAAGAAGTTGAAAGGTGAAGAAATTCAAAGAATTTTAAGATGTTCTAAACATGCATTTATGAATAAAATGTATATTTTAATTAAAATGTTATTCCCTGAGAAAAATATTGATATATATCTTTCAAAATAATGTTTTTTTTTTAATTGATAATCAATTCCTTTCTTACAATGAAAAAACAAGCATTGTTTAACTTATTTAAAATTATACATACACTAAAATTTATTGAGTTTCATTTTATGTTGGTTTTTAGGATTGCGGCAATTGATTTTGGAGGTTCTGAGGAACCGGAAATTGTTGAAAACATTTCGGCCCAACCATTAGGTGAAGAGGTTTTCAAAAGCATCAGGTAAGCTAATTTTTCTTTAAATTGAATTTTCTTCAATTAGTATTTTTGGTATATTGTTTGCTTTCTGCTATTCCAAATGCTTACAATTACACAGAAAACTATTGAAACTCATAGTTACAAACTCACACATAGTTGCAAATATACAAAAACTCACTCTTTAAAATTAAATTGTTAATGATTATAAAGATTACATCCAAATTATGATCTTATAAATATTCATCAACGAAATCTATACTTTTTTGATGAAAATTTTAATTTTTTTTTATTTTAAGATATATTTTAAGTATGCAGGTTGTGATTTAACAAATAAACAGATCTGAAAATTTAATTTATGCAACATCTTTTTAATAACTAAAGATATAGAAGAGGCTCTACCACAGGAAATATAGTATTGCCGGAGATTGGAACATGTAAATTATTAACTGTTTATACATTTATTGAGAAAAAAACTAATTAAATCCTTGAACAAACTTCGAGGCCTCTTTTATTAAAAATACAAAACTTAGATATAACTTAGATTTGAAGAAATCAATGTAATATTTATTTACGTAAAATATGAACAAACTGGTAAGAAAAAAGCTTCTCTTAAATTAAATATGATATTTGAGCAACTAAATACTAGTCTCCACAAATTCCAACAGTAATAAATATTTCACCTTAAATGTATTAGTTAAAAGTCTATTTAGCTACTATGTAAATATAAAATACGTCAGAAAAATTAATTTATTCTCCTTTTAACATTATAACGCTAAACAGGATAAAATATAAGAGAAGAACTAAACAGATAAAATTAACAAATTTTTAAGAAACATAAAATTAATTTTTTTTTTAATAACATAACCGATAACATTTTAATTAGTTTATTATTAAACAGAATTCTGCCAATGTTAGTGAGTTTTTTATCTCAGTTATTTGAATCAAAAATTTTAAGCATTACATGCAAAATATTACACCTTAAGTCAGTGTAATATTTAAAAGTATTTTTTTAAATAATTTGCACTTACACATTTTGCAAGAGAAATATTCACCAGTTTTTGTAAGTGTTATACATCAAAATGTATGCATCTATGTAATATAAATCTTGCCGAAATAGTAAACAATGAAATATTATTATTTTAGTGTTGAACTTGATGTGAAATATGATGAATATGGTTGTTATGTTGAGGCCGATTGTATAGATGGATTGGTTGCTCAGACTCAAACGAGTGAGAATTTTAGTGTTGCCCTAGTTGGCAAAGCTGATGAATACGGATTTTACGTTGAGTCTGATGTTAAGGAAGGTTTAGTTGAGGAAAATTCAGCTTATGAGAATGATGAGAATATTGGGTACGCAAATTTATATTTAAATTGAGTTTAATTAGTACTTTTAAACATCTTTCGTAATATTGCTTGTCTGTGATGAAAATACATAAAGCTCTTTAAAGTTTTTTTTGTTTTTTTAAAAATGAATGCTTAACATTTTGACTTCTTTAAAGACATCATAATAGTCAAAAAATCGTATATTTTTAAACATTAACACAATTTCAAATGTTTTAAATAACTCTACTCTGAATAGTTCTTAAAATATCAACGATTGTAGTAATCAATGATTTCCTATAAGTTAACACTAACTTTATTTTTTTAAATAAAAAAACTTAAAGAAATTCATGTCAGTGATTAGACAAAATTTCAATTTTTTATTATTCTAATTTTATAACTTTCATAAGGTCCTGCATACATATTATTTTATTTAACTGAATTCCATTTTCACTGGGCATTTACTACCCTATAAGTTTAAATAATATTTTCATTTATGGTATAAAATGCTGCACACTGTAAAAATTCATATAAAATACATATCCCTGTTTTTTGATCAGGTTAAAAATTTAAAATATATTCATCCATGTGTTATAAATCGTAAAAATTACCTTTTATCATTTTAGTGGTGACCAAATAATGAAATGGGACAAATACGGATTCTTTGTTGAATCTGACTGTATTCGGGATTTTGTTACTCAAAATCTGACTATGGAGGATTGTGAGAATAATAGGTATGCTAATTTGTTTTCATTTTGAATATTTTTAGTATTTAAGTAAAAATGTTTTCTGAGCTTGTCTATCAATATTTGGGGCAACAGAGGGATACTTCTAAATTTATTTTTAGCTAATTTTTTCAAACTTTAATTGCTTTACAGGATTTAAATCTCAAAAAAAATATATTATGATTTTCAGAAAGACAAATATTTTAGAAAAATATAATTTAAATACTAGTGAACTTCAAACTACTGTACTTTGATAAAATTCGTTTTTTTTTCTTGCAAGTTATGATTTCTTATTTATATAGTTCTGAGTACTGTTATTATACAAGAATAATAAATTTGGTGAGTAATAGGTTACTTAAGCCTTAAATTTACTTTATTTAGTTAGAATCTTAACTGAAACCTGATCACTATAATATTTTCTGTTTAATAAAACTGAATAGTATGTTAAATTTTGCAATTTCAAGAGTATGTTGAATACCAATATTTTCAATCTAAATTTGGCAGAAATGATAATAAAATTAAATTGTATCAATTTCCTTCTCTTGCCATTCTTTTTAATAAATTAAACTGTTGTAGGGAAACAACTCATTAAATTTTTATTTTTATTTGTATTTTTCGTCATTCTCTGTTTTTTTAATAAATAAATTTAAAAAAAAGCAGGAATAAAAACTAAAAGAAAATTTATGTAAAAAAAAATTGATAAATAATGAATGTTATTTCGAAGGTCTTCAAAGACTACACTATTATCAATAAATTCCCAAGATGATTTGTAATGACTGCTCTTAGTATACAATTATACAATCCATGTCCTCGATGTAAATTTAAAAAGTACACTCATTAGGGATTATGAATTTTAACATCGATAAGATACACAACGCTATTGAAATATAACCAATTCCTAATGAGGAAAGTGTAACAGAAAGCATCAGAAAAATTTATATTACGAGAAGAAAAAATACAATTATTAAAAATATCACTAAGCTTTATCAGGCAATTAAACTTGTTTCCATATTTTAGTCTCCCTTTTCTCGGCATTGATACTTTAGAATTCAATCGCGTTTTTTTTTTACTTGCTTAAACAATAATTTACGATAATGATGATTTAAAAGTTCATACACTAATTGCCAAGCAAAGTAAAGTTCATACGTCAAAAGATTAAAAAATTAGTAAAACACTTTCTCGAGTTTAAACTAGCAATATTCTTAGTATAAAAAAATTAGGTATTTTTAGAGTATTAAGATATTTTCACTTTAGAATTTCAGGCTGAAATATTTTATTAATAATAAAATATTTTATTAATAATAAATATTTTATTAATGATAATCAGTTTTCACGTTTTATTAAAGCAAAATTTGTGTATACTTTCGCCAATTACTCACACACATATTAAAACTTTACCCTCTGGTATATTAAAAATAAAATTTTATTAAATGAAATAAGATCAATGCTGAATTTCTAAATACATTCAAAGTTTACTACTTGGTTATAAAAAAAACTAAGGCATTTTTTAATCACAAAAAATAATGAAAATGTATTATATTTGTAAAATTTATGCATTGAAAAGTATCTTGAAATCGATTATGTTTGTTTATACTTTTAGAGTGACATATGATGTCGGAGGTTCTGGGGAACCTGGAATTGTGGAAAATGTTTCTGATGAGAAACATAGTGATGAGGATTTTCAAAGCAAAAGGTATGGTAATCTGTATTTAATTGGAGTTATCTAAGTAATCTTAATTGTTTAACTTTTTTATTGCTGTTGCAAATGCTTTTGATTAAGCAGAGCAATATTTCCTCTTTTTTTCACTTCTATAACAACATTATTTCTTGAAAAAAATTTATAATATGTATCTTGCAGACAAAAAGTAAACTACGAAGCATTTATGCATGACCCGTGAATAAAACTTGAATAAAAAAGGGACCATATTCAGCAGTTTTCAGTAGCTGTAAAATGTAAATTTCGAGAAATAAATATATTAAAAACATATTTAAAAAATAGCTGAATAAAAAGAATTATGATTTCAAAACTCCACCTGTGACGTAGTAATTTCCTGACTTCATAGCCACTATTAAAAAATAGTGTTTTATTTTTGCTTCAAATGTGCCAAAAAATATAATAACTTATAATTATAAGATAAACAAGTACTTCTAAGAATTTGAAATAATCATATCTCATTGCTTGCAGTTTGAAATTATTTCCCTGGTAATATTCAGAACATTCTTGTGCATAATTAGAAAACGAATTTATATGATGAAAATAAATTAGAAAATATTCTTTATTAAAAGAATATTGTTTTTATTTAATGATCCAAGTTATAATTTCGTAATTATATACCATTGTAATAATACTTTTTTGTTCATCTTTTTAATAACTAAAAATAGAGGAGTTGCTGCTTGTCAAAAGCACGTAAATTGTACGAAAAATATTATTGAAACATGAGTTTTAATGTTTATATATTAATTAAAGAATTAAATAATTCTATTTAATGAAATTGAGCTCTTTTTATCTAAAAATATACTTAAACTGAATAAAACTTAAGCTTAAGTATAAAATATTTAATGTTAATTGATTACTTTACCAACTAAATTAAATGCAACTATAATAGGGAGATTATAAATGCGGCATGCAGCATATATAAGGAATAACACAATTTAAATTTATTAATTCTCTTACGATGACAATGTTACAATGAGATTACGATGAATAAAATCGTTTTATAATTTTATGTACCTCTTTGCAAGAAAATGTTCAAACAATATAAAACAATTAACAATTAAGTTCCATAAGCAAATATAGTTGATAGCTGATAGCAAATAGTTGATAAGAAATATTTGAAACTAACAGTAAGTTTTTTAATATTTTAAAAAAGTTTAAATTTATTTAAAATAAATTTAACATTTATCATGAATTGCGAAACACTCTCTTACTAAATTAAAGTTTAAAATTAGAACGGGATTACACGACCTAATAAAAAATCTACTATTTTTAAAATAAATTGGTGAAACTATTCCCTGTTTCAGTTTAGAACATTCCTATATTTTATTTCCTTTTAATGAAACTCATTGATGAAGAATCTTACTTTAATAGTAGTACCTTTGGACACGAAATTTGTTGATTTCAAAAATAACATTACTTGTATTCTCATATGAATTAGTTGTTTATCAAAATAATTTGGTACAAATATTACTTCTTACTCTTTTTATAGAGAGGATATTAAAGAGTGTGAGATCACTTTGAATGGTGAAGGAGGAGACTGCACTGCAGATAACAAAATAAAAAAGAAAGGGTTTTGGTCATCTTTGAAAAACCTGTTTTGTTCATGCTGCAGTAGGAAATAGGTTGGAATAAGTAGAAGAAGTAATTGTGTTAAAAAAAAAAAAAAAAAAAAAAAAAAAAAAAAAAAACTTAAAGGATGGAAAAGATTGTGATACTTGAATGACAAGGAAGAAAAATTTATTGCAGAAAAAAAAACAGTTCTGTACTTAAAAACAGTTATGTCAATGAAAGCAATTTCATGATTTGATAGATATGATTTTGCTGAAAGGATGGTAAAGAACAACTTGAATAAAGAAGGAAACAACTGTTTTACAGAGTTGAAAAAAAAAGAAAAAACTATTTTGCTCTTACAAACAAAAATAAGCTATTTTTCATGCCAGCCACAAAGAGCAATAGTTAAATAGATATTTTTGCAAAAAAAAAAAAAAAAAAAAAAAAAAAAGAACTTAAATTATAAGAAAAGTGCATAATTGGTATCACAATAAAAAAATAATTTCACTCTGTATAAAAAAAAAAAAACAAGGGGTACGATTATAGATCCACCTCCTCGTGGTGTACCCCGGAAACGTTTCGACGGCTAAGAGATCTATAACTGCAACTTCATCAGTTTTTTTCCCCTTCTGAGATTTTCAATCAGCTTATTGCTGAATTGAATTTCAACTGACTTCCCCCTGCTTAAAAGGCTTTATTTGCTACAATCTTTAAGGAAACATTAAATTTACATTTTTCCATGTCAGGAAACAAATTTAGAGGTGAATACTCTTTGTTGCGTCCCATTCTCTGGTTATCAACTTTATTTATTCCCCAAATTTTGACAAACATAAAAAATAATCTATTATCTCAATTGCACACCATTAAACAAATGGACAATATTGATGATAAGTATGAAATTGTGAAATTTTAAACATGGGAGGTTTGTCATTTCTTCAGAATCTATTCTTGATACCTCCCTCTATCATAAAATCATCTCTCTATAATCTTCTAATTGATGAAAAGCCAGTCTGATTGAAAATTTTAATGTCCACTCCAGGCGGTTGGGCTACACTGATATCAATCCTGTTAGTTAAGTGACAAAGAATCACCGCACATTAGTCGTGTTTTAGAAAAAAAACTGGCTAAAACTTCGTACTTCGATTATATTTTCCTAAAATTATCAATGTGAGGTTTTCAAGTACATTAATTCAAAATATGAGTTTTGAATTTTAATATGTAAAATGGCTGTGTTTTAAACACAAAAAATTGCCCAATTCACCATTTGGTAATACTTTAAAAAAGTCTTTTTTTCTGCAAATTTGATGTTGGATATTACTATCATGCATATAGTATTCCAAACTCATTATGGCATTTTGGCGAGTAACAAAAAACGAAAGAGAAAAATAATACAAAAATGAAGAAGAAAGAAAAAGAAAAATAGAAAGAAAAATAGCCGTTCTGACAGACTAGTATTTAAGAAAACTATAGTTTAAATAAATTATCATATTTATTGGAATGTTCTATACAACTTATTTTCTTTTAAATGAAATGTGTGCCAAAACCATAATATCTAATCAAATGATTTCAAATAGTTTTTTTAAATAAGATATATTTTATCGTAAAATCGAGTTCTTTAAACATTTTTTATAAGAAGTATTTTTTTTTAAATATTGGAAATAAGATGATCACTACTGAGTAAAAATCGTTTGATAGGGCGATATAGATTCAGCGGAGGGCGATAAAATTCCTGGAGCGAATTAAAAGGGTACGCAAAAATAGTGGTACCACGCCCGAAAACTGAAAGAGTTCTTTCTCATCTGTTACCAATTTTCCACCGAATCCTCTTTAAAATTTTGGGACTATCTCTTTAAGCATTGTTGCAAAATTAATGCAGGAATTTAAATTTTGTGGCTCAACTAGAACCGGGAGAATTCCAACTTAATCTGAGAGCAACAGGCTGCTGACCGCTCTATTGTTGACCAAGTCACAGTTTTCAGCCATGCAATCAAAAGCGCCCTTAATAATAGAGAAAACCTGAAGGCTGTTTTGGTCAGTTTTAAAACGGCCATTTGGGGACAACTTTTAGCCAAAAATTTTCTTTTTTGTGTATCAAATCAAATATGATAAATTAGTTTCGAGCTCTCCTTGGTCAAAGCTGCTGCTGCAACTTTCGATTTATGGATATAATTTCAATAAGTTTCAATCTCCAAACTGATCATCCCAGGGTACTGTTGATAGGTGCACTCTTTTTAAAAGCTACATCAATGATTTGATATACTCATTATACTCAATTCACGGCATCCGTCGTTTGCTCTAAGTCGATGAATTGGTTATCTTGACGAAATCCCCAAAGCAAAAGCAAATGTTGATTCTATAATCAATGAGAATGAAACAAAATGGTTCCATATGGTATCAGAACAAAATGGTTTTAAATTTGAGTAAGGACGTTTCACAGACTTTCTCCTTGACGCATCAACAGTTTGCTTAAAACATCGCTCCTTTGATTCTCTCTTAGAAAACAGCATGGAAACTTTTGCATATCTGGTCACTATTTCTATCTCTAAACAAAGTTAGAAGAATCATGTGAATTACTTGTCGAAGTAACAAAGCAACTCCTGATTCTCACTGGTTGACTGTGGGGATGTGTCCAATCTACAATTATCAACACATACCAAAAATATACTGATCACATTTTTTGCTTACTTTTGTGAACTTCGTATCTCTGAAATAAATAATAATTGGAAAATAAGTTTCTTAGACTTTATACTGACTTCGTAAAACTACGCCTATTTTTTAAATGTTGTTGCTTACTGGCACTTACATACATGGTATTTCAGCAAAAAAATTTTCACTATTTTTAAAATTTTATTCGCTCTTGTAAAAGAGAAAAAAATTATTTAAGGAAAGGGAGTATTATATTTACGTTACAATATTGAAAAAATTAATGAGAAATATTTTTAAATTATTGACCCTTAACCGCGTTCGAACACTGACCCTTGGGTCTACTAATTTTTTGCTCCTTATCACGTTACACTAATGGCTACGCCACACACGGATTTGTCAATTATATTGATCTTTAAGTACTTTCCCGCGCTTTTCCAATGGAACTATATTTTGCCTCCTCATGGGCCCCCTTATTTGTCTATGATTATTTCCTCTGGTACGATTGCAAAATAAAGTATAATATCTGGTCGAGTTTAAAAATTATAGGTTAATATTGAGGAGAGATATTGGGTCATTATATGCATAGCATATGAGCAAACATTTCTCGATTTTTAAGCTATTATTCGCTCTTTTAAGAAGAAAAACAATAATTTAAGTAAAAGGAATATTTTATTTAGGCTACAGTATTGAAAAAAATTATAAAATTTAATTTTTAAAATATTGACCCATAACTGGTTTTGAACGCGGGACCATTCGGTTTACTAATTCGTTCCTAACAAGTAACACTAAGGGCCAGGCCACACACAAAGCTGCTACATATATTTATCAATATTGAAAAAAAATATATGAAATTTTATTTTAATCTTTACGAGTGACGGACTCTTAAACTCGTTTTCTCTATTTTGCCTTATATTTTATAATAAAGTTACTGCGACTATACTTTCATTTATATTTTGCGAAAAAATAATTGATCTAGAAATGAAAAAATTCATTTATGTACGAAACATTTCATACGCCTTTTTTTTTAATCTGTAATTTTAATTTGTTTAAAAATAGCAAAATACGTTAAGTATGTATGTTCATCAATTCTGACACATTTTAAACTATCTGAGGAATAAACTTTTATTAATACTTTTTTGCACTTTACAATTTTTAATACTGAATCTGAACATTTTGTCATACCTGAAAGTGTTTGATTTTTTTATAGACACTGTAGTCTACTTATTATTAAATGATCTCCTCTCGACTATAGAAATCTTCACTATAACTTCTTTTAATAGAAAATGATTTTTTTTTTTAGTTTTTTTATTCACAGGCAAAGACACACTGCAATATTTTGCTTCAAATTCAAATACGTTTATCGACATCTATGTGTTCCATAAGCTTGAGGAAAGAGAGGGAACAATTCGATCACTGGTAACATTATTTTACTGAATAAATATATTTGTATACGTCTAATTTCTACGAAACACATTTTACCGAGACCCAAAAAAAATTCCTAATTTTAACTTTAGGGAGAGATAATATATTGCCATTTTCAAATCTATTCAATTGAAAATTTAATAGAATTGATTGTGATCGCCAATTGCCGAACCACAAATCTTAGAATTTAAAACATTTTTGCATATTTCTAAACTAGTTCGATGATTCATTCATCCACGTTATCTACTCCCTACTATAATTATTATGCATTTAGACTAACATTGAACGGTTTTGTTTTACCCATATCCAGTAAATGAAGATATCACTCAATCATTTATTTTTCATTTGGTTAATCATCCATCCACTAACTCATTCATAAACGTATGCACTGAATACTATAATAATTGTGCTTTTTGACCAACATTGAACGGTTTTGTTTTACCCATATCCAGTAAATTAAGATATCATTCAATCATTTATTTTTCATTTGCTTAATCATCCATCCACTAACTCAGTGTTCCCCAACCCCCGGTCCGCGGACCGGTACCGGTCCGCGGATCAAATAGTACCGGACCCCCCATTTCATTTGAACTAAATTAAAAATCCTAGGTTTATACCTCAAATTAAAAATATCTGTGTTCCATTAAAATTTTATTTATTTAAAAAAAGGGGGGCCCCCCGAAGGTAGTGACATAAATTTTTTAATGTTTGTAATGTATCATAGTCTCCGATTACCCCCAGATGGAACCGTCTCATTTCATTGTAAAGAAACAAGCTCAGGATTCTCATTGATTTAACGTTCTAGTAAGTTAAAATGTTAAATCACTATATATTTAATTTTTGGTGTAACTGTATTTTATTTTGAAGGCATGTTTAAATACAATTAAATTAAAATTAATAAATCAAAATAATCTAAAATATAAACAATCAACGTCCCCCCCCCCCAGCGGACCGCGGTAAATTTATCAAACGTTGACAGGTCCGCGGTGATAAAAAGGTTGGGGAACACTGCTAATTGCCCTAAAAGGTTATCGCACCATTTATGTAACACCTTGTTATATATAAGGTTTTTAAGCTGCTATATTTCGATGAAAGATAGATTGAAAGTGTCATTTAAAAAAGAGAGAAACCGATTGCAAATTTGAAATCATCGATACAAATTATTCAAGATTCGTTACAAAAAATCTCATGCAACAGAATTTTTCCCCCCAGTGTTATCCATCAAATTTTACTGAATTTAAAATTGCTGTAAATCAGTGCTTCCTTTATCAAATAATGTTCAAGTCTCAATGTTTTATTAAAAATAAAAAGTTTAAACTGTAGTAGAAAATAGAAAACGATAACCGAAATATTCTGAATTCATACAACAGTGTTTCCCAAACTTATGGCTTTTGTTTACCCTTTCTAAATTTTTCGTTTGGCTGTCTACCACTATAATAAAAAAAATGAATGTATTTTTTAAAAATATGTTTATTTTTCTTTTCAGTACAAAGTTTTGTTAAGAAATTTACTTGCATCAGTATGAAGGATGACATTGTTTTTGCCGTGATAAAGAAAATTGTACAAAAATTAAAAATCACAACTGGCTGTTGACACCGCTAATTATTAACTGTTAACTCTGCAAAAAATAGCCAATAGAAAAATACGTATCCTAAATTTTCATGGCTAGCTTTGCTTTTAAATAAAATTTTTTGATATTTTCGTTTGTTGCAAGATATTTCGCATAAGAACGCGTACCCCCGCTAAACTGTTCCCGTACCCCTGGGGGTACGCGTACCACACTTAGGGAAGCACTGTCATACAAAGTCATTTATTTGCCCGAAGTAATGTTGCTTTTCTTACAGAAAAAAGTTATTTTTGAATAAATATCTCCCAATAAAATTAGAAGCATTCAGACACTTCTTGGATAGTATATGATATTATTCTTCAGCCATTTTATAGAATTACAGCAATTTTATAAGTTACTTTTATGCAGAATGTGAGAGTATAGTTTCTCTATGTGAATTTTTTTAACATTGGAAGAAAACTGTGAAAACTTTTTGAATCACTTTAAAAAAAACATAATTACTTACAAGGAGTTTGTTCATCCTTGGCATCTGTATCCGTACTATCGCCCGAAAAAGATTTACCCTCTTTATCTTTGGAGGATGCTTTTGCCTGAAAAATATCAAGGATTATATATATTCGTAGAGACTTTTACCTGAAAATATCATACTTCATTCCTGTCTTATTATCAGGAGCTAATTTATTGAAATGACATAAATTTATCTCACTTACTTGTGGCTTAGGAGCTTTATCAGGCAACAAAGTAATTTTACCAATATTTTTGTGATCATGCATTTTTTGCATAGCTTCGGCTACCTATTAAAGTAAAAAACAAGAAAAACTCTTATCTTTCATTTTATTTGAAGTCTTAATAAACATTAATTAAGTTCATTTCACATCATTTTATCTTTGATAATTTAAACTTTAACAATTTTTTACGTTAAAAAATAAAAGTTTTTGACGTCTATTTCTCTCAAGAACTAAACAACAGGCTTATTTCAAATTTTAAACTTATACCCATAAGACTGCTAAACATTTAGAGAAAAGATGTTTTGATTCTGACAACTTAGTTTAATTTACAAATATTGTTAATTAATTATCTTCATTGTTCAATTTGACTTCAATATCAATTTTATCTAGATGCATAAAAATCTCATTGTCAGAGGGAAGATAATTTAAAGTGTTTTTTACTCAGATTGTATAATTTCGTTGTTTTATAAATTGACTCAATTTGTAATTAATTTAAATTTATGTTTAACAGTTATTAGATACTTATTATATGTATATAAAGATAAATAGTTACATCTAACTATTACTGATGGTATTTATCATTAACTTTTAAGTAGTAATTTAATTTGAAATTAATTACTATTCAAACTTATTATTTTAGAGACGGAATGTCCATTAGGTGCGATTTATTTAGGTTCCACTAATTTTTATAGAAATTTTTATTTATAGACTAAATGTAGTTAATTTGATAATTTCTTTTAATGGTATGTGTTTTTTTTGTCTAAATATAAAAGAAGATCTACTAAAATATCTTCTTTGTAATCCATTGGATACTTGAAAAATCAATGGTTAATAAACCTAAAAGTGATATTTAATGGTCTCCTTAAAAGGAATTAAGAATTAATTTTTTTAAATACATTGTAAAAATAAGCTTATTACCTTATATTTGAATAATAGTGTGCTAATGATATTTAATAATTATAATAATTAAACTTGGAAGTGCTTATTACTCACGTCTTCAAAGGCCCATCCCGAATCAGTTATGACTTTAATTTTCTGGTTTTCCCAAAGCTTGAATACTTTGTCGACCACATCTCGAACATAGTCATGGCACCCTTGTTGATATAGTAAGTGGCGTAGATGAAAACCTGCTAGAATTTTGTTTTCATCGATGAGCTTTATTGGACTCACTTTATCAACTTGCCACCACTAGAAATGAAGTAGTTATAGTAAAAGATTAGTATCAAAAGCATGGTCTTTAGACATTACAATAATAGTTGAACAGTAAAAGACAGTTCATGTACAGAATATAGAACATATTAGAGTGAAACAGGTATGTTAAAAGAAAATCTTATTTATAATTATAATACAAATTTATTAAATTTTTCTAATTAAATTATGCTATTAAAGAAATCAAAATACTCACTGATTTTGCAAAGCTGAAAAAACTTTTCGTTTCTCCAGATACAATACTTGATGTCCCTATAAATGAATATAAAAATTACTTTTCTAGAAAAAATGTCTGGAAAAATTGATGTCTTGCACCAACCACAGTGCTCAGTGGCGAACAAATCATGGGTTACAATCACCTAGTCATCGTACTAACCGTGAGAGGTCTTTGTGGTTTTCCTCTCCATGTTATTTAAATACGAGTTAGCCCCATCAAAAATTCCTCCTTGAAGGTTATTTTGTCCCAATGTTTAATGCAAAAGTTCCTTTGTCTTCTGGGTTGGGTTCAAAAGGATACGGAGACGAACATTGATAGCTGTAAACTCATAATTATGTCGACTTTTCGACGCCGTTTATATAATAAGATAAAACATTGCTATCTAAACATGCGGTGAATCTTAATTAATCTATACCCAGTAGGAAAGTGAAAAAAAGGCGTGCTAATAGGTCTAATTGCAATAATTTAGTTTTGCTTCGTACCTTAATATATTTTTGATCAGCTGAGCCATTTGCAGGATAAGATTGAATTGCGTTATTGAAGCCTTTTCGTTAATTTTTATTTATTATATAAGAACTGAGTAATTAAATTTCTTGCTAAGAGATTTTGATTATCTTTGATTATCTTCTATCTATTATCATGCTACATGATAATACATGATAATCTCAGTATTACAGTGAAATTAGTCAATAAAACTAATAATAAATGATCTTACCATATAAAATATAGCGGCCTAATGGTTTCAGTAGGCTGTATCCTTTATTGACATCTTCGCAAACACAGTCTAAAACTAAGTCAACTCCATTTGGCAACAACCTATAAGAATGTTGGAAAAACATTGATTTAATTTATGATAAAACTTAATAAAACTAATGAGAAATCATAAAACACAGAAATATACAAATTCTTGTAAATCTAATTCACTTATAAAAATCACACAAGCATTATTTTATTTTATGCTGTAATTTGAAAATAATGTTAGAAAAACATTGTTCTATGTTCTAGCAAAAATTAATGAAGTTCATGGGAAATCGTAAAACAAAGTGCACTAACATCCTATCAAAAATATAGCAAACTGTCATCATTTGATTCGCAATAACCGAGAGATGAATATTTTCGTACAGAAATGCATTTCGTTGTAAGAAATAACATAAATCAAGGATAAAAATATTGTTTCATTCTGATCTTTGAATTGAAAAATTTTTAACTTCTTTATTAATTTATTTTCAAATAGGTGAGTAAATATGAATTTCATTAACGTTTAATGTCATAAAGAAATTCCATGATTTATATGTTTGCTTAAAAGGAATCTTGAAGTAGTAAAAATTGTTTTAGAATATTTTGTACGGTGTTCAAAAATAAATAAAGAAAGAATAAAAATCGATAACACTCACCAAGTCTTTTGATCTTATGATCGGATTTTAACTTTTATTTCTCAAGAATTATTCAAATGATTTCCCTCAAATTCTGTATTTTATCACTTAAAATTAGAAACTTTAAAATGATCGAAATATCTCCATAGCTTAAAATCCAAAATTTTTTTCGTCTGAACAATACATTAAAAAATAATAAAGTATTATTAAGGATTATTTTTTACATGAAAATGTGTTTGGAAATCGGCAGAATTTTAATATTTATTTTATCCAATCCTGTCGAAAAAAGCATGTTTATTCAGAGAAAATACGGGGTTTTGTCACATTTCGTGACTTAAAATAACGTCTTCACTAATTAGCATATTTAAGGTTCAGACCTCAAACCATTGAGATTGAGTTTTATAGTAATTGAAAATCCGATTAATAAATCATAAGTTATTCAGACTGCTTATTTTTATTTATTTATTTATTTGCACAAATTTTGAAACAGGGGAAGGCGTTCTCTAAGGTTTCACCTCTAAAGGGTATTTCTCGTAATAGTTCTACACACAATATAAATACAATAAGATAATTAGAAATTAAATAATTACTTTTTAGTTTCTTGCACATAATCTTGACTATGATCAAATAAATGAGTAAAATATTCTGCTATTGCTTCATGCTTATGTTTGGAGGCTGTTCCGATGAGAGTCACATCAGATACAGATTTGCAAAGATTCGCAACAGCGAGACCCTTAAAAGAAAAGAGATTAAGAATATTTAGCAAAGCTTACTAGATGATCGAGCTGTTAATCGAGTTACGACATGTATTTCGACAAGCAAAAAAATATATATTTATGAATTAAATCTGTTATTCCAGTAATGTTTTTTTTAATGCCCTTTCTTTTCTTTATTCACTCGCTGTATCAAGAATCATTAATAGGAACATTTGCTCGAGAGCATTCCACCAAACACATTTCTTAAGAATTTATATATTTTTTCTAATGCCCACCTGGAGAATGACCTTTCGTAATACAGGCATCTGAAGAGCAGATTTGTTGGCCACTCTTTCAGGGGCACCATGTCAGGTGGGCCACTGTAAGGACAAATAATACAGAGAAGGAAGGAACATCCGTGCCTTGCCCGGGATTCTGACCCAGAACCTTTCTGATGAAGGCTAGTTCCCTAACCCCTACAGCGGCCGATCGGCTATACCAGTAATGTTGCATACTTGAATTCAATTAAGAAAATACGAAATCATCAGTCGAATATAGCAGATAGCTTTCGATTCGAAAGAGATTTTGTGTGAAATTAAGATATGTGAGAAAAGCCATGAAACTCTTCTTAAGGGCCAGGTCTCTTGAAATCACTGAATTAATGGTGTAAATTTATAAGTCTTTATACAATTAGTAACGTTCTTAACATAAATGAGTTTTTAAATAAAATGGAATGTTTACGAACATGTTTTATTAACAGCCAAATATTATTTTTTGAAATTAATTTTCTCCAACTCAATGGGTTTATGCAAAGTGTTTATATCAGTCCTATTGTTTCAGATATGTAGGAAAAAACTGAAACTTTCCATCAGGCTTAAAATTATTAACTAAGCATAAACGAAAAATAAGAGATTAACTCTTGGGCACGAAACACTAATGAAATGTGATTAACTAAAACGAAGTATCTGCACTAAATACAGAAAAAGAGTTTGATAAGAGTGGAAAAATAATTTCTTATTCGTTGATTTACAAAGACGAAATTCATTTTATTTATTCAAGAATTGTCAAACCCTATCGGAACCTTGTAATTTTGTACCCAACTGAAAAGACTAAAGAGATAACGAATCATGCACTGAGTCAAACTAACCACTGTGGAGGAATTTTTGACTAAAATTAACCAGCTTCGTTACGTGGTGAAGATAGCTATAAAGGCCTGTCACGGTGAGCTTAAGAAGAAGAGGAGTTTTCTTTAACATTGAGTTCGGTGTTGGAATTTATCAATATACGAATAAACTAGTCATTCTCGAAGTTTAAACATGGGTCCCTTCATCAAGAACCTTGCATATTCTAAATTATTTCGGTTCAGTTGCTAACAAATCTCAATTATCGAGATGTTTTTTTTAAAAATAATTCTACTTTTCTTTTCATGATCTGAAATGACTGTTGCTCATTCTTTTATACATACTTTTGGCACATACCCTGAGAAAAATTACGGTTAATACTACCAGAATAAGGTAACGCGGGTAATAAAGGCGCTGTTTACCGTGTTTCTAGCTCTATGGGAACACCAAAATTCTCGGAAATTTTTACCGAAGCTCTTTGATAATGATTTTGGTAAAATTACTAATAAAATACGGTTTTATAAAATGTGATAAAATTTGATGATTTTATCATCATGCTTTTGAGCATGGCATAAAAACCACTTATTCGGTTATAAATTTGTTTTTCAGTTTTGTATTTTTTTATGTGTGGTAAAAGCAATAATTTTAAAAGCCAAAATTTCCAGTAAACAGATACTATATGAAGGGAAAAATTACCAAATGAATGGTTTTAATACCATATATCTTGGTTTTTATGAGCAGAATTATGTTTCCCCCCCCCCCTCTTTCTTTAACCAGAAATGTTATTACCAAACTCCACAGTAATTTTATTAGAATTCTTTTCGCTACGTTCAACGCAAAGCTACTTTTGTTTTTAAACGAAAGCTACAAGAATTTTTACTTGCCACACTCCCGCCTGCTGAGTGTAGTATGACTTTCTGCCCTTTTTGTAAATTTCCAATATCAAATACTAGACAATAGGCAACCACATAATTCATGAGGATTGACACGGCTTCTTGAGCACCCATACCTGGAGGCAAAGCGTACACATATTTTGCCTGAGCACACACAAGTTCTGCCCATGCTTTGTATTCCGTTAAAGCTGCAACGGTATCTCCTACCTGTGAATGAAAAGCACAGAATTATCTAAGAAATGCCTTAAATAATTGCATTAAATAATCCAACCTTAAATAATTGCATTAAATAATCCAACCTTAAATAATTGTATTAAATAATCCAACCTTAAATAATTGCATTAAATAATCCAACCTTAAATAATTGCATTAAATAATCCAACCTAAAATAATTGTATTAAATAATCCAACCTTAAATAAGTTTCATAAAGAATAAAAAGTATAGTTAAAATTTAAAATGGATTCAAACGGGACCCCACTCTCAACTTTTCAAAGAATCGTACTTTTTTGTTTTGTATTTTTTGGAAGATTATTGTCTATTAAAAACCCATTGAAAAAGAATATTTTCCGAGATACACTGTTTACGGTATGAAGTATCGACACTTTGGCTGCATCATCTGTAAAATCCCTTTTACAGTAAAATCTATTTTTACATAGCCTTAAATCCATCCCAATTAAATGATGATGTTATTACTTTTAACTTTTGGAAAATTTGCCTCTGATTAACTTCGCATTTTATATTTCTGCAAATGTCAAATGTGAATAACATTATATCACTATTTTAAAAAATAATGAATGTAACTATTTTCTTTTTAATTGCTTTTAAACCAGGGACTTTTGACGATTTTTTTTTAACTTTTCGATGAATTCGGTTAACGCTAACAAGGGAATGAGACTAATTGCTATGTTCATTAACCCATATAAAATAAATCTTCTAATAGCCGATTTTTACTTATTTTTAATACTTTTATTTATTTTTTTGTTTCTGTTGTAATTCAAAGAAAATGAGTTGAAATTTGGAAATTAATTGCAACAAAATTTTTTCGAAAAAATTCCTAAAGCATTTTGAGGAAAAGATTTTCTAATAATGTATTATTGAATAAAACTTGAATAATTCGGATTTTAAAAATACTTCTGATATCATTAAACAGTAAAATAAAGAAGTTGGACTCCTTCAGTTATCATGGTATTTTGAAATTATTGAATCCTTTGCAGGTTGAATCCTGTAATGTCTTCGTTTTTTATTTACCATTTATTGCAAATAATGCAAAATCATTTCTTTCAAGCAGATATCACAATTTAGATAAACCTAGTCTATAACTTACTCCGAAATTATAAAGTTCTATAACAGCTAGGAATTATTTACCTTTTATAGACATGTTGTTCCTCGACAAAAAAGTGAATAAAAAATAAATAAATTAAAAATAAATAAATTAAAATAAATGAGAAAATCGAAAAAACAATCAAATAGGTTAATTTATGAACTGTCAAATGATAATTCATTTAATTTGTACTACTGTAAAGATAATTTTTGTCAGCTAACGTTCTACAAGCACAGAAGGCCCGATCATTCCATTTTTTTTACAAATTGCAATCACAAACTTTTTCATTTATTGAGATATTTTATTATTAAATTTGTTTCGTTGAACATCAATTAACTTTCACGGTAATACTGTTCAGCTATACGTCTAAGGAAAATTTGCAATAGACTTTTTGATATTTTTTTTCAGTGGGAGTCAATATTTCTAATGCTATAATGAAACAGAATATGTTACATGTTAGTACATGTAACATATTAACATATACATGTTAGTTAAAAGAAGAATGTCAATATTTGAAGATGAACTATAACGGAGGTTAATTAAATTGTCAATTTTCAATCATGATATTTTTTTCCTTCATTTTTTTGTATACTAATATAATATCTAATGTCTAGAATACATTGTACGAGATATAATAGAATTATACTCGAATAGCAGAATTATACGAGGACGAAGTTTAATCTACTTTTCTGTTCTAGAAATATTTGTTTTCATAACAAAATATTTTTACAAAAAGGTTTAAATTGCATATTTCGGTATCTATAACTAAGCAACAAATATTTAGAGGTGAAAAAGATATAGAGTGAGTATGGCGTGTTCCGAATCTAGTTTTCGATGGCATTTGCTGAGTAAATTTGTATTCAGCAATTGTACTTTAATAAAATTATTCCATCTAAAGAAATTTTTTAAAAAATTTAAGACAAATATAACCGAAATGAAGACGCACACAAAAAGTTTTTCGCTTGAAATCCAACATAATTCGCTAGCGTCATTTTTTGTACCTTCCTTGTAAACCTCTCTACCTTTTCCAAGTGTTAAATAATTATTTTTTAATTTCATTAGTTTTTATTTAAAAAAAAATTTTTAGGAAAAATGCTTTAAAATTAAATTACTATTTTAAATTGCCGAAATCAAATTCCTCAAAATGAGCTTATTTTTGAATAAAATAACGAATTAAAAAGCATAAAAAAAAACCTAACTTGAAAATATGTTTCTTAAGAGCATTTTAGGCAAATCCGTTTAAACAACTCTTTACTCTCTTAACATTTTCTTAACGAGGTAAACTGTCGAAATTGAAAGTTATAATCTGACGATCTTCATAAGTCAAAGAAAAAAAAACTGAACAATATAGTTCTTTTTCGTGACTTTTTTTCTTGCAGAAATTATGAAAGAGATTTAGATGTATCTCAGAGTAAAAAAAAAGCAAAGCAAAATTTTAATTCCTCTTTTCTATTAATTAATACGTTTATCACAACTTGTATTATTAATAACAGTATTATACAATATTAAATGCTCTTGAACAATTTCATATGGAAGTAAATCTTATAATTTAATACTGAAAAAAGCCACATAATTTTTTTGTATTTTTAATAAAATAAAATCAATAAAAGAATGTCAATCGGTGAAACGTAGAATTTCTAAACTATGAATTTCAAGAAATAAACTATTAAAATTTGAGAAAATCTCACATTTTCAGTTTTTGTCCAGAAAAATTAAAAAAAAAAATATCCCAACAAATTACTATTCAAAAATGAATATATTAAAGTAAATTTTATAATTTAATACTGAAAAGAGCCACATCATTTTTTTAAACTTTTAATGAAATAAAATCACATAAAAATCAACTTACATCAATAAAAAAGTGTCAACCGATGAAATGTAAAATTTTTACTCTATGTATTGAACTATTAAAATTTGAAAAAATCTCACATTTTCAGTTGTTGCCCAGAAAAAAATTTTAAAAAATCGTCCTAACAAATTCATATTTAAAAAATTAATATATTAAAGTAAATTTTATAATTTAATACTGAAAAAAGCCACATAATTTTTTAATATCTTTAATGAAATAAAGTCGATAAACGAATGTCAATCGGTGAAGTGTAAAATTTCTAAACTATGAATTTCAAGAAATTAAACCATTAAAATTTGAGAAAATCTCAAATTTTTAGTTGTTCTCCAGAAAAATTTTTAAAAAAAAATATCCTAAAAAATGAATATTCAGAAAAAGGAAATGTTAAAATTTAAATTATGACATTGATAAAATTTTTCTCGACATAAAAAGGAAAAAAAATCGATAGAAAAAATTTTTTTTGCAAAAAAATTTCTTGATATCCTTATGAAATAGGAACTACTATAAAAAAAAACTATGAAGCAATAGAAAAAAGCAATTTTCTGGACAAATAATTAAAAGTATATTTTCGTTATTGTTTTTAACGTTTCAATTTTATCATTTTTACCGTCAACTAAAGAGGCATATAAACAAATAAAAAAATACATTATGAAAATGACTTAAAAATTTTTACAAAATATTTTGTGACTTGATCATAAATTGTAAGACATGCTTGTGTCTCTCAGCACCAAAAATTAAGGCAACTACTTTACACAAAGTACGCACACTCTATACCAAGAGCCAAAAATAGCTTCTGGTGTAGTCAAACACCAAAAATTTTCACTTATTCTAGTTGGTGAAAAGTAGCTGCCATCATCTCGGTATTCCGTAAAATTACCATTTATAAAAACAATAAAATTTGATACACATGCGAATCAGTAAATCTATTTTTAAGAAACAATTTAAAGGAAGAAGTTGTGTAGTTAGCTGAAGTAGTTTAGGAAACATACACGTGCTTATTCTTAAAATATAATTAATTTTTAAATCAATTATATGCATAGCAAGCTAAGAATAAAATTAAGTGGAATTTGAATCAGGCTTTGGAAATAAAATTTTATAAGACTATTTAATTCAATTGGCATACATTTAAAATATGATTATCTTTATAACACAACCAAAAACATGCTTACATTTAATTATGGGGAGCTTCTGTTTCGATAGATGTATAGCAATGAAAAAATAACAAACTCACGCTATTCCTTATTCAATGGTAAACTGTTTACAAAAAAATGCTAACATTGGCATGTTTGGGAAGAGAAAACAGTTCTCGAATGGTGTAAACACGCTTGAGCGTTATCTTCGTGTGATCATCTTACATTGTTGTTAGATTAAACTACACCCTTTAAGGCAGTGTTCCCCAACCCCCGGTCTAAGGACCGGTACAGGTCCGTGGATCAAATGGTACCGGGCCGCCCATTTCATTGAAACTGAATTTAAATTTCTAGGTTTATACGCCAAATTAAAAATTTCTGGCAAGGAATGGATCTGCGACCCATTTGTCAACAAATCGGGCGAATCTAGCATGTCTGTGCAAGAAAAAGATCAACTGCTGGAGATTGCTAATGATGGCGGCCTTACAACTACGTTCGAGACACAACTCTGTCGTTGTTCTGGATTAAAGTCATGGCAGAATACCCGGAGATTGCCAACACAGCACTTAAATCCCTATTGCCATTTCCGACAACCTATCTGTGTGAAGCGGGGTTTTCTGGAGTAACAGTAACAGTAACTTTGGCACAAGTAATAGAATTTCTTTTGATATTCAACAAGAACTACAGCACACATCAATTCAAATTTCCTGGATTAAAGCACACAGCAATAGAGTAGGTAATGAAAAAGCAGATGATTTAGCTAAACAATCTACGAGACAACCGAAAAATTATGTATACCCACTTCCAGTTTCATATCTTAAACGACGTATTAAAGATTCTCTTCTAACAAAATGGCAATCTCAATGGAATAATTCAGACAGAGGCAGACGTCTATTCAAAATTATTAACAATGTTACTTTTTTCAAAACAATTCCCCCAAAACAAGTCATCTGGTTCTTGACGGGTCATGGACCATTTCCAACCTTCTTTAATTACCTGCATATAACAGATACTGATCTTTGCACCTGCGGCCAACAAGGTTTGCCTGAACATTATCTCACTAGTTGTTCCTACACTGTCTCCTGGCATAGTCGTCAACCTAGCCCAACAAATTTAGAAATTTGGCAGAAAACTTTTATTACAAACAATACTTTAAATAAAAGATTAATAACAGTAATGAACTTCTTAGCGGATAATGACTATCTATTGAAATTTTAATAACTTCCCATTTCACATGTATAATATTTTTTTTGTCTAATTTCTTCTTAAATCCCACACTTTCAGTAAAATCTGTTCTTTTTTTTTTTAAATTTCTAAATTTTTTTTTTAAATATTATGTTATTTAGGCTGGAGTGGAGCTGGACCAGCGGCCAAGTCCTGGGCTATATGGTTAAGGGTTTTCATAACCTAGGTACATGCTCAGGGCTTGGAGGAAAGAAAAAAAAGTAACAGTAACCAAAACAAAGCAACGGAATGAACTGAACATAAGCAACACACTTCGGGTGTCATTGTCTCCGATTAACCCCCAGATGGAACAGTCCAGATGAAACAAGCTTAGGGTTCTCATTGATTTAACGTTCCAGTAAGTTAAAATGTTAAATCACTTTATATTTATTTTTTGGTGTAACTGTATTTTAGTTTGAAGGCATATTTAAATTCAATTAGATTAAAAATAATGAATCAAAATAATCTAAAAAGTAAATAATCAACGTCGTCGTCCCCAGCGGGCCGCGGTAAAATTATCCAACGTTGAAAGGTCCGCGGTGATAAAAAGGTTGGGGAACACTGCACTAACTCATTCATAAACGTATGCATTGAATACTATAATAATTGTGCTTTTTGACCAACATTGAACGGTTTTGTTTTACCCATATCCAGTAAATTAAGATATCATTCAATCATTTATTTTTCATTTAGTTAATCATCCATCCACTAATTCATTCATAAACGTATGCACTGAATACTATAATAATTGTGCTTTTTGACCAACATTGAATGGTTTTGCTTTACCCGTATCCAGTAAATGAAGATATTACTCAATCATTTATTTTTCATTTAGTTAATCATCCACCCATTAACTCATTCATAAACGTATGCACTGAATACTATAATAATTGTGCTTTTTGACCAACATTGAACGGTTTTGTTTTACCCGTATCCAGTAAATGAAGATATCACTCAATCATTTATTTTTCATTTGGTTAATCATCCATCCACTAACTCATTCATAAACGTATGCGCTGAATACTATAATAATTGTGCTTTTTGACCAACATTGAACGGTTTTGTTTTACCCATATCCAGTAAATGAAGATATCACTCAATCATTTATTTTTCATTTGGTTAATCATTCATCCACTAACTCATTCATAAACGTATGCACTGAATACTATAATAATTGTGCTTTTTGACTAACATTGAACGGTTTTGTTTTACCCATATCCAGTAAATTAAGATATCACTCAATCATTTATTTTTCATTTGCTTAATCATCCATCCACTAACTCATTCATAAACGTATGCACTGAATACTATAATAATTGTGCTTTTTGACCAACATTGAACGGTTTTGTTTTACCCGTATCCAGTAAATGAAGATCATTACATCAATCATTTATTTTTCATTTGCTTAATCATCCATCCACTAACTCATTCATTAACGTATGCACTGACAACTATAAAAATTATGCTTTTTGACTAGCATTGAACAATGCTGTTTTACTCATATCCAGTAAAGGAAGATATCACACAATCATTTATTTTTTCAGTCCTTCAATTATCAATTCACCAACTTATTCATTTATGTATTTTTTTTTTCAGTTCAACACTTATTATGTTTTTGGAAAAACATCAAACAATGTCGCTTTTCCCAAATCCAAGAAATAAATACATGCATAAAATTTGATTAACAATAAATATACCTTAATTTAATGATAAGCGTTTAAAATTAAAATGTATGGTAATTGAAAAAATTCGTGTAGAAAATGAGTGTTATTTTTCATTATATTAAGAATCACTTCATAACAGCAGTCGAATAACGAAACTACAGTGTGAGTAAGTCAAGTAACATAATAAATTCTATAAATAAAGAATAAGTCTCGATAACATTCGCCAAAATCTCAGTCCTCTTCCTCTGAATAATAATAGGATTAAAATCTTATAATAGTTACATTTGGATCACGCTAAAAAAAATTTGTTACAGTAAAACTATCACTTGTAATAAAATAAATATGAATGTTTTTTCTGCCATGTAGGCAAGAAGTATGAAGAAAATAAGTTAGTCAAAGCCTTATTGATGATTTTATTTACAATAACAATTTTAATTACAATAAATAATAACAACAAATCCTGATACATCAGTTAATGATGAGTTATGTCTGTTATAACTCATGCACGAATACGAAGAAATAAAGTGGGACAAACTTTTTTTTTAAAAAAAAGTGCTGTTATTTTGGTTTCCAGAGGCGTAGTTTACACTATGCTCCAAATAATACTTACCGGAAAAGTTATCTATTAAATATGGTGAAAGCATTGTAAAATACCATTACATAGATGAAAAATTATGAGTTTCTTTATGAGTGATCAAAGTAATATCAATTACAGTTTTTATGTTTTTTGCGTACTTAGCCAGAAAGCAAAGAAATTAAAAACTAATAGTGATGAAAACGTTTACAATAGGTCATGAAAAGATTTCATACACTATACATATAAGTTAACAAAATATTATCCGTCGCAAGTTATTCTACAACTCTCTGTGCTCGAGCAAAAGTCAAAAATATTTGCTCTAAAGAAGTATCACTAATAATGTAATCTTCTAAGTTGAATTGTGATTTCATTTCTTCCATAAGTTTAAAAAGTTGACTCAGTCGAACGCTAGGATCAGTCACATGATATTGAAGCATACCCTAAAAAGAAATACATGATGATTAGTTTTTTTTTTAAAAAATGACGGTTTTTATAGTCGGAAAATAGTTGTCAGTTTTTCGTATTAAGATATTGAATTATAATGGGGAGGTGCAATTTCATTTAAGCCTAACTCCAATAAAATAAATTCTTAAAATCTAATAAAACATAAAAAAAACTATAATAAAATCTTTTTTTATTGATGTTCTTCTCTATTCTAGATTATTCCATTTAATGCGAATCAATTTTTTGTTCCAACATTCCTTTATAATTTCAGAATTTTTGTCTTTATTTATTTATTTTTCTATAGTCTAGATCAGTGGTTCCCAACCTGGGGGCGATAGAGCTTCTCGAGGGGGCGATAATCCTTAGGGGGGCGATCAGGGGGCGACGAGTATTCAAAAGATAAAAATTGCTAATAATATTAATGGCAAAAGCTATTTGAGATTGAAATTGAAAATATATATGAAACTTATGGTTCTGGTGTAGAAACAGAATTATGATTGTTAAAAATTTAAAAAAATTCAAGTGCAGGATCGTTTTCGTCATACGTTTTGGTATCGCAAGCGGAATTCTGATAAGTCACTCTATTCCTCTGAGCAATAATACTGTTTCCAGGCGTACTGATGAGATAGCCGCCGACATTGAATCAAAACTCATCAAATTTTTGAAAGAAGGTAAATTTGCGTTGCAGATTGATAAATCAACTGTGATAGATGACAAAGCTGTTTTAGCTTACGTGAGATTCATAAATGAGAGTAAGGAGATTAACGAGGAAATGTTGTTTACAAGAACTTTGAACACAGATACAAAAGGATCGTCGATTTTTAAATTGGTCAAAGATTATTTTGCGGAAAAAGAAATCCCCCTCACAAATGTAAGTGCTTGTGCAACAGATGTTGCTCCAACCATGTCTGGTTGTCATCCTGGGTTTCTGGCACACCTTAAAAAAGAAGTACCGGAGGTCATCACCATTCATCGTCAACATTTAGCTGCAAAAAAGTTGAGTGGTGCTCTGCATGACAACTTACAATTCGATATTTCTGTCATCAATAAAATCGAAGCTAATTCTCTCAATGAGCTTATGTTCTGAGAACTTCGTCATGAAAGTGATGAAGATTTCGAAGACTTGCTCCTACATACAGCTGTGAGATGGCTTTCAAAAGGAAACTGTCTGCGCCGTTTATTCGAATTGTTTGACTCGGTTACTGAGTTTCTCGACACCACTGATCCTGTTTTAAGTGAGAGTTTGAAGCAACGCAAGTTGAAAACTGCGTACCTCACGCATATTTTTGAAAAATGTGTACAAAATCAACGTAAAACTTCAAGAAATAAAATGAACATTATCAAGGCTAAGGGAATCATATCATCATTCATCGCCAAGTTTGATATCTACAAGTCAAACATTGGTAGTAAAGAGCTAATGCAACTTCCAACTCTTAAAAAGTGTTCAATGGCAGATATCAAGATCCTCAAAAATAGAATCTTAATTTTTACTGATCACCTTGATCAGTTAAAAACTGATACGGAATCAATATTTAAAGATTTCATGAAATTAGAAATTCTGGACTGGATTTTCGATCCGTTCTCTTTTTAAATTGTGGATAAGCTCACTTTCTCTTTACAGACTGAGTTTTTAGATTTGAAGTATGACTGTGAGGCTAAAGTCGTCTTTAAAAAATACGGTTACGAGTTAGCTTGGGTAAAGCTTATGGACACTTATCCACAATAGTGGAAACAAACTGAGCTGCTTCTCATCTCGTTCCCGTCAACTTATTTAGTGGAGAGAGGATTTAGTTCTGTCTTCCAGCTGCTCACAAAGCAAAAAGATAGGTTGGACATTTGCTTCAAAGGAGACCCGCGTTTAAATCTGACGAGCATAAAACCTGACATTCAAGCTTTAACTTGAAATACATCAAGCACAGGGCAGTCGTTGAAGTGATAAAAATGTACTTTCTCACTCTTCATTTTTTTCTCAAATTTTAGTTGTTAACGTTTTAACTTTTTCTTGATTACATTAAAATATGAATTTAAAGAAATGTACTTCTGTTTTGATTATTCTGTTTCAAATATCATTTCTTTTTGGGAAAAAAAAGATGCACAATTTTTTTTAATTAATAAAAATGACAGGATAAATGTGCCTCCTTATTTGCATTACAATTTAAATTAAAATCAAATAACATAGCATATTTTCATTGTTTGGTTGCTCACAAGCAACAATGAATGGTTTTTTGAGAAAAAAGAGAAAGGGGTGATATGTGTCAGCCATCCCCAAGAGGGGGGCGATGGTCCACAAAAGGTTGGGAGCCACTGGTCTAGATTATTCTGTTCCACGTAAACTAATTTTTTATTTCAATTTTCTCTTATAATTAATAAAGTTTTACACATAAAAATCAAGACATACAAACTAACAAGAAAGCAAAGTGTCACAAATTTTAGCGATAAATTTTGGTACATATTACCTATCATAGATTTTTGATTTGTAAAAAAAGTTTTACAAATCAATTTTTTAAAATTTTCGCTGATAAAATTTCGTAATTTAAACAGAAATTTTTACTGAAATTATTTTAAATATATTCAATCTCTGAATTGCTACAAACTTAGAGTTAAATTATTTACGGTGCCGTTAAATTCAGTTAGTGTACAATAAAATGTACCAAGTTAATTTTTTTTTTCATGCATGCAGCTAGATTTTCAGCAGGTGATTAATAAGTAATACTAGAAGTGTCCCGTTCTACAGAACTTGTAAACTATGTTAAGTTTCAAAAGGAGAAATTAAATAACAGTACTGACCACGGTATAAACGACTTTATATGAATTGCGTATGCAAAGCTGTGATAAGAAAAATTAGCAGAACTTTGAAACTAGTAAAACTTTAGTACTTTGAAGAAATATTTCAGAGTAAGTGTAAATTATATAAATAAATATTAGAAATACTTAAAAATCTTCATGCTTCAAATATCAATTATTTTTTAATTTTTCGTTATAGCAATATAAAGCAGAACATTTTTTTAGTTCGTCTTAAAGAGAATATTAATTCCTTTCTTGTTAGATGTCTTAAGGCATACTTATAGCGTGTAAAAAAATGGTCACTAAAAAGTTTTATCCAAAATTCATTATTTGGCAAATTTAAATTACTTTTCCTAATACTTGATTTTAAATAAAATCATTGAAACAAAAGATTTAATTTTTAAAAATGAGCCTTATAACTCATTAAACTTTCTTATTTAAAAAATATAGGTTGAACATTTTAACGTTCTCGCTGTACAACATCAATAATTTAGGTATCTAAGCAATTAAATTTACCTGCAGAGAACAAAATGTTTGCCTGCTTTAAATCTATGCCGATCGAAAGTTGAGCTCAATAACCAATGCAGTTTTCAGTTCCTCAATCTGAATTACTGTAGTACTTAGTCTATTGTCTTTATTAAAATTTAGAATCTTTTAATGGAGACTACTTGTGTTGAATGAATGAAAGATGTTTTTCAACTAATATATGGTTTTTGTTACATAATTACAACTAAAACCCATATAAAGTTACAATGTAATCAAATCACTCCACATCAAAGTACCGGCATTTTGGGTGCATCATCCGTAAAATCCATTTTTACCGTAAAATATTGTACCGCAAATTTTACAGTATTATTTATTTAATTGTGTTATTCAGGTATTTTTTGGTAATTATTACAGTAAAAATTGTGGCATATCAGATTTTTTTTTCCGTAACATCTTCTGATTAAAATAGATTTCACAATAAAAAGTATCGGAAATCTGAGTACTTTTACCGGCACTTTTAACATTAATTTGATCCGAAATTTTTTGAAGTGTATGTAATGTAAAAAAATATCTTTTTTAAGCCAATAAAATTAAGATTATTCACATTCATAAAAATGAATCGTGTGACTGGTTACACTAAAAACACAACTATTTAAAGAAATAACTTAAGTGATTTGTTGCTCCAAAATGAATAATATTCAACTTTAAGATATTCAAATTTCTTAAATTTAACTTACTTGGTGATCATCTTTTAATTCAGCACCTCTTAATCTGTTTCCAATAAATACTTTGATTGCAGAGACACTTTCAGGATTCTCTGAGGTTTCTTTTCGCATTTTGATTATTAATGTATATCCCTGGCCGAATTTCGCTTTCAGCTGCTGAATCGAACCCAGACATCGGAATCGACCATTGACCATGATTGCCAGCCTGCTGCACAAAGCTTCACTCTCTTCCATACTATGACAAAAAGTAATAATAAACTATAATTTTATCACCTTTCTAAAGTTAAAATCCAAAATTTCATCATAACAAATCGCTCATGAGCTGCAAAAACGGCACGACTCAAAAATTGAACTTTTGAGATAAGTGGGTTTAAAGTTTTCATTGCTAAGCAAGCAAAATGCTTAAGAAATGCTTTCGTTTGCTTAAACGAAGATTACCTTAAAGTTTAATTATAAGTTGTGCAAGTATTGCTGCTCAGAATGTGCATTTTTATATTTTCACCTGTTCTTAGTACAAAACGCGTGTTTTTTTAGTTGTGCCACTATCGCAGCCCGTGAGCGAAATGCTATACTATTTTTTTCATTCAAATACTATTTTTTTTCATGGAGTGTTTTTCTGCAATATTACATTATCATTTGCAATATAAATTGCATGAAATTTTTTAATCATTTGCTTCCATTTCCTACTTTTTTTTTCAATTTATTAATTTAATATAAGTGGTATTTTGCTTATCTTTAACTCCTCTGAGTTTTTAAGATTTGTAGTCTAAGTTTGCAAATTCATTTCTATTATAATAATTTGCTTCCATATCAGCTTTGATATTTTCGTTTATGCTACTTATGGCAACTAACTCTAACTTCACAGTAATTAAACTAATTACATAAAAGTTCTCGCCAAAAAGGATCTCCATGAGACATCGAAAATTTAGATTTATGTCAAATGGATTCTAATGTATGATGTTAATTAGCGTATGATTTTCCATTTAGCGGAATTGCTTTTGTCTCGAACTCTCGCACACAGTTCCCTATTATTTTTCTATAGAATCTCATTTGCAAAAAAAATTTTGCTTGCTTTTTTCGCGTCTCTCTCTACTTTTATTATAAGACTTTTTTTCTTAAATTCTCGTAATTGCCTAACAATTTAACTAGACTATTGTTACATTAAAGAGTTATTCACAGGCGTTCTAAGGAAAGTCTTAAAGAGTTATTTACAAGAACTTTAGCAATCATCATAAGGATGGTAGTTCAAACACCTATACCTGTGGTTGTCGTAGGCCATTAAGGCAAGGAATGCGATTGCCCTTTTTTTCCAGTGGCGCCACCTATGGCCAAGACTTTGGCGTCTGCCACATCCATACGTCACACCCGTTTATAGGACGGACCTATTCATACATCCATTCATTTATTCTTTCATCAACAGATCGTAATTTTGACCTGAACCAGAGAACTATTAATCTCTAATTCTGTACTCCCAGAAGTATGATTTCTTCTGGAGACATGGAGGATTTTGTGACCTGGCAGATTTAACGAGCACCCGTCAACATTTACTACGCAAGGAGTCTTTGGCCGGCTGGATTCGAACTACCGTTTTCGCGAACGTGAGTCCAGCATTCTGCTGACCACGTTATCCCGGCCACAGCGGTAAATCAATGAACGAAATGGATAATTATTTTTTAATTCCTTATTCCCGCTATTAGACTAGTCCCGTTTTGGAATAGTTCAAAAGAAATTTTTTAACCATCGCTGAACAGCTGACCCAATTTTATGGGTTTACGACTACTAATGTTCAACTCCGTAGTCTTGTAATTTTGAACCCAATCCAGAAGACAAGGGAACTCCTGGATCAAGCACTGGAAGAAATTTGCCTTCGTGAAGGACTTTTTGATGGAGTTAACCCGCACTTGCGTTACATGGAGAGGAAGTCCACGAGAACCTCACACGATTACTCTAACCCATGATCCGTCTACCACTGAGGACATTTCACGTCAGCACTGTGGTCAGTGCAAGCCGGATGCGGAATTCGTATCGACTGGGATTTGAACCCGGTTCACCTCGTTGGAAGGCGAGCGCTCAATCCCCTGAGCCATCGCTGCTCTGTTCTGAATGTTCTATGTTCGAAATGTATTCTGAATCAATGAATAGAATGGATAATTATTTTTTTATTTTCTTATTCCCGCTATAAGACTAGTTCCGTTTTCGGGTAGTTCAAAAAAAATTTATAACCAGAAGACAAGGGAATTTCTGGATCGAGTATTGGGAGAAATTTGACTCTTTGGAGGACTTTTTGATGGAGTTAACCCGCACTTGCGTTATATGGAGAGGAAGTCCAAGAGAACCTCCCACGGTTTACCTGACGGCAAGGGGACTCATGATCCGTCTACCACTGAGGACATTTCACGTCAGCACTGTGGTCAGTGTAAGCCGGATGCGGAATTCGTATCGACTGGGATTTGAACCCGGTTCGCCTCATTGGAAGGCGAACGCTCTATCCCCTGAGCCAATCGCGCTCTGTTCTGAATGTTCTATGTTCGAAAAGTATTTTTCTAAATCAATGAATAGAATGGATAATTATATTTTAATTCCTTATTCCTGCTATAAGACTAGTCCCGTTTTGGGGTTGTTCAAAAAAAATTGAGATTTTGAGACAATAATTTAATTTTTAAACTAAAATGAAATGAGGTGTTAAAGACCTACCTGTGTGTTGTGAGTATAACTGCCGCTTTCGTGAAACTTCTAGCTTGTGCTAATATGTTCCAAATTTTTCTTCGAGAAACAGGGTCTACTCCGGCTGTTGGCTCATCCAATAAAATCAAAGGTGGTGATCCAATTAGTGCGATTCCAACTGAAAGTTTTCTTTTGTTTCCACCACTAAAATAACGAAAGAAAGGTAATTATTTTAAAACAGAACTACTACTCGATATGTGAAAACTAAATTGTAATTTTTGAAACATGTCTTTTAAAAATTGAAATTAGCACTTTTTTTCTTTACTTTTACTTTTTTATTTTCAGCAAATTTTGCTTTCAATTTTTTCTGTGAATTAGAAAACATAGTTAATTTCAAAAATTAAAAAAAAAATTTGCAATATCATTCTTTTTTACGGCATTTAACATATTTTATTTCATTTTTTTGCATAAACTTGTCATTATACAACACTCATCCCTCAAATTTCTAATGATTTCAATTTCCTATTTCTAGTGGTAGCACTTTTTTTACAAATTAGAGCGGAAAAAATTATTATTTCTGAATAATATTTTTTTAGTTCAAAATACTTTTATCTCATGAGTAAGCACATAAAAAATAATTTGATGCATATAGTTTCAAACTTAATTTCCATATTTTATTTTTTCCTGTTACAACTAAAAGTTTTGACTCAAACAAATTTTAGATTGTGAACATCTAAATAAAAATTTTATGATACATAAAGCTAATAATTATATCTTAACAGCCACTTTGCAGTCTTTTTTAGCTGTCACTTCTATTTAGAACAATGAAAAAAATATATTCATGCATTTGTTAGTGACGTGAACACGCAAATTACAGTCCAGTAACAAATTATGGTTTAAGCTATGTTCCTACCTGTAAAAACTGGTTTGTTTATCTGCGTGATCTGATAGATCAGTCATTCTGATGAGTTTATTAACTGTGTCCGTCAGTGCTTCTCCTGTAAGTCCTCTCAATCTACCGTAGAGTATTAAAGTTTCTCTTCCAGTTAAGCGATCAATCAAGGCATCGAATTGAGGACAATACCCAAGGAATGATTGAAACTATAAAGATCAAAAATATAAAAGAGTTATTACAGTTGTATCAAACAATAAATAGATTTTATGTTTTATTTTATTTTCTTAAATATCTATATAAAAAAAAAATAATGTAGTGTGTCTACCACAACAACTGTATACAATTACAATTCACCTGTATATAAGACATGTTAACTCGATTCTATGGTGAGGTACCTTTTCATAGATAAAGGTTGACATGGTTGTTTTTACTCACTATCTCCACATTGGTGACCCGGACGTGGTGTGAACACGCTTACCATAGCAGAAACGCCCACTACGGTTTGAGCACGTCTACTTCGATGGATGATCTACAGTGAACAGTTGACTTGCTACTTGTAACTGCGGCATTGTCCTCCTCACGCTGTTGCTTCTCAGTCTCTATCACGTACAACGTATACACTCTACTGCTAAAGGCAGCATAGAGGGGACCAGGACCGTGAACTTAATACGGCTCTTACAATCAGAACTCAAAAAGTACGGTGATCTTAATACAACTCTCTCGGCTTCTCACAAAATCGTAATGAATCAACTAGTGGTATTCGTTCGTCGAATTCTATCACAGCTATAATTCTGGTGGGGGAGTACTGTAGTGTGTCTACCACTACAAATATATACAATTACAATTCACTAGTACGTAAGACATGTTAACTCGATTTTATGGTCGGGTACCTTTTCATAGATGAAGGTTGACATTGTCTATAACTACTATCTTCACAAATAAATATAAAACTAATGAATATAAAGTAAAATAAGGAAAAGTATAGAGTTAAATAAAAAACATTAAAGTATATAATTTGACTTGTTTGTTTTGTTTTTTTTTTAATTTTTATTGTTTCAAAGATATTTTGTATTGTAAGTATTATTATTTTATACATCAGTAAATTTAAAAAAGCTAATAAATTGTCGGATGCAATCATATTCATTTAATTTAAGAAAATCTTTAAAGAATACATTTTTAACTTCATTTCATCACTACCATAAATCATTTCATGAAAAAAAAACTATTAATGGTAAAAGTGTAGCTATTAACAGTCCTAATCATTGATTGCATCGCCCAGATTTAACGGAGGAAAAAATCCGAAGTCAACGATCAAGAAAAATATGAACTTGGGTAAGGCTTTTTGATAGTAGAAACAATACTTCTAAATTAATAGTTTATCTCACAGTTCCTGATTTCTTTTTCTTTTAAGAACCTTAGTCATGAATAATTTTTACGTAAAAATTCTTTTTCTTTCTTAGTTGCAACTCTCAAATAACAGACCCTTAAAAATTCAAAGATCCGATTTATTTTAATTTAATCAGGATATAGATTCCTTCAGACTCCTTCTTTGGTTTTTGAGAGATCACTTCTAGTACTTGTACGAACATGTAAGGCTTTGTTCAGACATTTACTTTGTTTTCTGAAATTGTAAGTCACTTAAAGTTATAATTTTGTTTTACTCGAGTAATAACTAAAGGTGAGCCAAATAAAGCATTTTTGATTAAAATATTTCGATAGACTTTCTTTACACAATGTTTTCTTCTCCTGAGTGAATACGTACAGAGTTCCATACCACCAGCCATTTACCTAATTATGTTAGAATTATTTTCAATAAATGTCATTAGAAATAATAAACAATTTATTTATAGTGAGAGAAAATTTATAAAAAACAAACATTTCCCTATAGGGATGGATCAATTAGTACAAAAGCGAGATTAAAAGAATCATAAAAAATATCAATTTATTCACCAGATAAACCATTCATGTGATCTGATTAATTTTAATTAAGATTCATAAAGAGTGTAACAAAGTTCTGCCAGTGAATATAGTTTTTATAACAATTTCATTTTTTTTATCTAAATATAAATTTACATTGATGGTGATTTCCGGAAGATTGTTAAATGATTAAGGAACATAATGTACAGGGTTATTCATAATTCCCTCCGCCTGTAAACGCCATTTTTCTTTACTACAACTGGTTTTAGTGGTACTGCCATCTACCGGCAACTGCTTAAATTAAAACTAGAATACTTTCGGAATAATTTCATATGTTCTTTTTTGCATATTCGTATTCGTTTGTTTACTATAACGCTTCGAAACCCCGGAGGGAATTAAGAATAACCCTATATATTCGAAACGCAAAATAGTATAACTTTCAATAGTTTACACATAAATGTATTAGCTTTAACAACTGGAATTACGGCAAAATATTATCGAAAGATTTTTCTCTTTCGTTTTTTTTTTTTTTTTAATTTTTTTTCTTTTTCATATTCTGACGACATTTTTTTTCTTTTTTTTTTAAGGATTTATGCAAAAAAGGCAAAAAAAATATCTCATCTCCAAAAAAAAATTTTGAAATAGTTTTGTTATTAGTAGAAAACCTAGTGATCTTCGTGCTGTGGAAAACGTTTTAGAATAGTATCATTGATAAAAACATTTTCCTTTTCATACATTTATTAATTTTTATTGCAAAAAAAAACTATTTCTGATTGAAGTGGTTTGATGTTTCTAATAGTTTTAAAAGAAAAGTACAAAAGATATTTAATGTTTCATTTAGCAAGTTGACAATTACGGAAATAATGAAAATTTAAAATAGTTACTTCAACTCAAAAAGTTTTATTTTTTTAAAGTTGCCATATTTTAGATTTCCTACCTAAAATAAAAATGATGTCTTCATTAATGATTTCCAAAAACGTGCAATTTCTTAAAAGCCTAGCTCTTCAAAAAATTATTTAGTATCATTTTATGTGTAGTGTTTTTTCTGAGGTTTTCACATGAAAGATTAATTTTAATATTAAACGAATTTAAAAAGACCAAAATAGAAACTTGCCTTTTGCGTATCAGCCAATAAAGATGTGTGAATAGTTAGAGCATTGCCACTGGTAGGATTGCAATCACCCGTCAACATCCTGAATGTGGTAGTTTTTCCCGCACCATTCACACCAAGTAGACCGAAACATTCTTCTTGATGAATTCCCAAACTCAATCTTTCAACAGCATAGAAATTTCTAAATACTTTTGAAAGATCCATTGTGACCAATGCTTCTGTACCAATGCTACCATGAGTGCTGATCAGATTATGAACTCGATTTTCTTCCTCAATAACGCCACTGTCATCGATGGAATCAGACTGGAATACTTGACCAGCCGTTTTCCTCCTCAGATTCATTGTGATGTGCCGCCAGAATTTTTGGAATAAATTATTTTGTATCACCAACAAGAGTGTGAAATATAGGAGGCCATCGATCACTAGGAACGTTACATCCCGTCCAATTGCCTGTCTGTCCCAAACTAGGTATGAAGTTTGGTTTAAGCAATCACTGCCGCATATTTCTATAAGGACAGAAAAATATATCGTTATAATTTATTAATACATTTGTGCTTGGCAAATAAATAACAGAACACTGAAGTGCAATTCGAACAACAGCGTAAATGCTTCACTATTGATTCCAAGAAAAGTTGGCTTGACAACTATTTTTCTTCTATTGCTAATGATATGAAAGATTAAATGGAATTTCTAAAAACAGATAAAACAAAATGTATTTTTAAAAAAAAAAATTGCAATATGTAGTTTACTATACAAAGATGCCAAATATATAAAATATTTGATTTTTTTTGTCTCTTACTTTGACTTTTCAATTGCTCTTCAGAATAGTGATAGCTTAATTATAAGAATTAGTTTTTCAGAAACAAAACAGTTCCAACTGTTATAATATGATAATTGCGTAGATATTAATATATGTACCTGAAATCAAATCTCGCTGTTTCTTAAATGTAAAATAGTATCTAGCAGAAAAAACTATCCATTTTGTGTAAACAAGTATTTGCTACTACTTTTTTCATGCAGGTACTTTTCCAACATAGGCTACTTTTTGTGACTGTGAATTAACGGGTAAAGTATTTTTAATTGAAGAATATAAAATTAAAATTGTTATTAGAAATGAAAGTAAAAGGTTACAAATACCATGGGTTTTATTTTTGTCCTACAATAAAGATTGCATGTAATATGTATCCAAAAAATAGAGAGTAGTTATAACTTATTTATTGAAATTTATTTATATATTTTTGCAATATTTAAGAACGATATATTCACGAGAAAAATCGAAACGTGAATGAGTTTTTGTTTATTCCAAGACCAAAATAAATACATTATCCCTTTGACACAGAATTTTTATCAAGTAAATTTTTCATGCTTTTTTTTATTATTTTGTATCTATTTAGGTCAGTATAAGTGAAAAATATCATCTTCAGCATTTTAATAATTTTTGGTTAGGAAATGCAGCATTGAAAACCGTGTCTTTTTCTGCGTTAACAACAAAATTTTTCTCACGCGGCTCATTTTCAAGTGATAATTTTTTTTTTCAAATTTGCACTTATTTTCAGTTATTTAGATCTAAGACAAACAGTTATTCACCATTAAAATTTCTTTAATTTACAAAATGGATTATTTAAAAAAATTTGAAAATGACAGAAAAAAAATACAAACTACATTTTTTGGATTTTCTGTTATACTATAATATAATTCCGATAATATAAAGATTTTTTAGTTACTATTAGACAGTTTTATATAATTAAAATATGTCAAAATACATTTTTACTTGTAATTAGAGCTTTAAAAAATAAATAAAAGAATCACTGGAGTCTCATCTGTGTCAAAGGGTTAATGAAGCAAAACCACAGCTGAATGATGAGATTATTTTTGCTTCAATATTTCATACACAAAAGATTTTATTAATACGACGCTTTGAGCACACGCTGTTTTGCATGAATGAATTCGTAATTAACGTATATTGACACTAAATGGTTATGACATATTTCTTAGCAATGATTTGGAGATGACATTTTTATGATTATGAATAGATTGAAATTAATTGAAGCAAAAGTGTCTAATACACGTTTTGTGAATAAAGCTTTAAGAAAGTCTGAAGGAACAAATAGCTTTTCAGCTTTTATGCTAGGATCGAAAGCTTATATTATCCCTAAGATAGCTTACATTCTTTTTAGTAGATAATTTCTCAAAAGTGTGAATTTTAATATTAGGGCTGGTATACACCAGTGGTTAGAAAAGTGGACTCCAGTCCAAAGGAGCTGGGCTTTGATCCTTGACTAAGACCCACAGAGTACAAGGGATATACGAGCTCATGAAATCTCTGGAATCAAAAGTCCTGTGGTCGGCTGCTTAACAGCACCTTGGGTACAAGGATTTGAAGAAAATCCTTCCTCTTCAGAACTGTGTCTAAATTGAGGAAGTGGCCTCACGAATGAGTGGTGCTGCCATCTATTCATGCAGCTCTGAACTAAGATGTACTTTCATCTTTGCGGTGCTTTTGTCAAATGAAAGACGCACATTCCTAGATTAATTCACAAAACTACCAATGGCTTATTCACGTGCTATTATAAACGTCAACATAATATAAATATAAAGTCTAAATACTAAGTAAATGGATTATAATTACTTTTGCAGCATTTAAATAAAGCGTTTTCTGGCCCTATGTTATCTGCGTTGCAGTTGTAATCAAGGTCTTCTGGTGATATTCCTTCACAAAATGCGTTTTTGAATGCAATGTTAAACAAATTGGTGATGCTAGATGCTAAGGAATAAAATGGGAATATTCTAGCGATCCAAATAAATATGCCAACAATATCTTGTGTTGATCCTGTCGTGATTCCGTATACAGCAGATAAAATAGATGATAAGGCAACACCTAAAATAATTTATTGTTAAATGCATCAATAAAGAAATGATAAAGACAATTTATTTCAACAACATCTATCTGCATCAATTTAACTTAAAGTAGGACTACAAGCAAGATTCAAAGATTATTTGCTACAGCTGATGTTCTCTTTTGTACTCTATGTGGGTTTTTTCTTTTTTTTCTGTGCCATTTTTGTCTGCAGATGTCTTTTAATCTGTGCTATAAAAATGAAATAAAAATATCGATAATGTGATTTACAGACAAACCATCCAAGGCGAATTAGTGTATAGTGTTCGCGCATGTGCGACTGCCGCGCCACCCTTTTTTTGTGAAAGATTTATATATACCTTGAGAACTTCATAAATGGCGGACGTAGTCCGTGTGTCTTGAAAAATAAAGTACTACAGTCCATTGAAGACCAGTGTTCTTCTTATTTACGAAATAAACTTAGAGCTATCGACTAGAGTGACCACAAACATGTGGTCCAGTCACCCGGAAGCGAATTAGTGATTTGTGGAGATCATTT
Organism: Parasteatoda tepidariorum; assembly: GCF_982258835.1. Lineage (NCBI taxonomy): Eukaryota > Metazoa > Arthropoda > Arachnida > Araneae > Theridiidae > Parasteatoda > Parasteatoda tepidariorum. The sequence goes on along the minus strand of NC_141756.1, from coordinate 60,251,673 downwards.
ACAGTAAATAGAGAAACAAAACTGTGTGTACAATGCTCGTGTTATTTAACAATGGAATTTATATTAGTGAGTGACAATAAAAAAGAAGCCGAAATTCTGAGGTAAGAGCAATTTCCCTTGTTTCATTCATTGTGCAAAATTTACTTTGAGTTATTCAGTTTGTCTATTTACATTGAGTTATTTTAGTGTGTTTAAAAAATGTCCCTTAATAAACTAAAAAAAGACAAATTAAAAGTCGTCGCGGACGAGTTAAGTTTAAAAGTTGAAGAAGGGGCAAGAGTTATTGATATAAAGAAGCTAATTGAAAATAGTGAGATTTATAAAAACGATAGTGATTTCGTTCAGAGTTTGATTGATAATATTCTTGAGGAAAAGAAAAACAATTATGAGTTAGAAAAAACTAAATTAGCTCAGTTAGAGAAAGATAACCAAACAAAACTAGAGTTAGAAAAAATTAAACTCGCTCAGTTAGAGAAAGAAATTGAATTATCTAATGCGCGAAAAGAATCGCACAATTCTTCGAAATCGGAAACTATTAGCGAGCTAGAGCCGCCGCACCGTCTCGAAGATTTAATAAAAAGTATAAAAACCCTTACCATATCCGTTCCCTCTAAACCTGAAGCATTTAATTTGTTTTTCCAATCCCTCGAGAAAGCGTTTAAAACGAAAAATGTGCCCGAAGAATTAAAATCCGAAATACTGCTAAATTTGTTAGGTGAAAAAGCGAAAAATTTAATGATTTATATAAGTGAACAAGAATTAGCAGATTACGATAAACTAAAAGAAATCGTGTTGAAGGAATTTCAACCAACACCTCGAGAATGTATTAACAATTTTAATAAAATGCAAAAAATGCCTCATGAAAGTTATCTTCAGTTTACTTCACGATTGAGTGCAGCATTCGAATACTACTGCCAATTACGCAAGGTTAGCGATTTTAAAACATTATGCGAGTTAATTATTTCTGATAAGATGTTTGGTCTACTTGACCGAGAATTAATGACTCATATTGCAGTAAGGCAGGGAGAATCATTTTTCAAACCACAAGAGCTAGGAAGAGAGTGCGATATTTATCTTTCTTCCAAGGTTAAATCAAAACAAGATACTATAAATTATCATTCCCAAAGGAATCGAGACTTCCGTTCTAATAGAAATATTTCTAATGTGTTTTTATCCGAAATAAATTATCCTAAATGTGTCATTTGTAAATCTAATGAGCATGCCTTGTATATGTGTTCGAAATTTAAAAATATGTCCATTAATGAAAGATTAGAAGTAGTCAAGAGTAACAAATTATGTTTTAAATGCTTATCCGCCAAATGTTCCGTTCAAACGTGCAAATTTAAGGATTGCTTTTGCGGTAAACCTCATAATAAAATGATCCACTTTCCAAGAGTAAACAGAAATAATAAATCACCCGCTATTGTTAACCAAGAATCACAGTTGAGTTTTGAATATTCCATCCCCCCTTCCTCCCAAGACGGCGCCAATGGAAATATGTCTGTAGTCGCCACCAGTTATGAAAAAAATAAATTAAACACAAAAACTGTTCTTTTGAGTACGGCTAAGTGTTTTATTAAGGATAAAAATTCCTTATGGCAGGAAGTTAGGTGCTTGCTAGATTCAGGCTCCCAATCATGTTTGATTAATCGCAATTGTTTACAAAATCTTAATTTGCCTTACGAAAAAATGAACACACAAATTCCTTGTTTGAATGATTCAACGATGAATATAAATAGGTGTGTTAGGACTTCGATTTCAAATAAAGATAAGAGTTTTGAAAAGGAATTAACCTTTTTAGTAGTTGAAAAAATAATTGATTTTACGCCGTCGAAATTTCTTAAAGCAGCAGTTAAGGTTCCTGTTAATGTTAGATTAGCTGACGAAACCTTTTTCATTCCTGATAAAATTGACGTATTGTTAGGCGCGGGGATATTCTATGAATTATTACGGTCGGGACAAATATATTTACACGAATCAAAATTAATTCTACAAAATACCGTTTTCGGATACGTAGCGAGTGGTAGTTTAATTGATTCGCGTACAACCAACGTGCATTGCGGATTAATTTTAGAGGATGATTTAAACAAAACATTAAAGAGTTTTTGGGAAGTTGAAAATTTAGACGTAGGGTTAACGAAAAGTAAAGAAACGACCTTTTGCGAGGAACATTTTGAGCAAACACATTTCCGTAATAAAGAAGGTAGATACGTAGTAACTATACCCCTTAAGGAAGAACCCTCGTGTTTAGGCGAGTCAAGGGATATTGCTCTTAAACGGCTGAATTCTCTGTGGTATCGGTTATCAAAGGACCAAGAACATTTGAGACTTTACAAAAACTTTCTTGATGAATACGAGAGGCTTGGTCACATGAGTGAAGTTAAAGATGAAGGAGAACCGGAAAGTTCCTATTATATGCCACACCATGGCGTGTATCGTCCCGAGAAGAGTACTACGAAGCTTCGCGTAGTATTCAACGCTTTTAGCTTGACGCATAATGCTACCTCATTTAACGCTATCCAGTATAATGGTGGGGTGATACAGGAAGACTTATTTAGCTTAATGACTAGCTTTCGAAGGCACACATACGCGTTTCAAGCGGATATAAAGATGATGTACAGAATGATTTTGGTGAACCCTAAACAGCATTGTCTTCAAAGAATCCTTTGGAAGGATCATGCGAATGGCCCAACAAAAGCTTATGAATTGAGAACTATCACGTACGGCACCGTGAGTGCTAGTTTTTTAGCAACAAGGTGTTTGAATCAGCTATCTCTTGACGAGGGGATAAATTTTCCTTTGGCAGCTCCTCTTCTACGTGACAACTTCTATATGGATGATGTGTTGTATTCAGCACCCTCTCTGGATGAAGCGAAGGAAACACGACTGCAACTGATTTCAATTCTCGATAAAGCCGGTATGAGTCTACATAAATGGTCTGCTAGCCATCCGGAACTTTCACCAAGTAAAAACGATTATGACTTTTCGAGCGCCGATGAAACAAAAACTTTAGGAGTCATTTGGCGACCATCAGAGGACTGCTATACCTTCAAAATATCAGTGGATGAGAACAACACTTTTACCAAGCGGTCAGTTCTGTCCACCATTGCAAAACTTTTTGACCCCCTAGGGATAGCCGGCCCTGTAATAGCCAAGGCCAAAATATTTATGCAGAAATTGTGGAAATTGAACTTTGACTGGGGTGATCCACTTCCTGCTGCAGAATCTCAGGAGTGGAGCGAATTTATTTCCACGTTGAAAGATGTGAACAACATTAAGGTTGATAGGTGCATTACAATAGAACAGTCTAAAACAATCGAATTTCATGGATTTGCTGATGCATCGGAGAGTTGCTATGGAGCGGTCGTTTATTGCAAATCTTTCAACTCTGCAGGTGACATAAATGTGAAATTAGTTGCTAGCAAATCTGGAGTTGCCCCACTTAAAGCCCTAAGTATCCCCAGACTGGAACTTTGTGCTGCAGTCTTGTTGTCCAAGTTAATGAAAAAGATACTTTCCGCATTAAAATTGCAAACAGACAAAGTTTACCTTTGGTCTGATTCCACGATTGTACTAGCATGGATTCAAAAGGGGCCAACGAGTCTTAAGACATTCGTGAAAAATAGAATTGCACTCATACAAGAACTGACGCTAAAGTCCCAATGGAATCATGTGCCATCCGAGATGAATCCCGCGGACTTGATATCCCGAAGATTGGACCCTGCGAAACTTTTAGAGACAAATTTATGGTGGAAAGGCCCTAATTTCCTTTATGACAATGAGTATCCTAGCCAAAACTTTCCTGTGTCGCAAGAACTGAGTGTCTTCCAAAGTGAACTTAAAAAGCCTTCAAGCTTAGACATTGAAGGTCCCTTAAAAGCCTTTACATTAACATCAAAAAATTTTGTGCATGAACTAATTGGCTTGAGTAACAATTATTTTACTATAGTGCGTGTATTAAGTTATATTTTTAGGTTTTCTAAGAATTGCAGAAATCCTACTGAAGGAGCTTCAGGACCTCTGAGCAATGAGGAGATCAACGCCTCCGAGCAGTTCCTGTTGAGAGTAATGCAAAACGAGGAATTTGGATCAGAAATTCGGAGTCTCAAACTGCACGGGAAGGTGTCTCCTACGAGTAAGATAAGAAATTTGAACCCTCTTTTAGATTCAAATGAAGTTTTAAGAGTTGGAGGACGATTAGGTAACACTGAATTGAATTTTCTTAAAAAACATCCTGCAATACTCCCTAAAAATAGTCCTTTAACTTCTGTTATTATTTCGACATATCATCTTAAATATTTGCATATTGGTCCAAATGGTTTATTAAACTGTGTAAGAGAAAAATTTTGGCCCTTGTGTGGCCGTTCTCTATGTAGAAGAATTACTCATAATTGTGTTGTTTGTGTTAAAAATAAACCCATTGCTGCTACGCAAATAATGGGAAATCTACCTAGAGAAAGAGTTGTGCCAGATTTCGCATTCAATTGCTCTGGTGTTGACCTAACTGGTCCGTTTATCATTAAATGTAAACATCAAAGAAAAGCAATTTCTCTAAAGGTGTATATTTGCTTATTCATATGTTTTGTATCTAAAGCAGTGCATATAGAGATAGTTTCTGATTTGACATCCGAGTCTCTAATTGCCACGTTAAAGAGATTCATCGCGCGTAGAGGCAAATGTGCCAAACTGTTTTCAGACAACGCGACGAATTTCGTTGGCGCTAACAAGGAGTTAAAAAAATGTTTAAATTTATTCAAAAATCCTGATGAAAAATTGGCTAACTATCTATCCGCTGAAGGAATAGAGTGGAATTTTATCCCGCCTAGAGCCCCCAACTTTGGTGGTCTCTGGGAGGCAGCAATTAAGTCGTTTAAATACCATTTTAAAAGAGCTGTAGGTAATGCCTCTTTAACTTACGAAGAATTGCATACTATAGCCACTCAAATTGAAAGCATTTTGAATAGTAGACCGATATCTCCACTATCCGCGGATGAAACCGACTTAGAAGTTTTAACTCCTGCGCATTTCCTGATAGGGAGAACAATGAACGCCATAATTGAACCGGACTTGACAAATTTAAAAGAAAATAGGTTATCCAGGTGGCAAAGAATAACCAAATTAGTACAATTAATTTGGAGAAAGTGGCAACGAAGCTACCTAAGTGAACTGCAGCAACGTGGCAAATGGAGATTCGAAAAGGACAATGTCAAAATCGGTAGTCTAGTCTTAATTATTGAGGATAATTTACCAGCTAATAAATGGTTAATGGGGAGAATAATTAAAGTGTTTTACGGCACTGATAAGAAAATCAGAGTTGTAGAAGTGAAAACCCAGCACGGGACCCTTAGGAGGTCTATTTCTAAAATATGCTTGTTACCTGTATCATAAAAATATTCTTATGTTTAATTTTATTTTGAATTGAATATTTGTTGTATGAGAAGATCGGTTGCAGTGTAAAGTATCATTAATTTGTTTTTTTTTTCTTATTTGTATCAATGTTACTAATTATCATCTAAATGCTTTGTAAAGATTTTTTAAATAATGCAAATTGTGCTTTGTTAAATTACATATTAATTGAATGTTGAAACATTGCAATGCCGGGCGGCATGTTCGCGCATGTGCGACTGCCGCGCCACCCTTTTTTTGTGAAAGATTTATATATACCTTGAGAACTTCATAAATGGCGGACGTAGTCCGTGTGTCTTGAAAAATAAAGTACTACAGTCCATTGAAGACCAGTGTTCTTCTTATTTACGAAATAAACCTTGAGCTATCGACTAGAGTGACCACAAACATACACTTCCATAAAATCCAGCCAAACTCGCAATTTTACTTTAGTATGAAAAGTTCCCTTTTAATTTTCAATTAAAAAGAATTTATAAATGAAATATCCAGCTCACCTAAAATTACACTCATACCAGCAACTATTGAAAATCCAGTGTTTCCTTTCTTAAATACCAATGATACTAAATAACTAAGGGGAGTAGAAGCAAATCCATAGAGCCAAAACACCAGAAGAACATTCACTGTTTGAAAGAATAAAACAACATTTAAAAGATTAGGAATTTTTTTTAAAAAGAAAATTGCATTATGGTTATTGAAGCAAATTAATTACAATTATAATTTGCATTTTTATTAGAAATGAAGCTGAGGAAGATTTAATCTGTTTTACAGCTTTTTTATGAGGAGTCACCAAAAATAACATGGGATGTCACCAAAAAATTTCTTATTTTTGCATGTCTTACAACACCTTATTTTTTGGATTTATATAATTTAATTAAAATGTGAAAAATATATTCAATCTTTACAACCTGTTGTGTATAGATACTTCGTCAAATAGGCCTGCACTTCCGGTGAAGTTTCGTGCGCTAACATTTCTACATTTGTTTTTAGTTTTTTATAGCAAAACTAGATTTCATTTTTAACAAACTGCTTTTTAAGCAACATATATATTGGTTCATCAGAAAATAATGACGTAACTAATGATATTTTGTAATTATGGTTACATAATTTAATTTTTATTACATTCTTTAAATAACGTTATATTTTCGTCTATATATATATATATATATATATATATATATATATATATATATATATATATATATATATATATATATATATATATATATATATATATATGGGTCATTCTCACAAAAACAGTCATTTTCATGTCCCCAGTATATTTTATGTTTGTTTTACAGCTTACGGAAAAAAAAATTCAGGGAAAGTGTCCTTCAGAATGCAAGCTAACAAAAGAATAAAAATAAAATTATCAATTTTTATTTTTTATTTATTTTAGGTAATTAAAATATACCAATATGTCATTCCCTCACTTGTCCCCACTGCTGATTTAAAAAAAGAAAAAAATTGTTTCTGAAATAATAATTTTTTTTTTACAAATTCGTGTTTTTTATTTCAGAATACTGAAATATAGAATTCAGAAAATCAATTTTAAATTTAATTTCTGATAAAAATATTAACACAGCACTATTTTAAACTTTGTCCCCAGTGTTTCGCGTCATTCCCTCACAACTTCATCGAGAAAGTGGAAAATTATATGTTGCTTTCTTGTATGAATATAATTGTATGTGATTGACTTCAGAAATTAATTATGCCTAACTGTTATTTTTAAATTTTATTGAATTCGTCATTCCCTCACTAGTGTATAAAGTGAGGGAATGACGCTGATGTGAGGGAATGATTCAAGATGAGTATATTATTAAATTTTTTTTTGTTCAATCGTGCCAGCCAATTTTATTTCCCTAACAAGTAAAAACTATTAAATATATAAGACTAAATTATAATAAATATTAGATATACATAGTATTTTATCATTTTCAAACTTTAGGTGGATATAACTTAGATAAAAACATGTATTAAAATAAAATATCATTCCCTCACTATTAGTGTCATTCCCTCACTTTTTAAATAGTGAAAATAATTAATTTACTTATTAATTAATTTGAAAAATAAATTAAAAAATTTATAAATTAATTTATTAAATTAATTAATTAATTATTATAAATTAATTAATTATAAATTAATTATTTAAAAAATTAATTAATTTAAATATTAAGTATAATTTATAGGATATATACTTTCTTTATAATGCCATTACATATTTCTATTAATATAAAAAGTTTCAGAGCTTTTTATTCACTTTACTTTTTTGGGATTTTATGAACTGAAAAATGACAGTTTTCGTGAGAATGACCCATATATATATATATATATATATATATATATATATATATATATATATATATATATATATATATATATATATATATATATATATATATATATATATATATACTAAATAAGCTGACTTTTTATTTGTTTTTCTACTCAGCAGTTTCGTGTTTACTGTTATATTAGTCAACCTATTTTTAACTTGTTTCTTATTTAATTACGTGGATTATGATTACATTAGCTGGAATTATATTATTATGTGGAACAGCATGTTATTATTTCAAAATCTAAAAAAGATGTTAAAGTTGAAAAAAGATGTATCACGAAAATTTAGAATGTAATAATCAAAGCAATCTATGGAACTATTCCAATTGATAAATAAAAAGTGATAGTTAATCCGAAAATTATATTCATTTTTATGTATAAGTGTTCAAAAATTAATTATTTAAAGATGGTATCCGAATCAAACCATCAACCATCATCTTAACTGCAAATGCTTGGATTATATTATATTATTTGCCTAATAAACAGATTATGCTAAATCAATATAAACTACCCTAGTATTTTAACTATAAATATTTGTTAAAAAGAATATATATATATACTTTTTTTTAATAAGATATACTTACGTATAGCTTCAGAATGTTGCCCAAAAAAGACATAGTTGTAAAATATGGCAAATGGTATAATAAGAATAATCGACACAATGAAGACTAATATGAAGTCCCACAAAAACATAGACAGCCAATATAACACATTTGGTATTCCAGTCATAAGTTGCAGCAGCTGCGCTTTAGTGGTTCGTTCATGAATGGGCACCAAAACAGCGCATGCTGACACAAAACCAAATGCTATTGTAATGAAGACACCTGCCATTGTACCCTCCATTCCAAAATTTCCTGTATTAATTTGATCCCTGTATCTCGACAACGGTGCATTTGTCAACGAAATAGTTGCTTCATCCGAACTGACTTGTTTTAAAAGAGCAGTGTGCGCTAACAGAAGTGACATAGGAAGAGCATGGTATGGTTCACCATTGTACCAAGCTGTTAAATTTAGAGTTCCGTTCGAAAGTTCGTCCACACTTGCTCCTACCATCATTTTTTTTAAATACCTTGTTAAATCTAATTTTCCAGTATCAAGTACATAATGCGTTGGGTTTTTGACCTCAGGATCATCCACATTGTTTGCTTTCAGTACTCTGTCAACTTTGTGCACGACATCAGTGTAATTGGTTGTGTGGGAATAGTAGAATCCATCCGTATTACCATAAACGCTGGTAACATCCAGTTTAATGGGATCAAAGTTTTCATTAAATTGATTTTGGATGCCTTTTATGGAAGTGAAGCAAAAGCAAATAAATAAGAAGGGTACAATCAATTGATTAATTAAAATGCTCCAGTGTCGTTTTGTGTAATGGAAACGCTTTTCAAGAAGAGCAAAGAATTGGTTTGTTAAGCTCTTGTTCATTGATAGCTGTCTAGCAGATCCATATACATCTGCAATAAAATAATTTTCATTAGAATAATTTTGTATTAGAAAGTATTCTCATGAAAGATTCACTTTGTAATGTATATAATTCAAATTTCAATCGAACTTATATGAAAAACATTTATTTAACCTAATTCTATTTATCAAAAATTATTTTTCCAATTTTTTTTCCGTTTTTATTTGGTTAGAAACATTCTGCAGTGTATCATAAGAAATTTTTTTGTTCGATTGCCAAATCTTTCATACTCTTTAAAAGAATTTAATTTAATATATAAACAATTGAATGAACAAATATATTTAATTTCATATTCAGGGTTGAACATACTTTATAAAACCAGTAACAATGTTTTATAATTCATCTGAGATTATTACTTATTTCCTGCTGAATGGGTCCCGTTGTCACACAAATACTCGAATTTTATGATGGAGTCTATACCAAACTTAAAAGCGGAGGCACTACACGTCCATGCAAAATTGAGTTTTGCTAATAAAATGCTAAAATATATTTGAAGCATATATGGCGTTGAACATTAGCACAACATTAGAACGTAAGAAAATAACGTGGAAATGCAAAGTTCTTGAATGAAATGTAGGATGCACGTAAACTGCACGCAAATGGATCAACGCAGAAACCAATCTCTAGATCCACTATGGATTTTTGATGTGTATTTAATCATATTTCGATAGTAAATTGACACAAAAGAGCTATCCACATCTACAAAACAGATGCAGTAGAAGATTTCAGATGTAGTAAGATTAATTGCACTCCTAAACAATTGTATTTTTAAAATTTGTATTATACTATTGTTGGGTAAAAAGCAAAAATGTTGATCAGCTTAATATTATTAGAATTCAAGCATTGAACAAAATTCAAATTATTTGGGACCCAACGCCTAAGGTACAGATAAAAATGATTTAAACTTCACAATAATTGAAAAAATATTGAAAATTAATATTGATTATAATATTGATAAAATATTAATTGTAAAAAAATATTCAATCATAATAATTGGAAAATCATATGATTTGTGCTAAAGTATCTGATCCTCTTTCGATGGATTTTTTTAATCCCTCATCCGAAACATAAAAACTTGCTGCAATCTGGAATATATTTTCCCATATTTAGTCTCTAGACCAGTCAAATTCTCGATTCATATAATTATTTTTCCTTTTTACATCATTCGTTACATTTGCCCCCTCACATCAAAAAAAACTTGACATCTTTAGAAAGCTCGTTAAACCCAAGATAATTTCAGATAAAAAAATTAATGTTTAATAAATTCGTGTAGTCTTCTATTTTTTCATTTGGAATGATGAAAAAGTTTTGAATTAAAAGGTATGAGCAATTTACATCCTCTTAAGAAGCAAAATTTTTAAATGATAAAGTTAGAAATTGAGTGAAGTAGATAGAATAATTTTTAAGATATAGTAATACAAAAAGAGTCTTTACATCTTAGTACATAGAAATAAGAACAGAACGTTTCGTTTTAACTAGGCTCTCTGAACAAGGAATTGCAGCAATGAGTAATTTATATTATCTGGAATGCAGTTAAAACTAATATTTCCTCAATTCTAATTCATGAAAGTTTAAAAATGAACAAAGCAGAATAGAAAGAGATGACATAAGTTTTCACCTTCATATTCAAAAGATACTCCATTTTGCAAACTTCTTTCACCTTTCTTGGTGTATTTGATATCAGACATATTTGAAACTCTGTGAACACAAGCAAATTTATGATATCAATTATGATGGTATGAATTTATTATAAAACTTATTACGTCATACGATAGCATCTAACTAAATTAAACATTACAACGTAAATTTATTACAACACTTTGCATCACATGTACAATAATAATTGTAATACAGATGTATTATTTTAAACAAACGGTGAAACTAAAGATATTACAAAGGTGTAATCAAGATACATAATTCAGTCTAAACTAATTTAAAACTCATATTTATTTTAAATTTTAGGTTATTTCTTTTGTTTGAAATTATTAATATTTATCTTTAAAATGATGAAAAATCATTTTTTATGAATTAAAAAGCATAACATATTTCGGTGAAGTATGGTTTAGGATTGATAACTTTCAAATTTTGTTACCAAATAAAACAAAGTAGTGTAAATCAGCGGAAAATGCATTCTACATAACAACTTAAAATATTTTTACTAATGTTTAACAATGCATTTGGGATTAATATTATTTTAATTCAAAAAACAAATAATAATAAAATACAGCTCACTTTAAAAAGACATCTTCCATTGTTGTTACAGTAATTCCACAAGAATTTACACCAAGTTTCTCTTTACCGTTTTCCAGTTCTTCGAACATTTCTCCCAAAACAACTCCAGAATTGGATGGTAGGTTATAAGTGATTTCGTTTTCCAGTTCTTTTGTTACTTTTATTTCTGGAAGATACCTTGTCAACATATCATTGATTTGTTCCACTTTAAAATCGGGATTTTTTACCATGTGTAAATGATATCCAGTTCCTAAATTCAAAAATAGAATAATTGATGTAAATTTTTATTAAGTAGCTACTATAGTCACAATAATGCATTGAAGATACCATTAATAAGTAATGAATGTGAGAACCGTGAAAGATTACCATCCTGTTATTGCCACCAATGATGCATAGTTACATTTGGTAAATAAAATTGAAGTAAATTGAAATATTAAAAAAAGTATAATACTAAAAAACTAGATTAATGAAGAAAAAGTAGATACTGAGAAAACAAGTTTATTACCGCCCACTTAAATTGATGAGTATCGGAGAAAATTGTTGATTATAGTTCTACTATTGTTAGTAATAGCATTATAGAATGAATTATGTCAAATGATACTGAATGATAATAAGCTAGTTATAGGTAATATAAAAGAGATTATTACCAAACTTTTTCTTTAAAAATATGGGTGATCCACAGCACTGTACTTCTCCTTCGGCCATGATGGCTATTCGATCTCCTAAAATATCTGCCTCTTCCATGTAGTGTGTGGTCAGTATGATTGTACGCTCTTGTCTAATATTCAACAAGGAATCCCAAACACTGCGTCTTGCTTCGACGTCCATTCCTGATGTTGGTTCATCCAGAAACAAAACCTTAAAAAATGAAAGCAAAATTTTAGTAAGGGAAATTTTCGTAAGGAATTGTATTTGGGTCGGTTGCTGACGTCGCACTATAGATACACTAATGGGCTATTAGCAATGGTCTGCTATTCATCTTTAATGAAAGTCCGTAGATAATAATGTCGCATGCGCACACTGCACTACCACGATTTAGAACCGGAGGACAGAAGGTATTTGCAATTACTATTTAGATATTTTGCAAGAGAGAATTCTCGGAATTTTTTCGCTCTAAAACCGCCAAGGACATTACATTAGTGTGGAATCTGAACCACAAAAACAAAATCGGACAAAGTGCAGTCCAATCAGACACCCAGCCCTTAAAACAGAGAATCGAAACCCGGCTGAGGTTGTGGTGTGCTGAAGATTAAACTCCCCTCACCACCGTGGTAACAACTAATTTATGCTAAATTATGCGTGGTAACAAGTAATTATGCAAGCAATTTATGTAAATTATGCTAAGGTTAATTAAAAATGCATAGATAATTAAAATACTTTTAATGCATATACATGATGCTTGGGTAGAATGCCAAAAAGTATCTGAATTCTTGACGCTGGGCTTGAATACCGGTGATTCTTATGTTGCGTTCGGCCCGCACTGATCACAATACTATCGAAAAATGTCAGAAGACAGATCATAAGTTAGAGTCTTATTGTTGTCGATCTAACCCTGTAATTTTCTAGTTTTCCAATAAATGTTGGGTGACTTAGTTTCTCTCTATATTGAAAAATCGTGAAATCCACCTCCACCGCTGTTTTTGGGTTTAAACTTAACGTTACATTTTATTTTAATAATTAAAAACTATAAGACCGAGAAGCTAGGAACTTGTTAGGTATGTACATAAATGTACAGAGCGTACAATGGAATAAAAATTTTTGCAGTTCACTATTAGTTCAAAATAATTCAATGTTAAGCTTGTAGGAAAAAAAAACATGTGGATTACTGTGAAGGCCATAGGAATGTAACTGCAGTGTTGAAATTTGGCATGCTTTGTAAGTTTATTATTATATTTACGAATGAAAATGAAAATTGGCTCGAATGTAAGTTGCTAATGAAAAACATCTACAAAATTCTCTATCTATTTTACTAACAATATTTTGATGCTCGTACAATTCCAATTTAATTAAGTCTCATTTATTTATCAGTCAGTCTTACAAATTGAATAAAACTTACATTTGAACCACCAACAATTGCATTTCCAAGACTCAATTTCCTTTTCATTCCACCTGAGAGATTTTTTACCAACTCATATCTTTTATCGGTAAACTTCAAAATTTCCAAGACTTTAAGAGCTTCAGACGCAAGATTTCTCCATGGCACCCCTTTTAACTAGACAAATAGATTGGAATAGCTTTAATTTTCATTTAAAAAAAAACAAGTAAAAATGTAACTAAATTCGTTCAAATAACAATAAATGTTTTTTCACATAAAATTTAATTATGTAATTTGCATCTTTCCAAAATACTACAATTTTCAAGATAAGAATTAAATTAATTGCTTATCTAGCCGAAATTTCTTAATTTTAATGATTATTCTCAGATAAGTTGTTAAAACTAATAAGTTTAGCAGCTTTTTAAATAATTGAACTAATTTTGACTACACTTGTCTGAAATATAAAATTTTCTTTTCCTTATTACCACCTACATTTTTAGAAAATAAGTCTAGTTAAGTTTTATAAGCTAACATTTTTCTCATGAATCTCCAAAAAGCTACGAGAGAACACTTAAAATAGATTTGGTGTGGAATAATTGCTCTCATAATTGAAAACAACATAAGCTACGCATCTACATAACATCTAAGAATATGTTATAACGTCTACACTCTAAAAACTGTACCTCTTAAATAAAAGGCACAAGCTAAATGTACCCTTTATTTTCTCGCGTTAGAGGCACATAACTAATGTGCCTTTAAAAATGAGAGGCACTACAAGAAATGAAAGGCACCAAAGCAAACGCGAGTCAATGCGCGGTACGAAAGGATTTTACCGGTTCCCTGTGCCTTTCAAATGGGCTTCCCTTTTTTTTTCTTCGGTACGATGTAACGGAGAAGAAGCGCATGCGCACATCAACGAAATATTTTATGACGAAATACAAATAATAAAAGCAGACGATAAAATTAGAACACAGAAAGTTGTTGATTTTTTAGAATTAGTTTTGTGTGGAATTTGAGTTTTCATATTACCCGTTACGGGTTTATCTAGTTTGTTTTATGATATTTTATCTATCCCGTTACGGGTGAGTTTTCATATATCTCGCTACGGGCACTTTATCTAGTTTCCTTTGTAAGATTTAACTATCCCGTTACGGGTACTTTATATTTGTTATTGTATTTGTTGTGGTGTGAAATAAATGCTTTTATAAAAAAACTGAACAGTTCTTTAATATAGCTTGATACGCTACAGCTATGTATTAATTGGTGGCAGCGGTGGGATCCGTTCCAGAAATGTTTTATTAAGTTTTTGACAGAATTGGTGACAAATATTATTGTTATTAAGGATTTCCTACTTTAGAAAAAATTAGTGAATGAGATGTTTAAAATTGATGCCAAGAAATGTGGAATTCGACGGTACTTCGAACTCTTTGAACAGAAAGCGAAGAGATTTAGTGTGAATTTCGATCTTTGGTTTTCGTGTGCTTTACAGCTTATTCCTGCTGAAAGGTCTGAAATTTATGATGATAATTATAATTACTTTAAAGAAAATCTCATTGCCAATTTTCAGTATGATCCACAAGCTATTCCGTGTAATAACGATCGCCAGAAAGAACATTTTAATGAGAAATGGAATTCGCCAAGTATTGTAAAGAAATTCAGATCTGAACGTGAATGTTTCTATTGTTGTGAAATAGGACATTTTAAGAAATACTGTAGACATCGAAATTCGGATTATAGAAAAGAGAATTATATCCGATTGTTGTAATCAAGTTTAAGCGCAAAAGTAATTTTTATTTTAATAATATTTATAAAACAAATGCATGTTTAATGATTGGGGCAAAAATGCAGAATTTCACGTTTTTTAAAATACAATAAAATAAAAAAAATTCTGAAACAAGCTTTCCAAAAAAATTGCAGAAGGCTTTTCATATATTCTGAGCTCAAATAAAATCATCGATTAAATAATATTAAGTACAGTTACTTCTAAAAAAATTGAAAGCTAATGTTCCCAAAATGGGAATGATGGCGCCTAACGGGTTAATATGTTTCGCCAAAATCTGGATTTTAAAAAAAATTCATTTCAATGGAAAGAAATCTTTTATTTTACACTTGTTAAGTCATTTGTTTAAGCATATTTCATGTTATAAAATATCCAAGTTGTCAAAATCTACATCTATCATTTTAAAATATTCCATGTTTTTCCAAATCTGTGCAACTGTATACATCATATTGCAACTGTTACTAAATTATGTAAAATTGTTCTTTATGTGTGAAAATAAAAGATATTAGATTTCATGATATTTAGTGTTTAATTTTTGATCCTTATAAAACTATTTTATGAAATCTCTAAATATTTAAAAAAATATCTAAATTTATAATAAATTTCCATTTTGAGGATGCTTTTTGGAAAAGAAAAAAAATCCATGAATTATATTGACTTGGCTTAACAGAAATAAATATTATCTTTTTGTACCTATATCTGATTAAAAAAGCATCATTGTAGTTGTTGAAGTATCATTAAACGCTACATAATTAAAGAAATGGTATAAATTTACATATTTTATAATTGTCTATGAAAAAGCCTTAGATGGAATCCCTTGAAATGATCACTTTCAAGTGGCCAATATTCAAAGAATTGAGAAATATTTTTCATTAAGAATTATTATAATTAATATCTTGGTAATAGTGTAAACCAAACAGAAAGTCCCTTTTTGTATAAAGTGCTAGCAAATTACAAATAGGTGAAAAAAAATGTGTTCAAATCTGGTAAATAACAGGTTTTGGTATCACTAAATGCTTGTTTCAATGAGCGGTACATAAAAGCAAAATCTAAGGTACAATGTACCTTTCAAGTTAAGAGGTACATCTGATTTTGCCTCTGAAATCAGAGGTACATTGTGCCTTTCATTTTTAAAGGTACGTTGTGCCCTTAAAATTCAGAGGCACAAACGATCCAAATGTGCCTCTGAAATCAGAGGTACATTGTGCTTTTCATTTTTAAAGGTACGTTGTGCCCTTAAAATTCAGAGGCACAAATGATTCAAATGTGCCTCTGAAATCAGAGGTACAGTTTTTAGAGTGTACATAAAGTTAAAAATTTCAAGAAATATCACAACTTGATTTTTAATTGTTGTCCATGAAAATTGCACATATCATACCTTAACTACCCGGAATCTAAGCATATGATACGAAAATAAAAAGAAATTATTTCACGCTTATAAACAATTCGATGATACAGAAACTAGTTTGAGAAAACCACCGGTACCAATATACATGTTGGGCTCTGCGAAAATAAGGCTACTAGAGTTTTTATGAAATTTTAAAAATAAACATTTAAAGTATTATAAAATAAAATAAAAATGTTTCTCAAATCAATTATTTATAGCTGACGAGAGTAAAAGAGGGTGACGAAAATCCATACAAGTCCCCAAAAACTTGTGATTTCAAACCAGCAGTTGGATTGGATGTGCAAAACCGTAAAACTTACGAAGTAAATCCGTAACCAAAAAGATTTCTTACTCATACATGAAAAAAAATTTCCTGCAAAACTTACAAAATAAGTCAATAGTAACAATGCTTTTAACAATACAAAAACAAGTTTCCTTCGCAAAAAGTACAAATAAAATTAGTAGTCTCAACGGATTTTTACCATACAAGTTTGCTCTGTCAAAGTTATGAAATAAATCTGAATTCGCCTTAGATACGGATATTTTATGTCTCAGCATTGTGGTCTGAGTGAGTCGGGAGCAGAATTCGTATGTCCTGTCAAAACTAGGATTCGAACTAGGAGTTTGTTCCATCCCCTTAGTCGAGCAGCTTGATTGCTTTTTTATGAAGAAAAATTTATCTTTAACGCCTTAATTATTGAAATCATATTCAAATGTAAAACGTTTTCAATATATCTAAAGAAACTATAATCAATATATCTGTAATAAGGTCATAATACCAATTTGACAATGAAATCGGATTGCAGTTATCGAATTATTTGATTTATTTATTTGCAGGTTCAAAACCATGAAAGAATGTCTGAGAAGAGCAAATATAGAACATAATTAAAAAAATATTTGAATAAAGGTAAAGTTATCAGAGGGTAAGCAAAACTGCAGGGTAAAAACAAGAATTAGAACTGGTGGTTTTAATCTGTTAATTATCAAGGAGAAAAATTGAGAAAAACCATTTAGTCAACAAAACAGCTTCAAACTGTCAAACATACAGAGAAAATCCAGAAAAACAGAGATATTTTTAGTGTATTCTACTCATTACAGCAGCTAATTTTATTTATTATTTACTCTATCATGTGAATATAAAGAAGCTTTATATTTACCCCAGCAAATATTTTTAAATGTTCATCTACAGTTAAAGTGTCAAATAAAACATTGTGTTGTGGGCACACACCAAGCCCCCGTCGAGCACCATGAGTATCAGACAAAATATCCACGCCGTTAATTGATGCTGAACCACTAGAAGGGGTATAAAGACCTAAAACAAGAATAAATAGTTAGGAATATCTAATTAAAATCCAAAAATGAACCTGGATACATGATCCATTTGTGAATCCAAATGGGAATTGAGTTTTTATTTATGGCATTAAAAAATACTAATTAAATACACGAAATGGGATACATGAATTAATTCAATACTAAATGTAAGTACAGTACGAATTAGTACAAAGAAAAACAGTTTTACGAATCATTTAATTTAATAATAAAAAGGGGTGGCGAAAAATACTCAAATCATTCATAGAGATTTAAAATTTGTTGCAAGTTTGACTTCAACTAATATTTTTTTTTACGTATGTAATCTTATGAAAACACAAACTTATGTTATTATTAACAACAAGATACAAACAATAGCAATTTTGAAGAAATATTATTTACACTAAAGCCCCGAATATTCGATTGCCGATCATCAAATCGTACGATTATTCGATACCTCTTTCATTGTATGTCATCCCGATTCACGTTTCCTTAATATTAGCTAAAGTTATCCAATTACTGTTTCATCCCAGATTTTGTGCCATAAAAACCCTCATTCAATTCAATTTAATCCAATTAACAGATACTGTGACGACAATTCCGAAGGAAAAAAAATGCATCAATAATTTATTTTCTTTTTTTACACATTATTGTATTTATGATAAAAAAATAAAAAAGCAGTGAGGTTTTTCTTAAATCTATTACTGTCGCTGATTGTTTTGAGTAATTTCGATCTTAGTTTAGAATATCGCTCTTGCAAGAGCGATTTAAAAAGGTCCCCTGATTATTCTGCTTCAATTTTTCGAGTCTTTGGACGTCGTATAATTGGGATTCTACTGATATGGTAAAAAGAGGCACGTGTGAAACAAAACATGTTTTACTTACTTTATTAAACAAAAATTGTAAATACGTTGCAACTTTTTTTTATCTATATACTAAACTAAACTCAGTGGCGCGACAGCCCATGAAGGGCCAGGGCCTACTTGCGCCCATCTCTGTTTTCTTAATCTTGGGCTCTGGGGTGCAGGAGCAGATGTTCCGGTCAGGTGGTCCGCCGAAAGCGGAACCCCCAGTGTTTAGTTCCCAAGCATGCTTAGTACTCATTTATCGACCCACTTATGGGATGAAAGGCTGAGTCAATCTGGCCCGGCCCGATGATCGAACCCAGGACTCGCGGTATGGGAGAACAAAGCTCTACTACTCAACCACGGCGTCTTTTTATGCATATATATATATATATATATATATATATATATATATATATATATATATATATATATATATATATATATATATATATATATATATATATATATATATATATATATATATATATATATATATATATATATATATATATATATATATATCACTCAAAAAAGAATTGAATCTTGTTCTAGAATCTAGAAGTTAAATGTTACTTAATAATGATGCACACAATTCAAAATTCAATCTAAGGAAAGAAGTTCAATATTGTTGCTTTTAAATTTATTCTCAAAGAATATTTTCAAAAAAAAAAAACATTTGTTTCATTATTCAGGGCAAAAAAAGAATTTTTTTTTTCAAATTTAGGCTTAAACTGGTTGAAGGAGACCTATGGGGACAAACATATTAAAAAATAAAAATATTTTTAGGTTAATATTACATAAAGTGTTTATTAATTCATAACCAATAATTACAGTTTATTAATTTATAACTAATTGGTTAATTAATTCATAAACAATCTTACCAGTAAGTATGTTGATGGTGGTAGTTTTTCCTGCCCCATTATGTCCCAGTAAAGCTGTTATTTGTCCTTGGTATATATTCAGAGACAAATTTTTGACTGCCATCTTCGTCTGAAAGTTCACTTGAAATCCCTAAGAAACCAGTTGACGAAATTTAAATAAAGTACGATTTTGCTGATATTAAATATATTCAATAAATGACGTGATAAATGATTTTTCACAATATTTTTTTTAAAAAAACTCAGATCTATTGACCAGAATCTTTTAGTGCTGCAATATTCCATTAGTGACGCATTAGCCATGCTCGTAAAATTCCTTTGCTCATAACTCAAATCAATCGTCAAATTCTGTCCCACACACTATTGTCTTGTTTCAACTGTTATACCCAGCGGATATTTTTTGAACCCCTGAAAGATTTGGATGTCACGAGACGGCATGTAAGAAAGAAGAATGTAAGAAAATATGGGGCTGAGGTTCCTGCAGATTAATCCATACCAAACCCCATGCTTCAAGTACTTTTCGATGAGTTTCTTGTGCTCAATCAAGCTCATTGGTACATAATTTTTTTAATTACATTATTCCATCCAGTCGTAAAACAATAATTGATTATACACTTCCAATTCGTCAAAAAACATTTGCTGACACTTCAGTAAATGAAAAATATCCATCTCACCTCGATAGTGTTGACCTACCATCTTCAATAGACTTCATTTACTTGATAAGTTAAAAAAGCACTGAGACCAAAGGTTTTAAAACGGATGGAATCAAAAATGCATCTCAAGGAGATACAAGCCAAAATAATATTAGACGGCAGATTTGAATTTAGTAAAACGAATAATAATGTGTGATAATTTTTTTCTACTTTTTATTCATTATACTGAGAACAACAGTCATTATACCTACATTTGTTAGTACTTATAATCAGTTATTTTTGTAACAATATTAACACTTTATCAGCTAAACGAGTAAAGTTTGAAACCACCCATTTTTTTAACTGCTATAACTTACTATTGTCAAACTGGGATATCTCACCGATTGGTCGAGTACTGATGGTTTACAAATCGAGGAGATCTCACCGAGAGGTTGGCAAATTGTTAAGATATTTGTATAACACCAAAACGATTGTTTTAGGGAACGAAAAATATAAATACTTATTCTTTGATTATTTATTTACTTACATAAATAGATGGATAGATGGGAAACAATTAAGAAAAAATTTTAATAAATAAAAATTTTACTTGACATCGGAATAATTAATTTTTTTCCTAATGGTAGTAATTTTATACATACCAAATTTATTTTATTTATACCAAATTGATTTTATACATGAGAGAAATTACTTTAGATATGAAGTATTTAAAAAGAATGATGTACGATAGGCATTGACTAATTGTATTTTATGCATTTTATTCAAATAACAACGCCAAATATACCATCAGTGTAAAATGCGCGAAGCTAGCACTGAATTAGCTTAAAGTCAATTTAGTTGCAAAATTATTGAAATACATTCGAAATGAGAAGGATAAAATGCTTAAAAACAGAATTATGGAAAAATAACAATAGAATGCATAAAATAATAAATTTATTCTTTACGTTCGGTATAAATGTAACAATATGTTTAATTAGTTTAAAAATTTATCTTGTAATCGTATTTACCTTAGATAAATTTCTAATCTCCACTCCCCGGGAAATTCCAGTAGGCTCCTCTTCAAAATATTCTTCATCCTGATCTTTCCCTTTCATTGCGTCTAAATCATCAAATTCAGGTTTCACACCACACCAGTAACTTTTCTAATAAAAATAATAAACCGTTAGTTTCCCTGAAATAAAGGAACTTCATACTTCTCAAGAATGTTTATAACTAAATATTACACTTAACTGTAAACATAAAATAAAAGGGCTGAGGAACACCAGGTTGCCATGGCCAAACCTTGTCAAAATACCAAAGCATAAAAGTATACAAACAGCACGACAGTACCATCATTCCCAAAACCATTGCCATATTTATATCAGGACTGATTGCGTAATCTGTAATATTGGACCAACTAAAACCATCCCCTGTAAAAAAAAATAATAATAATAATTTACTTCAATGATTTCAATAAGTACTTCAATGAAATCATTGAATAGCCAATTTTGTGGATTTGCAATAGATTTTAATAACAGGGAAAAAGCAAATTTAATAGAAACTGTTGAAAAAGTCCAATCATTGCTAAATTCAATGCAAAATTTTAAGCCACTTTGTTTAAAATAATAACAATTGAATGGTTAGCCATTTGCTTTGCATTACAACCAATCACGAGTTTGAAACTCATTTCAACCTCTTTGAACAAATTTATATAGAGAAATACGCAGCGCTGTTATTTATGATATAGTACTAGTACTGATGATAATAAGTATTAATAAATTTTATTAAGAATACATAGAAATGTGTTACACAATATTTTAAAGAAAAAAATCAGTCTTACCCCATTGTTTCTGTACAGATATCATGCCAAACACAGTTAGTAAACTGCCAGTTGGAAGCAAGCACATCGCCAGTTTAGCAGACAGAGACAAATCAAAGTAATTTGTTTGTATATTCATCAAGAAATACTTTTGCATTAATAAATTAAATGATGTATCCCATAAGATTATAAATGCTATAATTGCGAAGACAGCTAAAATTAGAAGAAGAAAAATCATCATCATAAGACCTCATTAACAGGAAAATAATCATTTTAAACACAGAAAAACTTTCAATTTTGAAAAAAAAATATTGCTTTAAAATAAATAAAATATTTATTATTAACATTAATTAATTAATCTTAATTAATTAATCTTAATTAATTAATCTTAATTAATTACTCTTAATTAATTACTCTTAATTAATTACTCTTAATTAATTAATCTTAATTAATTAATCTTAATTAATTAATCTTAGTTAATTAATCTTAGTTAATTAATCTTAATTAATTAATCTTAATTAATTAATCTTAGTTAATTAATCTTAGTTAATTAATCTTAATTAATTAATAATAAGAATTAGTGCAGCATTTTTAAAATTGAAAAAAAGTCGTACATATTTAGTTCACTTACAAAATAAAAAAGTCATAAAATTTGACAGATATAAGAGAGCTATGTATAAAATATTTATAAAGCATAAGTTCTCAATACATTCTTCTACGAAAATGTTTTTCATTAAATGTGGATCAGTAGCGAAAGGAAAGAAAAAGAAAAACTCTTGATTACCATGAATGAAAGGCCATGATTACCCAATCCATGAAGAAGAATATATTCTGTATATAATACTTTTTCATGGTTGCATTTGTTACAACAAAACTTTTGCCACACTAAGATTGAAAATATCTTAAAAACTGCGCATCTTGTAAAACAAATTTTATATCAAGAAAAAAAATGTTTCATACCTCGATTGAAGAATATTGTGAATGTCATGCAAAAAAGTATCACACTGATTATATAAAGCAGGAGTATCAGAAATATGAGAAAGAAATCTGTATTGGCTAAAAAGACGAATCCCGTTTTCAATGGAGACTTATAAATTATGGTGATGCTGAAAACTGTCAGTAGACCCACAATAAAATAGTTTAAAAATGTGCTTATCCAATACACTGTGTCTGTCATTCCCATCATCTTCATAAGTTCCTGAAAAAGTAACACAATAAAATTAATAAATGTTAGATTTTCGAAGTGAAATGTAGATATGCGTTAGAAGGTTTAATAGATAGTAGCGATAGCAGCACCACCCATCAAATTTTAAGTAAATGTAATTTGAAGTGCTCCAAAAATTAAATATAAGTGATCAATCTGTTAACATAGGATAAATAAAAGGAATTCAAAGCCATACTAAGATAGATGCATCTGAAACAGAACAGTCCCGCAGTGAACTGATCGTTAAGACTCGGTTCCCAGCAGATCACCGAAGTCAAGCATCACCGTCAGTGTGCGGGTGGGTGACCACTTGGATTAGTCTGCGTTGGGACGGAGGGTGTGCGGTATTAGTCCTCGTTAAACTGTTCTACCGTAAAGTGCTCGACTTCGCGTGCAGGTCGTCGGAATACCGAAGCGGGGATGCCATCCCCTCTGCAGAGGATTAAAATTGTGATGGTATGTCTTCCGATCATCCTCAGGGATGTTTCCCAGACCGTCGCCAATAGCCCATAGTGTAGCTCCAGTGTGACGTAAATGAACTAAAGCAACAACAACTGAAACAGAACAATGTATAATAGTACGACTTTAATTGGCAGAAGGTGAGGATAGTGAAAAACAATTATGGTCAAATTAATTCTGTTTATGGCACACATTATCCAGGAAAAGCAGCTGTGAACAAATTATGTAAACATTTTCGTGTACAGCCGTACATCAGTACGAGATCTGCCAAACATTAAACTCCATCATCTCCAATAAATCCATTACTGTTGTTAATGAAAGGATTAAAGATAATCTTAAGAGCGATTCACACAGCATTTGATTACCACAGAAGTGCGTGTGATTGTTTAGAAACTACAAGTTATATTAACTGCTCGTGCATGTTTCCCTCGATCTAAAGCATGTTTTCAAAAGGTGATCAGCGGTCATGGCTCAAAATCGAGGTTGACCGTGGCAAAAATGATGCAGAATGCAATCGAGGTTTTGTGGAAGCCTGTGGCGCAAATGCTTTACAATATAGGGCAGTAGCACGATGGGTTCAAGCATCTACTCTATTTTCGTCATTAAGCCCTTTGAAAACATGCTTTAGAGCAATGGAAACGAAACTCCTCACTTTAACGCCACACAACAACTACCCTTCTAAGCAAATCGACTGTTTTTTGCACTCTGCACATCGACGACAGCGCCACCTTACCACTCCCATATCCTATTTGCGCATGCCTGCCCTTCTGTGAGTTTCAAGGTTAAGTTGCCACTATTTAATTTACAATCCTCGTATATTGGCTGTTAAAGAATATAGCTCTGAGGAAAAAAGCTCAAAATACCAACATCAAAATGATATTAGAATCAATAGAAATGATTCCAAAATCAATGTAAACGTATAGGTAATTTAAAACACGGTATATAATAACACGGTATACCATAAATATTGAATCTTGGTATGGCATCATAATGGAAATGCTGAAATACGATAAGGCACCATCCGAGAAATTTTAAAATTAGCTTGCAAACTTACTGGAAATTTGGATACCAATTGGGAAATATAATAGGAAGTATTTAAGGTTCATACTGCCTTAATTTTAAAAATAATACCTTTTTTGAAATTCGGTATCTCAGAAACTTTTCAACCAATTTCGCTTATATTTTGTATTTCGCCATGTAAAATTACAATGGCCATGTAAAAAAAAATTATTTTGTATTCGCCATGTAAAATTGAAATTACAATAAAATGGTGTAGAAAATTGTATACTATATATCTATTCAAAAAATTTTCGATTATTATTAAAGAAAATAATAAAAAATAATGATTATTTCCTGAAATTTATTTTGAGCCTAAAATTAACTTTGGATAAATAAATTTTATAAGTGGGTAAAAGAATGTTTTAATTCGGTTACAAAAAAGTCCAGAGATATGGCGAAATACGCACAAAGAAAAGTTATTATTAAGGAGTAAATTATTATTAAGGAAGTTAATTATTATTAAGGAAGTTAATTATTATTAAGTAAGTTAATTATTATTAAGGAAGTTAATTATTATTAAGTAAGTTAATTATTATTAAGGAAGTTAATTATTATAAAGTTAGTTAGTAAAATTATTATTAAGGAAGTATACTTTGAACCGTTCAACTGACCAATCTATTAAAACCATATTTCTGAGATTGCGGCTACCCCCTAAATTTTGGGTGTCAGAAATCCGAATCCGTTGAAAAAAGGGTATGTTTATTCAGAGAAAATACGTTTTTGTGTCTGATTTCGTAACTTAAAACATCGTCTGCACTAATTAATTAGCATAACTGAAATCACCCTCTAAAAGTCACCAAAATCTAAAATCCAATCATTAGCCAATCATTTACCAAAATGGTAAAATCCAATCATTAGATCAAAAGCCATTATTCATACTTATAAATTTTTTTTAGAACTGTACACGGTGCTTTGTATTCCTAAAAATTTCCTGGTTTTGATTTTATAATTTTGCCTTCCTCACTAGTTATTCGCCAGATTTTGATTGTTTCTTTTACATGCTTAATATTGATTAGCAATCCAACTGTTCATACTCTTCAGTATTTTATTTTGTGAGGATTCCAAAAATATACATTAAGGGTGGTGATTAACGAGAAAATAATGATTAATAAGATATTTCTAATGCAAATAGACTCTTACTTTCGAACCGTTGGACTTTTCCTCTATGACTCTTCTTATCAGATTTAACATAAAAACAAAGTATCCATAGTTAATAAGCATAGGTGTAAAAGCAACAATATCTGGGCCAGATGAAGCTTTTCTGTGATCTGGAAAGGGAAATCTTTGCAACTTCACCTAAAAAGATTTAAATTAGAACTAAAATATGGACAGTAATTAAAACGTTTATGATACATTAAGTAAATTAGACAATTAAGAATAAGTAGTTTTATATCATTGGATGGAAACTAACAAGTAGGCAAAATTATAAAGGTAAAATGAGTAACCTTAAACCTATAACACAGAATTTTTTGAAGCATATTTTTTTATACTTCTTTCCTTATTTTGTATTAGTTTATCTCAAAATAAGTGAAAAATGTTATATTTAGCATTTTAATAATTTATGGTTGTAGAAAACAGCATGAAACATCCTTTCTTTTTTTTCGTAAAGATAAAGTTTTCCAAGCACGGCTCACTTCCAAATAGCAATTTTTCAAATGTTTACTTATTTGCAGTTATTTAGAGCTAAAAGAAGCAGTTATTCATCTGTAAAATTTCTTCAATATACAAAAACAATTATTGTCAAATTTTTGAATATGAATAAAATAAAAATAAAAATTTCAAACTTTTTTTTTTGAATTTTATATTTTAGTACAAGCGTAATTCCGAAAATATAACATATTTTTCAGTAACTATTGGATTGTTTTTATATAATTTTGCTTGTAATATTGGTGTCAGAAAAAAATATATATAAAAGGGACGCCAATGTACAATCTACGTCAAAGATTTAAACATTATTAACCTACACAGTATTGATCAATTTTAAAATTAAACAATATAATTAATCTCTTTAGACACTCTCATTACTCTTTAGACAATATAATTAATCTCTTTAGACACTCTCATTACTCTTTAGACAACATAATTAATCTCTTTAGACCCTCTTATTACTCTTTAGACAATATAATTGATCTCTTTAGACACTCTCATTACTCTTTAGACAATATAATTAATCTCTTTAGACACTCTCATTACTCTTTAGACAATATAATTAATCTCTTCAGACACTCTCATTACTCATTAGACAATATAATTAATAAGTTCCACTTTTTACAAACTTGGAATTTTTAAAACAAACTGAACCTTAGAATCGTTTCTACATTGACACTTTATACGCGTTCGGATACACTGGAACAATTCACTGAAACAATACACTGGAAAATTTACTGTTTATATGGGAATCACAGTGTTTTAAACCAAGAAGGTGAGTAAATAACACTCTTCTAAACAATTTGAAAGTGAAATCTATTTTCCATTGCGCATGTAATTCATAATATAAGCTTTTCGCACAAACTTAACTCTTTCTTTTGTACATTCTGAAAAAAAGTGTCTGTACCAAAAAAAGGAGTCTTCCTAGTATAAAGGAGGTTACTTTCGATGAGTAATGCTTAATTCGTCCTGACACTGATTAAATTTTTAAAATATATATATATATATATATACTTAGAAATAATTTGCGTCAAATATATGTCAAAAAAGGAACTTTAGTGAGCTGATCTAAAATTCTGAGCTTTTTTAAAACTGTATTACTTGATCTTATTTGCTAGATTACAAACATTTTTGAAAAAGCCAATAAAAAGAAACATCAATGACTAATAAATTAGGAGATGAATGGTTAAAAATTATTTCATTTTTATTTGCAATTGGTTTTACAGCTACTTGGATCTCATATTAAAGAATTCAAGATTACCTATATTGTTTAGTTTATTGTTCAGTTTATTACTAACTTGTATGTTTAGTTTATATATGTTCAGTTTACTGTTAACTTGTATATTTAGTTTATTGTTAACTTGTATGTTTAGTTTATTGTTAACTTTAAATGATTTTTATTATATAAAAACGTCTTATATTTTTATTGTAAACAAACCTTATAATCTATCGGGTTATTTGGATCCATTTTTGAATCGATAAAAGTTTCTTCAACAGATGCTTGCCAAGTAAGGAAAGTAGTACTTTTATAATCTGTAAAAATTATGAAAATTTTCATTAGTGTGTAAGTAGTGAGTTGATGCTGTTGGTATAGTACAATAGTAAAAATATCAGTAAATTTCATCAGTACATAAAGTAGGTAATCTATAATTTAAATAAAATCTGAGAAAATATTGATTATAATCAGTCGGACCTCTATATAACGAAATCGCTAAATCCCGATAATAAGTTCGTTATATGGAAAATTCGTTAAATGGAAAACAGTCTTCTGAAATACTTAAACGACACAAAACTGGTTATAAATTCATAAATACTAGAAATAATTAAAATAGCAATAACCTTTATAATGTTAAGTAGTATCTACTATTTATTTTATAAATCTTAATCATAGAGTTTGAAATTAGAAGTTATTTTAAAAGCCTTTTCCTACCTATCGCGAGCGGCACTATATATTTCCATATATTTTCATGAATTTCCTAAATCTAAATCTATGAAGAGAAAAGAATTATTCCGATTTCATGAAAGCAGTTCTCAAAAGGTTGCCGCATAACACAGTTCAAACCATAAACAACAATTAAAGTCTATATCACAGCAAAAATTTAGAGAAAATTATTAGTTTAATTATAAAATTTATTATAATTATAATTTATTTTTAATTATTAGTTTAATTAAAAATAAATTAATAATCACTTAATTATTTTTAATTAATTATTATTCACTAAATCATTTATCAACATATCAAATATATATCACAGTGAAAATTTAGAGAAAATTTATAATTTTATTTAGAAACAGGAATTAACACATACAAATTATAGTAAAAGTTTTCTGCAAATATCTTAAAAAATAACTTTTCCAGACCATGCTTTGAATTCTCCCCAGAGTCAATGTAAAACCAAAGAAAAAAACTTTTAAGTATATAGATGTTTAAAATAACTAATAAAAATAAGAATATAAAGTTTAAATAGGATTGTTATTTGATAATATTCTAAACAAACGGCACTCGCAACAATGTATAAGTTATATTTTACAGCTTAAGACATTTTTAGCAGAAGCGTTTTAGTGTTTTGAGCCTTGATTTTTCTTGTTTTTATGAAATTTTTTAATGCATGACTGAAAAAGAAATATACAAAATCGCACTATTAATTTAACAGTAAAAAAATGAAAGTAAATTCGTTAAACTTGTTAATCCATTCTATAAATAGTTTTTTTTTTTAATATTTTAAGTATTTTATCATGTTTTTAAGATATTTTTTCTGGAACAAAATGCTATTTTCTTTCACGTGAACTATAGAATCGTTTCGCGCACAAAGCTGACAGTTTTGCTAATAAATTTGTAGTTTAAGATAATATCAAGATTCCTGTAACTTGATAATATTCTTAACAAATGGCAGTCATAACAATATATAAGTTATATTTTATGGAGCAAAAGTTTTTTTAGAAAAAAAATTTTAGTGTTTTGATGCATGATTGAAGAAGCAATGTACAAAACCGCACTATTATTTTTACAGAAAATAAAATAAAGTAAATTATTTTAACTTACATATACATTCTTAAAATAGTTTTTTCTTCTTATTTTTAGTACCTAAGTATTTATTCATGTTCTTCTTAAATTTTTCTTGCAGAAAATGCTACTTTCTATCACTTGAACTATAGAATTGTCCAAATCTTGTATTGTACCTAATTCCGACAGTTTTTCAAATAAATTTATTGCTTAAGATAATCTGATGTCTTGGAATTCAATTAAAAGGTTTTAAAAATGTGAATTTTATTCACGTAGAAAAGTAGTGAATGTTTAGTGCATTTAGTGCATACAATACGAGAATGGAATTCAAAATTAGCTCTTTTTATCGTGCTCACCTTTTGAGAAGTGCCAATAACGTTAATGGCGTCAACGTTAAAGAGCAATAACGTTAATGATAGTCTTTACTAATTAATTAGCCTAATTAATTATCATTTTTCCAAAACCTCGAACATATGTAAAAGATCAATCATTAGATTAAAAATTGTTTCGAATTCAATACTTTTTATAATGTACAATATGAAAAAAACTAATTTTTTTTTGTCTCATATTTAACTGCTACAACTTTTTTTAAAATTGTGATCGCCTTACCTATTAGCAAAATGGTTGTTGTCTAATTTTTTTTTCCAGTTTGAACTATAGGTTAGAATTTCTGATTCTTAACTAAAGCAATAAAAGCAAAAATATAGTTCAAATGAATAAATTATCTTTTATTCACATCTGAAGATGTATTTATGGGATCTTTCTAGTCCCATATCTCAAAAATAAACTCACCAACTTAGTGCATAACAAAATTAAAAATGAAAAAAAGAATTCTAAAAAAATTATCTAGCAGCAGCGATCGCCATAGCAACGCATGCAATGACGACGCATGCGCACTGTTTACTATTACTCTTGAACATAGCTGAAAAGTGCGATGACGGCCAAATAAGGTGCGCGCGCCATCAAACCCAAAACAACTCTCATTTTGCCAATGGGTAAAACGGTAAAAAAATGCATTCTGCTTGATACAAAAAGAAAAACTTTTAAAAAATATACATTTCTAATCAACAGTTAATGACAATAAAATATTGTTCTTCATATAAAATTAGAAGAAGAAACTTACTTTCTTCGTGTGGACTATTATAATCTAGAGCTCGGTACTTCTTTGATGTTTGAAACCTATTCCAATTATTATAATCCGCATATCTAATTTTGTAGTCTAGTGATAAAGGTAATTCTTTTTGAGATGGATGAAAGCTGTTGAAAACTGTTCCTAGAATATTCACACTGTTTTTACCAAGTAGCAGATTAAGGCAATATTTCTGTAGTTCTTCTTCGCTATCAACACCTTGAGTTACTAGAATTGTAAAAGAAAACTCAGAATTTGAAAAAAAGATTTTATAAACATTTTTGTTTATAAGTTCATAAGCATAATGTTTTTGTTCATAAACACTTTTGATGTCCTTTATGAAATACTTTTGGTAACTTCATCGAGTAAAAAATCCTATTACCACAATACCTACAGTAGTACCTGCAGCAGTACCTATGTTTATATATTTGGTACTTATCAAAAGCCTCACAAATTTACATAACGGCAGACACCAATTATAAAAATTAATTAATCATGATTAACGTCAATAATAATATGGCAATTATATTACGATTCCTCATTTAAATTTGCTTTCTAGTGCAAATCTTATTTTTCTTAATGTCAATTACTGTTCGATCATTTTAAATTATTAAGTTTAGTTTAATAAAACACGTTTTAAAACTCAACTAAAGCAAAATAAGCACGTGATGTTAGAAGACTTTAAGGATACTAAGTTGCAGATGCATCCCTCATATACCATCTGCGTCAATCACTGAACTCGTAAAGAAATAATTAAAATTGGATAATAAAGAAATTAAATAATAAACTTGATAGTAAAGAGAGTACAGTTAATATTTTTATAGTATTTATAATAGAGCTTTAAATTAGCAAACATTACAAGTATTATCTTTTAAATATTTCAAAGAAAAGTAGAATTTCCTGTAGTGTTTAACAATCGCTAATATTGTTAAAAGTATTAGATTTTATTTATTGGCTATTTGAGTATATGTAAGCTGTATCATCGATTGCTATGGTGATATTATAGAATAAAATTTTTGTGCAAATAAAAATGTCATTATACCTCCGAAATCTTCATTAATTGAATTGAAAATACTAATTGAAAACAATAAGCTCATCAATTTAGTTAGCAGTTAAGCTTTTTTACCGTAGCGTGGCGTTAAGATCGTTTGGACTAGTATTACAATTATTCGAAAAAAAAGTCTGTGTTATGAAAGTCTATGAAAAAAAAGTTATATGCTCGCAGCGGAAGCTCTTTATATATTCGAGCGGATCCTCTTTATATATTTCCTTGTGTTATTAACGCATGAATATAATGAATTGTATCATTTAAAACCATAATCACATATAAATGAAAACAGTGAGTTATTTTTACTTTAGCTTTACTTTAGCTTACTATTACAATTTTCATTTTAAAATTACGGTGAAACAACCGGCAGCTGTCTGTCTTTCCATTTAACCATAAAGTTTACAATAGAGAACTTTTTAACCTTTACGGTTTTGAAACCGTTTACAACAAGTATGGATAAAAAAAAAACATTAATACGAAACATAAAGGTTTTAACCATTTACAACTAGCATGGTTTCAAAACCGTAAAGAAGTAATTTAACCGAACATTGGAGCTAGGCTTTTTGTTAGATAATAGTAATTAGAGTTAGGTTGTGGTTGAGTTGTGTTTCCTCAAATGAACCGAAAAGTAGTTTAATTAATTTATCTGGTTGTTTCATCTATCCTAAGAGATGGGAAATACTAAATTTTTTTGTTCCAAGCAGCTTTATGTTGCTTCCATTTATGCGTGAATGAGAGCATTGCACTTTAATAGTCCAGTGTCACAAATTAGGGGGTGCAGAACATTGGAAACTCGTCATGTGTTGAAGGGAATGGAGAATAAATTGCAGTGCCACCGCTGGAACTCGGACCCCCGTTCTGTGGGCCATGAGGGTGGCAGATTAGCCCTCCTGGCTATAATATACACCCAGCTGCTAGGAACTGTTTAGGTGGGGCTATTTGAAACGATAAAATTCTGGTTACTTAACAGTAGTGGGGAAAGCAATTAATAAACGATTTTAAGCTAACAGTTTGCGTACTATTTTATTTCTGGTTATTTGGCTGTTTTGTTTAAATATGGTAAAATAACAATTAAATAGATTGTTATTTAACCATTTTTCTGAGAAATTTCTAACAGTGTACACTAACGACTCGTTTGAACTTACCCAATTTCTGTGTCTGTGAATAATATTTAGGAGTACTTTCATTGTATTTTCTTACAGCTCTTTCCACAAAATCTTTCGTCACATTGTCTGCTGGAGTATACACGAAGTAAATGTCATAGTAGCCAGGAAATTCGAAAGGAGAATAAGGACTGTAAGTTCTGCCCTCTTCCCAGTCTCCTGATTTCTTGAATCTATCAAACTCTGTAAAGATATCTGGATACGCAGCTCTCTGTTCGGATTCTATCATTGGAAATATGCTTGCGATGAACACAGGAATGACGATTTCGAAAAAAGTGACGATATAATGTCGCTTACGTAGAAGAGCTCCTTTGTAAAGCAGTACGAGGAACTGCCGGAAGCTGCTTATTTTAGCCATTGTCTGAAACATAAATTATGATTAGCAAACTGTAAGGCAACTTCATAGTTCAATTACAGTACAAAATGAATCCATTAAATTATTCTAAAAAAGACAATAAATGCAAGATTTACATTGAGTTTTTGGTGATTTTTATCAGATCTTAAAAGCATACTAAAAGTTTAAATTATTTCATTTTCTAAAACGAATATCTAACAGTTTCTGTTTATTATTAGCACTTTCTCGCCCGACAAAATAATCACTTGTTATGACAATAAATGAACATAAATCCATACGCTTTTAGCTGTCATCAGCATTAAATAAATAGAAAGTTCACTTGTTATTAAAAAAATTGATTATTAAAAAAAATTAGAACCTCAAAAATAAACGTAATGTTTCTTAATAAAGCTTTCAATTCTGTCGGGATGAAATTTAAATCTAATCATTTTGCTCAATCACCGTATCAATTTTTTAAATTCTTTTACGTTCAATAAGATTTATCCTAAAACAATGATAGCGGACATTCAACAAAACGGCTGTAAAAATTAATGAAGTGTTTTTTGACAATTTTGAATTATATCTATTAAAGAAATTACTAAATTTGGTATTTTCAGTATGTAGTCTTCCATTTCAATCAATAAATGCCACTTGAAGCATTTTTCATTTCAATCAACATATATTACCTGCCCTCTAAGCTCAATGACCCCCACTATTGCTTCTAAATCATTTTGGTTTCTTGATAATAAACAAATTGTTGCATTAAAAGTATTATGCATTATTCTATTTTTAATTATATTTGTTTTATTTCATTCGCAATATATTTATTTAAATCCAAATTTTCTGAACAAATTAATGGTAAAGTAAGTAAATTTATTTTTATATACAATGCAGAAATTATATCGAAAAAGTGTTCCAATGACGATCCAAGGTGTTTTTACACAAAAAGCTTTATCTTTTTGTAAATGATGCGTGCGATCTTTTCTACTCTCCTTTAAACGCTTTTTTTTTTTTTTTTTTTCTTTTTTTTTGTGAGTGTGTGTGAAGTGGGGTGATTCTTTAACGGTGAAATCTGAATTCTTTCTAGACAGGCTAGTGATGCATGGTTAACGATGTACGAGGGGCATCCAGAAAGTAAGTTTCCCTATTTTTTTATAAAAAAGAACTCACTCTTTCAGGAGCATATTTATTGGCAACAAGTACAGGAATGTTTCTGCTATTTTTTAACATAGCCACCAGCAGAATTGAGACATTTGTCGTATCTAAAAATCAACTTTTGTATCCCTCTGTCGTAGAACTTTGCCGCCTGTGAATGGAACCAGCGTGTGACAGACGTCTTCAGCTTTTCATCGTTGCCAAAACGCTCATCGGAGGACAAGAATTTTGTGAGGTGCAAGAAAACGTGAAAATCGCTGAGAGCAAGATCGGGGCTGTGGGGTGGATGGTGAACTACTTCCAAGCAAATTCCGTCAAAACAGCTGCTATGCGTCGAGCCGTATGCGGACGAGCATTGCATGGAGGAGCACAACACCTGCAGTAAGCATTCCACGCCTCTTGTTTTGAATGCCGCGTCGCAATTTCTGCAGTTCCGTTGAAGACGTCTGTCACACGCTGGTTCCATTCACAGGCGGCAGAGTTCTACAACAGAGGGTTACAAAAGTTGATCCCACGATACGACAAGTGTCTCAATTCTTGTGATGGCTATGTTGAGAAATAGCTGAAACTTTGCTGTACTTGTTTCCAATAAATATGTTCCTCAAAGTGTGAGTTCTTTTTTTAGAAAAAATAGGGAAACCTACTTTCTGGGTGACCCTCGTGTATTGAATGAAATTATATTCAGAAAAAATTGGATTAATACTTTAGAACTCATAACATGCACAAAACGTACTATTTTGTATTGGCATTGCTGTCTAAACAAGTGACATTGCTGTCGCATATGACATTGCTATCGAAGCAAATGAAACATTGTTTCCTATGCATTTTTAATGCTGAGCTGAATGAGACTGTACAAAGTTGCTGAGGTCAAAATAA
This sequence comes from Parasteatoda tepidariorum, assembly GCF_982258835.1. Taxonomy (NCBI): domain Eukaryota; kingdom Metazoa; phylum Arthropoda; class Arachnida; order Araneae; family Theridiidae; genus Parasteatoda; species Parasteatoda tepidariorum. Next base: position 60,216,477 of record NC_141756.1, on the reverse strand, counting down.
CAAATAGTTAAAAAAAAAAGTGCATGAGTTTTAAAAAATATACCTATTTAAAAAATATAAAAAGTACTTCTTTTGACGTGTACTTAAGTACACACTTTACTTATTTAGGAACTATCTGAACCTATAAACTTTTGGATACAATTCTTACGCTAAATTGAATGATGCAGAAGAGTAATCTATAAGACAAATAGTTAAGAAATTATTAGGGTTTTGTGTAAAAAGTACACTTTTGTACTTTATCTAGGCATCATTTTAATTTCTTACGCTGACTGAACTCATTGTAAAATTTGTTATGAAAGTCAATATAACTTATTAACATGTAAATACAACTTATTTATTGTCCGCTTAAAAGTCTCAAAAAGGTAAATAAATATCATAATCATAATAAGGTAATATCATGTAATTACTTTATAATATAACAAAGTAACCTTACTTTGACTCTTAAGCCTTGAATTTTGTGTAATGAGAAAAATTGTAAAGGCAACAATAACAGATAATTTTATTAAGAAATATTGATAGATAATATTACTGGTAAATACCGTTAAACAATAGGTAAACGAATAATTTATCGATCAATACCGTTATTACTTTTACAAATGTTATGCTGATAAATGCATTTGTTGATACCTACACTCTAAAAACTGTACCTCTGATTTCAGAGGCACATTTGAATCATTTGTGCCTCTGAATTTTAAGGGCACAACGTACCTTTAAAAATGAAAAGCACAATGTACCTCTGATTTCAGAGGCACATTTGGATCGTTTGTGCCTCTGAATTTTAAGGGCACAACGTACCTTTAAAAATGAAAGGCACAATGTACCTCTGATTTCAGAGGCAAAATCAGATGTACCTCTTAACTTGAAAGGTACATTGTACCTTAGATTTTGCTTTTATGTACCGCTCATTGAAACAAGCATTTAGTGATACCAAAACCTGTTATTTACCAGATTTGAACACATTTTTTTTCACCTATTTGTAATTTGCTAGCACTTTATACAAAAAGGGACTTTCTGTTTGGTTTACACTATTACCAAGATATTAATTATAATAATTCTTAATGAAAAATATTTCTCAATTCTTTGAATATTGGCCACTTGAAAGTGATCATTTCAAGGGATTCCATCTAAGGCTTTTTCATAGACAATTATAAAATATGTAAATTTATACCATTTCTTTAATTATGTAGCGTTTAATGATACTTCAACAACTACAATGATGCTTTTTTAATCAGATATAGGTACAAAAAGATAATATTTATTTCTGTTAAGCCAAGTCAATATAATTCATGGATTTTTTTTCTTTTCCAAAAAGCATCCTCAAAATGGAAATTTATTATAAATTTAGATATTTTTTTAAATATTTAGAGATTTCATAAAATAGTTTTATAAGGATCAAAAATTAAACACTAAATATCATGAAATCTAATATCTTTTATTTTCACACATAAAGAACAATTTTACATAATTTAGTAACAGTTGCAATATGATGTATACAGTTGCACAGATTTGGAAAAACATGGAATATTTTAAAATGATAGATGTAGATTTTGACAACTTGGATATTTTATAACATGAAATATGCTTAAACAAATGACTTAACAAGTGTAAAATAAAAGATTTCTTTCCATTGAAATGAATTTTTTTTAAAATCCAGATTTTGGCGAAACATATTAACCCGTTAGGCGCCATCATTCCCATTTTGGGAACATTAGCTTTCAATTTTTTTAGAAGTAACTGTACTTAATATTATTTAATCGATGATTTTATTTGAGCTCAGAATATATGAAAAGCCTTCTGCAATTTTTTTGGAAAGCTTGTTTCAGAATTTTTTTTATTTTATTGTATTTTAAAAAACGTGAAATTCTGCATTTTTGCCCCAATCATTAAACATGCATTTGTTTTATAAATATTATTAAAATAAAAATTACTTTTGCGCTTAAACTTGATTACAACAATCGGATATAATTCTCTTTTCTATAATCCGAATTTCGATGTCTACAGTATTTCTTAAAATGTCCTATTTCACAACAATAGAAACATTCACGTTCAGATCTGAATTTCTTTACAATACTTGGCGAATTCCATTTCTCATTAAAATGTTCTTTCTGGCGATCGTTATTACACGGAATAGCTTGTGGATCATACTGAAAATTGGCAATGAGATTTTCTTTAAAGTAATTATAATTATCATCATAAATTTCAGACCTTTCAGCAGGAATAAGCTGTAAAGCACACGAAAACCAAAGATCGAAATTCACACTAAATCTCTTCGCTTTCTGTTCAAAGAGTTCGAAGTACCGTCGAATTCCACATTTCTTGGCATCAATTTTAAACATCTCATTCACTAATTTTTTCTAAAGTAGGAAATCCTTAATAACAATAATATTTGTCACCAATTCTGTCAAAAACTTAATAAAACATTTCTGGAACGGATCCCACCGCTGCCACCAATTAATACATAGCTGTAGCGTATCAAGCTATATTAAAGAACTGTTCAGTTTTTTTATAAAAGCATTTATTTCACACCACAACAAATACAATAACAAATATAAAGTACCCGTAACGGGATAGTTAAATCTTACAAAGGAAACTAGATAAAGTGCCCGTAGCGAGATATATGAAAACTCACCCGTAACGGGATAGATAAAATATCATAAAACAAACTAGATAAACCCGTAACGGGTAATATGAAAACTCAAATTCCACACAAAACTAATTCTAAAAAATCAACAACTTTCTGTGTTCTAATTTTATCGTCTGCTTTTATTATTTGTATTTCGTCATAAAATATTTCGTTGATGTGCGCATGCGCTTCTTCTCCGTTACATCGTACCGAAGAAAAAAAAAGGGAAGCCCATTTGAAAGGCACAGGGAACCGGTAAAATCCTTTCGTACCGCGCATTGACTCGCGTTTGCTTTGGTGCCTTTCATTTCTTGTAGTGCCTCTCATTTTTAAAGGCACATTAGTTATGTGCCTCTAACGCGAGAAAATAAAGGGTACATTTAGCTTGTGCCTTTTATTTAAGAGGTACAGTTTTTAGAGTGTAGTCAGAGATATCGATATTTTCTTTATCTAAGCTTCCCTTCAAGGGAAATATCTGTAATAGTTATACAACAATTATCTTTTTTTACGATGAATAAAGATATATGTATCAGGATATGTAGAAGTATGTGTACTTCAGTGGTTGCCTTTTTAAAATATCCATATAATATACTATTTTAATGGGTCATTATGCGAGTAGTTGTATCTATCTGACAAACAAATAACAAAGATTGGTTTGAATTAAATAAAAAATATAATAAATTAGAGTTGATTTAATACAGTATTTACCTAATAAAAGTGTTTATAAATTTTATTCATAAATTCACTTATAACTTTGTGACAGTTATTCATACTGACTTGCAAACAATATCGTTAAACTGATCAATTAAGAATACAGGGTAGATAGAAAAAAACCATCCCAATAAGGGACTGTATTATCTCGAAAATAACTGAAATCGTTCGAACAAAGATATCAAACTTGGGATTTCATAAATTTAAAACATTTTCTAATTGGAATGCAGCATGTTTATTAATCTTTTTTTTTTCTTTTTCCATTTTATTTTACTTTTGAGCTTTTTTTTTCGGATCACCCTGTATTTTCAAATGATTAATTAAAACGTTATCGTTAGCAAATCAGCATGAAATTAAACATTACTCTAATTGACATATTTAAAGAGATTAAAATACTCAAAAATTCGACACCTTAGTTTGTTTTTTTAATTTATTTGCAATGCACCAAATGAGAAATTATATATTTTCGTAAATTATTACTAAACAATGAAATTAATAAAATTCCCATTTAACGACAACTTGTTTTAATTATTATATTAGCAATTTATATGAAAAATGTACGGACAGAAGCCAGAATGTAAAATTTTTGTTTTGCCTAAATTTTAAAAAAATGTTATCTTAAATATAATTTTTTTTTATATTCAAGTGCAAATCTTTAACAAACCATTCTTTATTTATTTACAATTATTTAAGTTTCTTAAGTTATTTATAAAAATTTCTTCTTAATGCACGCCTAAATTATATTTTTATAATTTATAAGTCACTTACATTTTGAGATGTATTTCTGCTTCCAGCAAAAAACACAGTTCGAAGTTTAAAACGAAATGTACATAATCACAATGTATTAGGTTGTTACATATGACTGCATTTCCGTCTTGTCACATGCGTTATTTTTCTCTTTTTAAGTATTACTTTCACTTTGTTAGAACTGCAACTTGTCACGTGAGCTTAAATGAATAAAGTTGTAACCGGATTTCGGAAAAGCCAGCAATGGAAGGTAATTGTTTTGTAAAATTATTTAAGTTGTTTGACATCAAAAAATGTATACCATGAGTATTAAAGTATTAATAATTTTCTGTTAATTCTTTTTAATAAAAAAAAATGCGTTGCTTTAAGTTTTCTGCTTTTATTATTTTTCTTTTAAAGAAACATTCCTCTATTTATTTTATTCTTTTAATTCTGGTTACTTTTTAAAAACTGTAATTTATATAATCGGTAATTGTATAATCGATAATTTTGCAATCGGTAATTTTATAATCGGTATAGATTTATACTTATCAATTGTAATTTCATAATCTGTTATTATATTTATCACTATTTAAAAGAAAATTCTCATGCTTTTTGAATTTATAGGTACTACTATTGTTCGTCAATTTTTATCATCAATATTTATCCTAAAAATTAAAGAAAACTTTTAAAAATTGCTAGTTACAACTATTTTTGGATAATGAAGAATTTACAAATTTGCTAATTTCTTAAGTTTCAGATAACAAAAATTACATAAGATATAAAATTAACTTTACTTTCGTAATTAAAAGATCCCACATTAATCAGAAAAAATAATGGAAATGCATGTTTGCCTAACTTTTATTATAAAATTATATTCAATTCATCAATAACAAAAGAAGGGGAAGTTTAAAAAAGGCTATCACTCATTAGTCAACTGGACGGAAAATGAAAAGCGCTGAGTTTTAAGTAATTTTGCAAAAATTTTATACGAAGTTCTTTGCGAATACACGAAAATTCAGGATTAATCTACTAGATATTGCAAGACAAGAAAATACAAGAATAATGTTCACTGCTTAAAAAAACTGGTTTAGTTTTTAATTTTGGCTATCATACTCTGAAGGCAGTGGAACAAAATTGGCATCAATCGGGTTTAAATCGGAATCAATTGACTGGCCACCCTCTAATGAATGTAAATTACTCCATGTTTAAAAGTTAGTGTCACTTTTTTTTTTTTTTTGAAAATGAGACAACATACATCGAAGCATAACAATTTAATTTTACAGTTGCTGCTGAAAGAAAATGCTGCTTCTTGGAAGTTAACATTGAATTTTGTTTTAAAAGTAATTTCATCTAAAAAAAATTTCATTAATTCTCTATATATTTTCTAAGATTTCAAATTAATAATTTCTGAGAAATGTGAAAAATTAGGAAACATAATTGAAAAATAAATTATTAATTATTTTGATCATTTTTGTAATTAATTATAAAAGAATGTATAACAACAAAAATTCGATTAATTTTAAAAAATAACTTTTTGATTCTTATATGTATTTAGAACAGTTCTTGAGAAATGATGTATGCAAATTTTGACTTCTTAAGAGCTATTCCGTCGTTTCTGAGGGGTAAAAAATTTATCATTTAAATTACGTAATTAAAAATAATTTTAAATTATCTCTCTATATTAGAAAATCGTAAAGACAGCCACCGATGCCGCCATTGTTTTGTTCGTTCAACTTAATGTTACATTTTGTTTGCAGCACAAAAATTGTATGACTCCGAGACTTGAAACGACTAAGGTGTTACAATGAACTAAAAAATTTACCATTCAATAAATAGTTCGAGATATATCAACTGTTAAATGTATTAAAAACAAATACCATTCACCCCGTATTACAGGCACCAAGAATGCAAATACACAGATGAAATTTGTCATGCTGGAAGGGTCACTTTATTTTATGAACCTAGTACTGAAGGGTTTTTTTTCTTTTAGTGCTTTAATTTTAATTTTTTTTTTCTTTTTTGCGAAACATTACATTTTTCTTGCTGCTCAAAATCTATAAGACTTAAGAACTTGAAATCACTAAGATGTGTTGAAAAATGTAGAAAGATTTCGATGGAATAAAAAAAATTGCAATTCGATTGTTCGTTCGAGAATTATTAACTGTTAAATTTGTAGTGAAAAAAACATGTTGGTCATTCTATTTCCCTCTATAATGCATGCAATTACAGAGTGGGAACTTGATGTGCTGATAGGACTATTTTGAACTATAATTTTTGTGAGAGTTTTTTATTTTTTAATTCCTATTTGTTCAAAAATTATTGCAAATTTAAGTGCTTTTTCACGATTTATTTTTCAGATTTTTGCTTTATTGACTGCTATCAGATATTTGCTTATCAATCCATTGTTGTGGAAAATTTATTTTTTCCACCCAATATCTTTTTTTTTAATTTTATTTTAAAAGCTCGTGCACCTACCAAGATTAGCAAAAAGAGAGAGAAACAAATTACTTGTTGTCTGATACAGATCTCAAAATTCATAGTGAAATTTTTAAATTAAAAAATTTGTTATGAGTAACGATCAAACATATCCCTATTTGAATTGTTCTAATTCTTTTCAACGAGGGAAATTACTTCTCATTAATTACCACTAATTGAATTTCACAATCTGTATTCCTTAGGTAAGTTTTTTTGTTTTTCAAGAGCAGATGATTATTTATAAAATCCAGGTAATCGTTTATTTCGTTGAAATGAACAAATTTTTTTTCTTAAAGCTTAAATAATTGCATATTTTGAAACTAAAATCTTCTCTGTTTTTTAAAGCTATTGACGTTTAAGAAGATACAAACAATAATGAATAAGAATTAATTACGGGGGTGGGCGAGCAAAGCGAGCAAAAAGCTGCCTAGCAGTATAAAATAATGTAAGGTTCAGGTCAGTCTTCGTTAAATTGTATAATAAATAGATGCAAAAAAAAAAAATTTGTATTTTCTTCAGATAAATATATTTTACGATTGTGCGCAAAGAAAAATTTTATTTGCCTAAATAGTTCTAGAAAAATAATAAATACGTGATCATTTCTTACAACTACAGTGTGTATCGAAATGATAGGTCAAACCAAATTTTTCATATTTTCCATTCATGATTAAATGAGAAATTTCGGTAGAAATGATTATACAATAGTCGTTACAACTATTCCGGATACATTTTTTTTTATGCAAGTTTTCATTTTGATACTGCTTTGAAAAGATTGGCCATACTTATGTGGGTAAATCATTACAACCTAACGTTTATCTCAACAAAAGTTCGATATATGGCATTGTTTAATCTAACTTGCAAAGACATTTGAATATGTTTAAACATTGTATTTAAATGAACTGGATCATCTTTTATGCCATTTGCTGTTTGAGCTTTTGGATATTGATGCAAGAAGTATGAAAAAGTATAATAGAACAATAACTAAACTTTTGAACAGATCGCAATATGTTGTAAACATCATTACCGTCCTTAAATCATCTGGGCACCCATTAAAAGGGACATCCTAACAAAAAATATCGTAGAAAGAATCGTAGTTTAGAAATACAAAACTGTCTACTTCAGAAGGACAGCAAAAGCCCCCACTATTAAAATCTACAATCCATGGAATGGTAAATAACTTCGGCAATATAAATTACTGAAAGCGACCATCGGTTTCTATATTGATTCACAAAGAAAAACTATTGGAACTTGCACACTAAGTGATGTTTAGGAAAAAAGATTGGCATCTTATAACATTTAGTGAAGAAAAGAAAATCAACCTGGACAGTTCAGAAGGCAGGCACTGTGTATATAACATTGAAGCGATATTCTCAAACAAACAAGCTGCTGGTGGTTGTTTGAGCCGGATTCTGAAGAGCAGATAAAATGAATCGACAACTATAGTAAAATGTATAATCCATGAAAGGGTAAAGAACTTCGGCAATACAATTTACTGAAAGTGACCATTGATTCTTATATTAATTAAAAAGCGCAGGGCAATTCCATGAAAGTGTCAACTTTCAAGCGAAATTTTTTTTTTATGAATCGCATATTTTGATTTTAAAAATATATTCAGAAATAGCCAAAGTCTACTTATTCATGTTTCATTTTTGATAATTTTAAGTTTTTTGAATCTAGCAGTATTCTAAAGTAATCACATGGCTGACAAGTGAATTGTTCACATTTGTGCTGAAATTGTTTTCTTGAAAAACACTTATAAAATAAAATAAATGTATCTCTCTTTTGCAATATTTTGATAAAATTATGCATATAGTACAAAATTTAAACATTTAAAACATAGTCATTTCAAGTTTAATATATAAAATAAAAGTAACTTTTTTTGTGTAATCCCGTCACATGTTTTAGTATTTTTTTTTAAACTGCAACTAAATTTCAAAATGAAGCTGTGTATATTTTGGAATATAAAGCAGATACGGCGTAAGAATCAATGAGAGATTATAAAATTTTATGCATTTGATTATTAATTTCCAATAATTAATGTGACGGAATGACACATCCTCGGCGATAGAATGACAAAACGAGTCCTTGAGAAGCCTATTCAAAAATTAGAGAAAATTAGATTATTTACTTTTCAATTAACCTAATGGCTAAAACAACTGTTGAAAGACAGATAGAATATTGAAAAGGAACAAGATCCCCATAATACGATGGAAAAAAAGTCAGAGACAGAAAAGCAGATAAGAAGGCTTCCGCCACAAAAGCTGAACTTAAAAGCTTAGATGTTGTGCAGAGATTGTGTAAACAAAGAAAAAATCTCATTCTACCAACCTCTTCACATACAAATAATTTAAATTCCCCCTAAATCTTTGTAAAGCCGTAAAAAAAAGTTGCACACTCACTTCCAAAATCAACAATAAAGTTAAAAAAATTAATTCAGTCTTAATGTGAGAAGTATTTAACATTCAACTCAAAAGAAACTAGATTAAGTGAATGTCGATAAGCTGTTTATTTTGGTTAAAAAATTTAACTGTCAAGATGATATTAGTTACAAGCCCCCAGGTGGCATGAAGGATTCAGTCATAATACAAACTCTGACAGAGTAACGAAGAGTGCACTAAAAGAGGCTTTTCATTTGTTTAAAGAAGCAGATAATGATGTAAAGTGTGTTTCATTTTTGTTAAGTGTATTTTATTAATACCTCACAACACATGCGCCTATAAATACCACGTAAATGTGAGGTTGTTTTAAAAAGCCAAACAAGGCGTTGGATGCTTTAAAACGGCACCTAATATGCAAAAGAATTTTATGATTTCATAAAGTCGAAGCAACAAATTGCTGAAGTTTTGTTTTTGTCCAGCTATTCTATTTAACCCTTTCGCGCTGACTGTCACAAATACGTGCCAGTATAAAACCGTATCGATCAGGACAAAAGGATAAAACTGGTAATCAAAGTAATTCTTTAGCAGTTTATTTGTGGGCGGAGTTATAATTGTTTGATTTATTTAATTCACCATTACTTTGTTCAAAATAAAACTATTTAGTTATACCTTGAATTAACATTGATTATATATGTGATTAAACTGACAATAATTAAAGTAAAAGCAAAGTAAGTCTGTCAAATTAGAGACTCTTTAATCACTGTCCCATATTTCAGAAAAGGAACATTTATATGGGGCTCAAATTACTTTGATAGACCATTTAGTTGTTAAAGTTCTAAAAGGAAGACGGGACAAAAATTGATTTATGCATAAATTTCCTGAGAAAGAAGATAAGATGTGTAATTGGCAAGTTAGATATAAAACCTCTTCAGAGACAAGCTAATTTTCAAATTGTTGAAATTTTTACTAATTCTGTTTATCCGTTACATACACATTAATCCTGTTTATCTGTTACATTCTTTTAATCATTTGCATATTAATAAAAAAAATTTAAATAAAAACTTTCTTCCACTAAACTTTTTGTCATTCTGTCACGGTCATTCCGTCACAGCAAATAGATGCTAATAACTGCTAGCCAACCTGAGGTTAATTTTCCAAATTCAGATTTTACATTGCTTACACATTATACTAAAAGTAAAAAACAGTTCAGAAAAATAATAGCTGCAAAATTCACAGAAACTACCAGTTTTAAGCAGCATGCCGAAAGCTTGGTTGCCAAAATGTCATTCCGTCACACAAATAAAAAGTTCGTAAAATTAAAAATTAAAAAGATAGAAAATCCTTTTTTTTTAGTTTATGAATCGCATTATGCCAATAATAATGCCGTTGCATGAGAAAAAACAATGTTTACTTGAAATTAGATGCATAGAAACTTAAATGAAATGTTATTTTTCAAGTCAAAATGTCATTCCGTCACATATGGAATTGCCCCGCAAAGAAAAGCGATTGGAACTTGCACGCGATGGATAATAAATTTTCTTTCATGTGATGGTCATGAAAGAAAATTGGCCTCCTATAGCATTTAGTGATGAAAATAAAATGGACCTGAACCAACCAAATGACAGTCCATTATGTATAGAACATTTAAGCGATACTCTCAAAGAGGCAAGTTAGTGGTAATTGTGTGAGTTGGATTCAGACGTGCAGAAAGAATAAATAGACAATCGTTTGCTCAACAGCTGTTAGAACAACATTTTCTTAATCAAAGCACATTAAAGCCATTCTTTGTATGAAAAAGCTCCTATGCTAACCTCAAAATCTATTTTTGAATGCTTTCAGAATAATGACGTACATATCATAGACTGGTCCAATTACAGCCTAATGGAAATGTGAATAGTCATATGGGCCAATTATCTATAAGCTGAATCTATATCAGAATATATTTTTACTCATTATCTATAAGTAGAAGACAGTACAACTGTAGTAGAGGCTTAACAAAAGCTTTTTCCCCGAAGTCGGTAAAATTCGAAACAAATTGTATACAAAAACATGCAGAACCATGATAAGTAGGATTTAGGAACTTATTATTAAAAAAAAACTGGAAAAATGTCTTACTAATTGAGCCTTAACTTGTTTGTTTAATTTGCGGCACTTTCTACAAAATAAAACCATATTTCCTAGCATAACTTTCGGTTTTATAGCCCTAGCATTTTGATACACACTGAACTAAATAGATAAAATAGCATATGATATGATATTAACCTTTGACTGCTGTCGCGCAGGCACTCTGTCGTTTAAAGGTATTTCCATGCCTTATAAAACCTCACATGAATTGTGTCCTTCTTACGTGGAGGTTTAAGGGAATGTCACACCGGGCATCTATCCTGAAATGATATTTTTAACCCTTGAATTTGAGAATTAGACAGAACGGTTGTTTTTGTCAGTTTTTTTTTCTTTTTTTTTTCAAGTTACTTTTGTCTTAATGACTACAAACTGATGAAAAATTAAAAAATGATTTTTAAAAAAAACATTTTACTAGCCACAGTCAAATAGAAACAAAAAATACTTCATTTTACAACCGGCGTTGAACAGCTGACCAATTCTGAGTTAGTGACTTTCAATCAAAGCTTAACCCCGTTCCGCGCCCGTCAGGAGCCATCCGGGGAATACTGTAGACTCAAAGTACGCGCAGGTGACTACTCAGCGGGGGGAAAAGAGGATACAAAAAGGAAGGCTTGGTGACTATCCATGGCAACACCCCAGAATAATTGGAAAGAGAGGCAAAAGCAACTTCAGGGAAAACCCTGGTTGATGTCAGGGCTAAAGAGAATACAAGGGCTAGTTCACTCCGCTCTTAGAGCTGAAGCTACGATTTCCCTTCTCATGACGTCACTGTGTCCACAGATCTCGGAGATCGCAAGCAAAGATATGATAACTTTGCATCTTTCTCTTTGTAAAAATAAGTTAGACTTTTTCTGGTTATTAGCCTTCAAACTTTACGTAATTAACACATTATTTCCGTTCATAAACATAGTTCAAAAAAAAAAAACTTTCTTGGTTATTATATTAAAAAAAATACCCTTTTAAACTTATAAAAATGTTTTGCTAGTTGGTGAAAATGACACGATAAATACTTTATTTTAAAAAGTTCAGTTTTAACTTTAACTATTAAGAAAAATGAAAGCATATATCGACACTTTTTTTATCTACATATTCTTTTACAACGATAAGTTAAGTTAAATTTAGAATCCCTGATTTTAAAATATGTCGTTAATAGCAATTTGTTCATACTTAATCATTAGGAAACATCAACCTTAAACGCTAATTACTGAAACAAAATAATAATTTAGGTTCATAATGACATTAGAAATTTTGCAATTGTTTATAGACATTTAAATTTACGATGATATAATTTATAGAAATTTAAATTGAAGAGAATATAATTTTTAAAAAAATCATAAATATTTAGAATAACTACATTAAAAAATATGTTATGAAATTAGGAGAATTTCAACTATATACTATATATTTTATTTATACTTTTTACTTACATTTTAATTTTCTTTTAACTATTATTTAATTCTTTTCACCTGCCTTTCTTTATGAAGCAACGAGGCGGTTTCTATTTAGATAATGAATTTTTATAAAAGTTCTTTACGACAGAATAAACGTATTGCTGTTTTATATTAACTGTGTCATTTCGGAATCCATTCTTCACATAGTTGTTCATTTACTTTAGGGAACACGCGAAAAATTATACTTTTTCCTTTTGTTTTTATATCAGAATTTTTGCAAGTTGCAATCGCGCAAACTGGCATTTCGATAATAGTTTTATATTCTTGTAAATTCACTACAAAAACTGAGGAAAGTCATTATAGAAAATAACAAATGTCTTAGAATATCTCGCAAAAAGAAATGATCCAATATTAGTTAGAGCTAGTAAGGCCAAACGCTGCGTTCTTGAAGTAAAAGTGTGAGCTTTGTGCCAAAGTGACGTCACTAGAGTGACGTTGGAGGATCGGCGCGGCTAGAGATACTTCAAAGGAGTGAACCAGCCCTTCTATTCTCTTTAGCCCTGGGTTGATGTAGGCTGGGCGCCACACGCGCAGAGCAGCAACCTCACCAAGATCCAAAGATTCTCTACCCCCAACCAGAAGGCCGCAAGGAATTTAGTGAATCCTCAAAATTAACAAAAGTAGTTACTCAATAAACAAAATTTAGGAGTTTGAGTGTTCAGACATGCAGGCGATGCATCAGACAGAGAACAATAAAAACAGTGAAAACATTGAATAAAAGTAGCAAACTTATTGCGATGTTAAAAAGTGCGACAATTTGCACATAGCCAATGTAAACAGCGACAATTTCATATAGAAGAGTTACAGCGACGCAGCCGTGAAGAAATATTTCGAACGAGGGGAAATTCAAAACATGAAGAGTTAAAAAATTTGACAAAATTTTAACAATAAGTTAATTGAAAATCATTTCCAAGAAACACAAGTACAGTATTTGTAAAAGGTTACAAGATGGCAAAAAAAAACATTTCAAATGAAATTAAAATACTAAGAGCACACAGAGAATTGTTAGCAGTGAGATACAATTAATACACCTCATTAACAAAGACTAGCCATGGGACCCAGCTAATGCCGTCTATTCAAGTTCTCTCATTCCAATATTTTAATGATTCCCTGTTTGACTTTCTTCTGATTCCAAAATAATTTAAGTCGATTATAATTTAAATGTCCAGGGAAAAAAATTTCCCGAAGGTCTTTGTTGCAGTTTATGAAAATATTCTCCAGATTTTCAAAAGTATTGCAGGAGACACAGAGTGCTCCCTTGCCAAAAAATCTCACCTGGTGCTCTCCGTGAGACCCGTGGTTTGTGAGGAATTGATTTAGAAAAAAATTTGCTATTAATTTGTTGGTGTTAACCTCTGAAATTAATTAATAAGTATGTCTACCCTTTTCCTCACTGTCCCATCTTCGCTGCCATTCGTTGATCAATAGTTCTGTTATTTCCCTCCTAGTAGTCCTTTTCGTTTCCCACGTGCGCTTTTATCCAGTTAAAAGGGATGTTTGATCTGTATACGAGCATCTTTTTAATTGCATCAGTTATGTCATTATAATTGTCGGTGTACTCGAGGGCCTGTAGACCTTATGGTGAATCTGTAAAGAGTGTTACTGTTTCTGTTAGGTTTTGATCTAAAATCCAAGTTATTCACTGGTAGATAGCCCATAACTCAGCTTGGAACACTGTTGCAAAATCAAAGAGTCTAAAGGCATGATTTTCCACTACATGTCTGTCGGAATAGACGATAAAAGCGCATCCTGTTCTAAATTCATTTTGAGCCCTAAGTTAGGATCCGTCAGTGTATATCTCGATTACCTTTCCTGTTGGTTTGTTGTATTCGAAATTAATAATTATTATCTCCGCTGGATGTCTTATATTAAGTTTCGGAATAGTTTGATACTCGTAATCTTCCTCTTCATGAAAGTAAATATTGGGAATTCTTGTTTCAAGTTTTACGGTTAAATCAAATGGTAAAGTTCCAGCAAGGATATGGAGTGCTGCAGTTGGGGCAGTTCTGTAACATCTTGCGATTGAGATTAGGAGAATTCTTTCTATTCTTCTTTATTGTTAATTCTTACTTGATCTTGATACCATATTGATCTTGATACCATATTATTAGGCCTCATCCATATAGGATGAGGCGTAATACACTGTTCAAATAAATAAATTTTCAGATGTTTGGCGTGATTCCCCAGTCGATTCCAATGACTCAAGGTGACTTTCAACGTTCAACTTCATAGTCTTGTAATTTTGAACCCAATCCAGAAAACGTGGGAACTTTTGGATCAAGCATTAAGACAAACTAACCATCGTAGAGGAATTTATCGATGGAACCTTGGCATACAATGATCTTATAGAACTATCTCACATTTGCATTACATGGAGAGGAAATCCACGAAAACCTCCCACGGTTAGTCCGACGGGAAGGGGATTCTAACCCACGATCCGTCTATCACTGAGGATATTTCATGTGGTCGGTACGATCCGGGAACAAAATTTGTATCGACCAACCAACGCTGGGATTCGAGCGTGGGTCATCTCATTGGTAGGTAAGAGCTTTAACTCCACGGCGTAAAGAAACTTATTTTCTAACATTAAATTATCAGAATTGAAATTTTAAAAAAAAAACAGAGACAGATATGTATACAGCTAAAATTGCTCATAATTATAGGGGAGATTTACAATATGTAACGAAAATGCATTTCTATTTGGTAAAATAATTTCCATAGAATAATAAAAGGTTAGATTTTTTAAAAAAGTAAAAATAATTTTATTTAAAAGTACTGCGGAAAATTTACTTAGCTGTAATTTAAGACAAATGAATAGTGTAATTTAGATAGGACTTGATATAATTCAAGAAATGGGCTTCACTGCCGTCTACTGCGACTTGAAATACGCCCATCATAGTTCAAAGGTAAAATTATGAAAATGAACTAATAAGCTCAAAGCAATTTTTCGAGATTAAACAGACATAAAGGGGCTATAGTTGAATGTGAAATTTTTTTGTGGAATCCATTTTTGAACAGATATATGGCAGAAAATAATAACTATTTTTAAAAAAAAAAAGTATATAAGATTGATTGAAAAATAAATACTGATTAAAAGAAATGTTCAACCATTATTGCTTTGATGAGTTCTTCAAAACAATTAAAACTGCTCAATTTATGCAAACATATTTATAATTACTGCACACACATTAGTTAATTTATATTGGAAGTACGTTTTAAAATCAGTAAACAAAATGCTAAATACTTACGTTTTGAGAAGAAAAAAAATTTAACAATGCAATTGCAATCCTATGATTTCTTTAGCTATTTAAATGTCACACTACATAATATACATAATTTCCGGTTAAATAAGAACTTCTGAATTCAGTTAAACAATGAAGTAATCTTTGTTTTATTTTTTGAACGAAAAGGATCCTTGAATCGTGAATCGATTATTTAAAAGAAGCGTTATCAAAACTTCAAAGTATAGTGGGTAGTGCGCATGGTTTACTATCTTTTATCGGTATCAACGTGTTATTTCCAAACAGTTCTGAAATATTTTTTTTATTACAGCGAATCTAAAAATGAAGCAGCTTAGTGTGATAAGTTTCCATGGTAACTGATAAAATTTTATACATTTTTTAAAAGAAAATGAATACGATTAATGTTTACTTCATTCCCCATTCCTAAAAATATTACTAAAAAAATCACATGATAATTTCATCCATGCATAATAATGTTTGATAGGTTAAATTACAAATTGAAAGGAAAGAAAAATGTAATAAAAGGCAACACTATATTTTAACTCATCCTAAGAATGCTATCTAAGTCAGTAACGAAATTTATAAGCATTACTCAACGATTATTTATTTTGATTAAATTATTTCCTTCGCTTTACTAGCAATCACGTGTCACAAATTATATTTCTTCTTGAATCAAAAATATAGCTCGAATACAGTAATTCCTATTTCAACTACAATAACCTTTTTGGCAAGAAAGAAATACGGGGTCTTTTTAATTTTATACAAATTGCACATGTTTAACACTTTGACGCAGAATTTTTATCAAAAATAATCTTCATACTTTTTTCGTTATTTTGTATTAACTTAGGTCAAAATAAGTAAAAAAAATATTGTATTTAGCATTTGAATAATTTATAGTTAGGAAATACAACATGAATCACAGGAGTCTTTTTTTTTCTTCTTCTGCGTTAAAGGTAAAATCTTCCAAAAACAGCTCACTTCCAGTCAATCTCAATTCCTTTTTTTTTCAAATTCACATTTATTTGCAGTTATTTAGATCTAAGAGAAACAATTTATTCATCATTGAAATTTCTTTAATTTACAAAATCAATTGTTGATAAATTTTTGAATATCAATTTAAAAAAATTCAAACTACTTTCTTAGATTTTATATTTTAGTACAAATATAATTCCAATAATCTATAATAATAACGGACATATAAGGGACACCGGTGTCCCGTCTACGACAAAGGGTTAAGCTCCTAAAAATTGTAAGTATAACTTTTATCACCTCTTGTAAACTTTCAGAACAATTTTTAAAATTTTCAGACCTATTCATAAAATAAAATAAAAAGTGATGCGATATGAATGACATGTGATATGAATCCTTTAAATTTTATAACTAAATTTCACAATGCGCAGAAAGGATCTTCCTATTAGCCAATAAAAGAGGAGAATTAAAATTATTAATTTTATTACGATGCAATTAGGTACTTACTTATTTAAACATGAAAATTTCCATTTTAACGCATGTAAGATTTTTTTTTTCATTTGAAGTTTTAAAAATACGTGTTTGCTTTCAAATTATGTGCATTAAAAATTTTCATTATTAAAAAAAAAAATTCCTCCACACTGTAAAAAATAATCGATCAGATTACGGTAAAAAGTACCGGCACTAAAGGTACTAGTACATTTTACCTTTAAATTTATTTTTATCGTGAAATTTTTACGAACAAAAAATCTGGTGCGACATTATTTTTACAGTATTATTTACTGTAAAATTATTGAATAAATATAATTAAATTAATATTACTGTAGAAATTACGGTATAAGATATTACGTTATAAAAGGATTTTACTGTAAAATGGATTTTACAAATATACTTTTTACAGTAATTTGATTAAATTTTTTTCAGTGTACAGAAATCACTATGTTTACTAGCAATCACGACAAAAACCGCATGTAGAGATTTTAAAAATTATTTTATGTGATTCTTACTCTTTAAGTGATACTTACGTTAAAGTACAACCAGGGTCTTCTTCATTTAACATCGTTTTACAGGGTCCTTTTCGTTCGTTTCGAATAACATCAATATCTTTTTTAACTCGCTTAAATCCCATTTCTCAGCATTTTTATGAAAATTTCACATCAAATCTTTAAAAGATGCCGAGACGAAAACGACCCTGGCCGTGCTTTATAAGGGTAGAAACTTGCCTAGACAGAAATATCTAAATGGCATTGTACGTAAACTACGTTCATCACGAAATTCTTGATAGATTGACTCAAAATATTCTTTAGCACACTGCACGACATTTTCTCATTGCATATCTGTGGCAAAACCAAATTCATTGTCACGACAACATGCTATTTTTATTGGTATCAAAATTTTGCGTGATATATTGACACAAATTTATTGACTCCCTAGGTTAATTATTACAAGAGAGTCGAGAACAGGAAGTCACTTTTTCAATTTTCTTTAATATTTTATTAGAAACTTAAAAATCCCTTTGATATCAAAGTTCGAATTGTGAGCTTGAAAAAAAAATGAATTACCAAGTCGCTTTTCAGAAGAAAGTCGGGTGCGTGTAGTTATTTTTTAAGTTTCTTAAATTTTGTATATGAAATACATAATTTTTTGGATATCGAAGTCCTAAGTAAAAGTTCGAAGAAAATTTATAAATCACTAATAGGAAGAAAGTTAGAAATAGAATGTCATTTTTTAAGTTTCCTAAATTTTGTGTAAGAAATGTAACAATCCTTTTGATATCAAAGTTCTAAAAGTGCGAAAAAAGTTTTTCAATAGGTTCGTAATTGGAAGAGAGTTGGAAATAGGATGTCACTGTTTAAATTTCTTAAATCTAGAATAAAAAATAGATAACTCCTTTGGATATTAAAGTTCTAAATGAAAGTTTGCTATAAATATATATTAATAAATCACTAATTAGAAGAGAGTTGGAAACAGGTAGTCATTTTTTAAATGTCTAAAATTTTTAATACGAAATTTAAACACTATTTTAATATTAAATTCTTAAGTGAGCATGTTAATTAAGTCGAAAGTTAGTACAAATTTGGGAACTGGTAGTTACTGTTTCATAAATTTCTTAAATTTTTTTTAAAAGAGCTTTAAAAAAGATTTTTGTCTTAAAAAGTTCCTGAAAATATTTCCTACATGTTTCCTACCTCAATTTTTTAAACCATGCCTCTTTAATCATTTTTAATTTAAAAAAATGTGAATCAGGCAGGAAAATGACGATCCACTTATGAATTAAAAACTCTTTTAATATAAATATAAGTTTTTTTCGCTCTGTATTTATTTGTAATAGTTACACTTGTTGTAGTAGGTTTTCTCCAATATATATTTTAATTATTTTGCTTTCAAAACAGTGTTCAATATTTCAGAAACTTGTATCATTTACTGTAATTTTTAAGTGGAAAAAAAATATCTTCCATCTGCTAAATATGTCTAAAACGAATCATATTTTTTAATTTCTTGACTTGTTTTCAATTTACTATTTTTAAATCAATGATGATCATGAATTTTCTTTATTGTCTGATACCAAGGGGTGGAACTTTTTGAAATCTCTAATTTTTGAGGGAGACATATCTATCCACCTTCTACAGCGTTAACAACATTAATGTTCAGGGATTGGCGTATCCGTCAGAATTAAAAATACAGAAAAAGGTAATTTTATACGCCTCCAGCCGTAAATATATATATATTATTAGTTAACGACGCAGAATCAAAATACTTCTACGACAAGTGACACTTGATTGCCAACTTATACACACTTATACATGCTGTGTTAAAGACGGAGCAAGAAATTCCCACTATACATACATTTTATCTCTTTACCAATTTATGCGCAATTTCATTCATTCAATGTAACTTTGAATAAAAAGAAAAAAGGTTGAGTAATACATCAAATATACTCCCTAAAAAAATTAAACTCTTTCGTTTCCCGCACCTGACATTTATTTCTCTTTTATCAGCAATTCTTATCTCAGAAGAACAAAAAAAGAATCAAACAATTGTATCTCCATTATCTTTCTGAGTAAAAAAGAGAAAAACAAAAGTATTAAAGTTAGTCACAAGATAAGAATAAAATGTAACAGTGGTAATTTCTAACCTTTTTAATGAATGGGTTAGAAATTGTATAAAATTGATATTTAATTCTACAATAATATTAAAATATGAATTTTTCAAATTTCTCAACTTTGTGCCTTTTAATGTCAGTTTTAAAATTTCAAGCCTCACTTCTCTTATCTACAATATTTAAATATCACCAGGGAATCAGTAAAATGTAACTTTTGCAGTCATTGAAAATGCAGATAATTATGCGATAGATAAAATGTTTTGTTCAGTAATCAAGCCGAATGCACACTTAAGAACGGTTTAATTTTAAAAGTTACCTTAATGTATCGTTTTAGAATTGTTTAGCTCTTATTTTTTTCACGTACTTCTATGATCTATCTTCTGCTGATATTTTTTTTTTTTTTTTGTATAATTTAATGAGAGGCTTTCTACAAACCTGCCATATCAAAATTGAAAATGAGTTGATACCAACAGTTGCTTCAGTTGACGCAGAAGCATTTGAAAAAAAAAAAGTTTTTTTCAAAAAGTATAAAATTTATACAACGAGAAACAACTGTAGATTTGTTTCAAATACCTTCTCTCATTTCAAATTCAGTCATTTTAAATATTATTTAACCTTCAATAAAATAAATACAGTTTACTAAATAAATACCATAACTTAAATACGCAAAATATAAAAATTAATGCAAACTGACTTTAAAAAATACTCAATTCAGTATATAGAGAAGAAGAAAAAAGCAACATGTTTATGATCTTCTAAATATTCAAAAAAATATAATTTCCAAAAATCCTCTCTCAACTAAAACAATACGTAGAGCATCAATTAACGATCGTTCTCAGTTAAATTTAAATCGTATTATTATTTATGAATATGTTTAAGAAGTAAATATATTGTGACTAAATATTTTCATAAAATGATTTTGAGAGAAGTAAAAGAACTTCATTGACAATTGCAAAAATTTTTGAGAAAACAAATCTGAAATAATTATTAAAGATATAGTTTTAAAAATTAAAAAAAAAACTTTTCTATGGTTTTGTACTAAAAAGTTTAAATTATATGAATCGAGTTAATAGTGTCAGGTAGCTTTCCAGACACTATGTCTATTTTGTATAAATTTTATCTTAAAATGTGTTGCAAGAATTTTCTGTAAAACTTTTATAGAAAGCGATGAAAAGTCAGCTTTTTATTTGATTTTATTATTATTATTCACAAACCACCGCTTTCTTCATCTGCTTTCTTTAAAAATTTTACAGGAAATTCTTGCAGCACATTTTGAGATAAAATTTAAATAAAATGGACATAATATCTGGAAAACTAACCTAGACTATATCAACTCGATTCTCATAAGTTACATTTAATATTTTATTTCTTACTCTTTCGCGCAAAATCATAGAAAAGCTGTTGTTGATTTTTTGTTTTTTTCAAATTTTTAAAATTGTATTGATTTATACTTTTTTCATCTTAAGGATCCTCGACTCATTAAAAAATATTGTTCTTTGTTTTTGTTTTAAAAAATATTGTGTGTGATATATATATATATATATATATATATATATATATATATATATATATATATATATATATATATATATATAAGAACAAAAGATAGAGATTTTTTAAATATTAAAATATAATCGAATTAACAGTTAAATTATTGGTATTAATTAAACTGTGTTACAAAGAAGATGGTTAAAGATGATGTTGTAACAATTGATATTTTCCTGGAATTTGGTAAAATTTTAATTGAGTATGGACCAGAAATAGAATTAAGTTCTCGGGAAAGTACGCAGTCGGAGTTGAATTCGAATATTTCAACCACCGACTGCATAGCTCTAATCAAACGCTTCAAAATCGTACCAGAGATTGAAAGACATATATCGTCACAGTTAGTAGAGCTAAAATTTTTCCATTTATCCCCCTTGCCGATTGTGTAACGCCTTTTGATGAAGCATAACACTTTTTCAGCAGTTCATCTCAGGAAGAAAAAAAAGATTAGCTGTAATCACTATCATTTGACGATCTTTTGACGATCGGATTTCGTATAATCTAGATTACTGGCAATCCAGATTATCTACAGCTAGTGGTAACAGGGTATAACAGTTCTGGAGCTGTAAGAGTATCGATATAGCGTTCCGTGACTAGTACAGACAAAAATACTAAGTAAACATAAAAGAAAAAATTTAAAAATATGATAGATATTGTGTTTATACACAAAAGTAAATACAAGTATGCTAATTTTTAAAAAAAAACTATAGAGAGAAAATTTATAATGCTGCTATTTCAATGTCAGTAAAATATAATAAAAATAAAGATTTTTATGTAAAAAACAAATTATGTATATCAGTGGCGTACAGAAAGGGGGAAAGGGCAGCTACCCCAGGCTTCAAGTCGAAAGAAGCATCCAATTGTCGATACACTAAAACTCTAAATAAACTCTAAATCTAATATTTTAACAGAAAATTAATTTTTTAGGTAAATACCATGGAGTCTAGATGATACTCAAGCGAAATGGATGGTTGACCATGTAAAGATACGCGCAGGTGGCGCTAGGTGTTAAAATTCATCGTAAGACTTCCGGGTTACTACTTCCGACTGATTTTTACCCCTAATCTTGAAAAAATCACCATCGAATATTATTATACTTGTAGTGTTTTCAATATAATACGTTCTTTCAATCTTACTTTTAACAAAACAAACAACAAATGAATTTGGAGGACTCCGCAAGCTTGCTATGATGCTACCCAAAAATTTACCGATGTTGCTATTTTACACAAATATAGTCAAATAAGGGATGACGCTCAAATTATGGCAAACCTTACACTTTATTTATGCTGTGATATTATTTTGTTAAATTTGTTTTAGGCACTTTTAATTTTGTTTCTGCAATTTATAAATTCTAACGGTTTGTTAGAATTTATAAATTGCAAAAAACTCTTATGAATGGTAAAATTACTCGTAAATTTAAACGCAAATCACAGTAATAAAATTTCCTAGAATATCAAGCCTGTTCACACACCCCCTCGTAAGTATAACATAAGCGGAGGGATACACCGTAGGTTTTCTAAATCTCTTCCGGTTCGAGGAATCTCGTTATTGTTTACATTCAGTCATTCATCCATATGTTATGTTGAATAAAATATGATTTTCACAAACCAATTCAATAATTGAGATTTAAACCATTAATATTTAAATACTTTTATTTCTCTTTTTTTTAGTTTAAGAGCATTTTAGATTATTTTATTGAAAATTAAAAAAATTTGCAAAAGAATAGCTACTTTGTATAAAAATAAGCCAGTTATTACATTATTTCTCCTTTCGGATGCATCTCATAGAAGAGTTTTCCTAGAGAATCCACACACCTCTGTTCTTTATCAACATAAAAGTTGATACACAACAACGTTTTTATTTGGTTAAACTATTTATCCAAATTGCATATCAAAACTTTTTTCCTTATTAAAAACTATCCCCTTTCAACGGTCAACTGGAGTGCCGTTTTAAAATTCAAAATTTTAAATTCTTTTTCACCAGCATGAGTAATTTAAAGTGAGTTCATGTAAACTCAGAGTAAACAATGCGGTTTCAAATGCTGAAAAAATTTCAAAATATCAATATGCAAACAAATATAGCAAGATTACTTAGAATTATGCAGTAGGATAGTTATCTTGCAATAATTGATTGGCATTTTGATATTTCGAACACATTTTTTCTGCATTTGAAATTTCCTGGTTTACTTTATAGGTTTTAATGCATTCAATAAAAGCAATAACAATCCAAGGAAAAAATTTTAATTGATGTTAATTTATCAATTATTTTCTTGATTAATTAGATATTTTGGTTATTAGGCTAAAAAAAAGGAAAAAAAGTTTGAAATGCTGACGTAAACAATAGGCGATCGCAACACTCCAATACGCCATCTGGGCAGAGACAACACCTCCTAGAATGAAGGCCTCAGCACGACACACCCCTCTCAATCCTTAGTAGTCCAACGAGAATCCTTACCGCGTCTTTTCAGAAAAGCTTCGATCGGATACTATATATGAGTTTGTTTTTAATTAGAAACTTACCTTTCAAAAAATAAAATTTTTTAAGCACTTTTCGTCTCTACTGAAAAGAATGAAATTTATCGAACATATACTAACATTCTGAGAAAAATTATTTTGATTGCATTATCAATTGAAAAAAAAAATTAAAAAAAAATTGCACTCTAATATACCTTTTGTAATTTATTTAAAGGAATGAGACAATATTATTTGACAATTTATCTATGTAAGCATTTATTATTATTCTTTCATTTAAATATATACATAAAACAAGCTATATATAATAAATAATTTCATCATTGAGTAAAATTTTTTATGAAAACAAATTTTCATTTTTAAGACAGCTGATATAAAGTTATATCCTTAACTTTATTGAAATTTGAACACAATTTTAAATTAGTGTAGTATAGTAAAATTATTTACAAGTTACTAGCTTTTCACAGCTTTCAAAAATGAAAAGTGATGAAACAAGCAACAAAACTGTTTATTTCAAATACAAATATAGAAACAATGTAAGATTTCATTTTAAATCTCTTCAGCTTATTAAAAATATGACCACTTAAACATTAATTTATTAGTCTAGTCATACAAAATATTTTTCAAATAAACTCAAAAAGTATTATAATGCTACTTGTCTTAAAAGTTACAAATAAAAAACAGAAGCTGTATCAAAAATTGATTCTATATTTTAATGTTGAAAAAAACAAACAGCTCCTTTATTTTAATGTTTGTAGTTTTCTTTTCTTAGTTTCTGGTTCAATTTTAGATTGAGTTAATTTTAAGTTTAAGTTAGCTTTCTTTTTATTAAGTCGTTCAGTTAAAATTGAATCATTTAGCTTTTTACAATAATTGCTTAAACAGGTGTTAATGGCTCGAGTTACCAAAAATTTAACAATGAAACTGGAATCATGAGCAGAGCATTGATTGTCATTTAAGAATATTTCCTTTCTTTCCAAAACATTAATAGTAGTTTCAATAGACAAAACTTTATGATTATGCATTTGTAGAAATGAGCTTTCAAACTCCAGAAACTAATTTTTGAACTACTACATATGCGTACAAGATTATGTCAACAATTTCTTGCTTAGGGTAAACCAAACAACCTCTGTCTAATGTTTGAATGTAAGAGTTTTCAACATCATCTATCACATTAAATTTCTCTTCGATATCCGTTAATGTGATAGATTTCTCACAAGATGAACAATTTTTGTTTTATTTCACCAGTCTTTGGGTCAGTTTTCACCGTTTCTTTAACTATGACATCCGACGAAAAATGTTTCTCACACACCTAAAAACAAGTATACATTTTAAGTATTTTGTTTTTATTTTTAACTATTTCTTCAAAAAATATTATACTAAATAATTTATAGTTTTGATGTCATAAGCTTTTTTACATATTTGATGTAAAAAAAAAAATTATGTTCTTACATTTAGTTCTCACTCTTAAAATGTTCTCATATTTTTAAACTCAACGAAAAAAAAATTTCAGAAAAATCAAAGTATTTGTTGAAAGTCATATTTTACTCAATGAAATATGAGATTCAAATTAAATTTTCGTTTACAATTTCTATTTTTTCTTCACAAAACCAAGACTTCTAATGCACAATACCCAATGAAGTAAGAGACGCATATTAAAATTTAAGTAAAACTTTTAATTTCTGGTAAAATTTTAAATTATCACTCTAAGAAAAACAATATTAAAATACTTATAGAACTGTTGTAATAGAGGTTTGTGATTTTTTTTTTTGAATGATTTAAATTTTCGGTTTCATATTGTTTGAATTTTATAGCCTGCATTATGTTTTCACATTTTGTCAAACTATCTCACACAAAAATGCAATTAAAACAAATTTTAAAACTATGAAAAATTTGTACTATCTTGCCTTCTAAATTTAATATATATTTTTCTCCAAAATAAAAAAATGAATATAATTTGATTTAACTACCTGAATGATTATTTTAAAAAAGAAAGTGTTGATTTAAATCAACGAACCCCGATTTCAACAGAAATAAACAATAAGTGAGAAAACTTACTCCAGAATTCTTAGTGATGATAAAATCCTTCCGTGAGAGTGCTTGTAGCCAACGTCTTTGTTGAGCTTTTGGGAAAATTAAATACGGCAACTTTTGGACCGTTAGCATAATTTCCTTTGCAGTTTACTGCACAGCAATGGTAAGTCATGACACATTAATATATATTGCAAATATGTAATCCAACAGTAGCTATCATAACTTAAAACTTCACGAAAACGAATTAAAAATAACAAAACACGTGGAAGGGGAAGAACCGGCGCCAAAGGGAATGACTGTTATGGTCACCGGAATTCCATTTCGCCAAAATCAAAGCTATGAATGACGCCAATGCTAATGGAAGAATGTGGCAGCCATTCAGGTCTACTTCGTTGGACTACCAACGGATCGGATTTTTCATTTATGTTAACCCGTGCTGAGGCCTTCCTTATTCTAGGAGGTATTGGCAGAGACCGGTTTCATGCCTTTAGCCCTTCTCCCTTCCCTCTCCTCCTCTTTTCAGTTGTATGGATGGTGTTTTCAAAAGAAATGTAAACAATAACAATCTCGAGCTCGGCACCTACTCTAGTTTCGGTTAAAAAGTTTGCAGCTGCTTACTGCATGTTATTCTGATAGGCGATGTTTTCAAACGGATAATTTTGTTTTCAATAAAAGAAATAAATTAGATAATTTCTGAGCTCAAATCTGCCATATTTCGTAAGATATTAACGTTAATATGTAATTCTGGTGAGTTTGAAGTGAAAATTTGTTTTAGTTTTTTAGAGATATATTGTTAAAAAAGGTGACATGGTTGTTAGATTTTGAATAACTCGCTTTTTTCGCAGTATTGATAAGGCCTCGTTCCATAAGTTTATTACTGTTTGTTCTTGTTGCAAGCTGTACACCATCTTACGTTAGTGTTAACACTTTTAGCATTGTAAACACCAGTATTGTTAGCATTGTAAACAAGTAATAAGTAATCAAATACATTGTTTACAAGAATCTCAAAACACAATCATGCCAAATGGCTTTAAAATACAACGGAAACAGTAACCCGGAAATTTAGGCGGCACCGAGCTTGCAGCGCTCCCTAGTGTAGAAAACACCATCCATAGGAATGCACTACGATATTTTCCCTTTTCTTAATATCTTTCCTTTTTATTTAATAAAAATAATTTTTAAAATTTCCGTGAAACTTTTCTTTAGAACTATGTTTAAAATAGTTTTTAGTTCCATATAGTTTTCCAACTTAAAAGATTTTAATCAATATAAAAATCAGGAGAGAAGCTAACGTACTTCCTTCCTCTGTGACTTTCCATACGCTAATGGGGAAAACATGGGAAGTGTTGCCATAGGCAAAGAGTTCTGCTCTACACCACCTGCAGCCCATTTCGATCGCCAATGCTGACAAAAACTTTTGGAACCAATTTTTCAGTGCAGTTCAGTGGATGAAACTCGCAGATGAAAACAACAAACTGTTTAAAAGAATATGGTAGTTTAGGTTAAAGCTAACTTTTATTCCACAGAGATATTAAACCAAAGAAGATTTTTGTTTATATTTTAAAGGTTAAAATTTTGTGAATAATTTATGAAATCAATTTAAAATGCTTTGAGAATGTGCAGCTGTTTCTAATTAAGTAACCGTTAGTTATTTTTGATATACTTCGTGTTAATATTCTTCATTTCTCAATAATCGATAAATAAAATTCTGATGTCGAGTGGAAGAAATTTAAGATTACGTTCATATCCTCAAGCGTTAGCGTCCTGTTACTCAGAAGTATGTAGAAGTAATCAAAGTTTATGATTATCCAGAAATTATTGATTAAATGAAGTATTAGAATTGTATGCGAGTAAAAAAATGTATTGAAGTAAAAAGTGCAGTATCTAATTAAATAAAAGATAAATTTACTAATACTTTGTTATAAAAAAGATTTTAACAAGAGAAACAGCATTATACAACATGCCATCGCTAATATCAACTTAATTTTTAAAACATCAAATAAGTAATTGAATATATAGGAACAATAATTATATAGGTATAAAGCATTGATTTTATGATAAACGTTTTTTAAAAAAAATCAGTTGTATATTTTTTTTCAATTTAAATTATTATTTCATAATATTTTATATTTCATAATATCTATTATTTCATAATATTTAATGTGACATTTACAACTTAAATAAATTGTTTTTTAAAAAAAAGGGAAGAAATCAAGAAAAGCTTCACATAAAATTTCTCACTCTTCAAAAAAATGAACAGCTGGTTAATTATAATTCACTTAGTCAGAAATTTATTTCTGGAAAGGATCAGAAATATAAGACAGTGAAATTATTGTACAGTGTGCAAAATTAAAAAGTGGACATCCAGAATAACTTTTTGTCTAACGATGGTATTTTCAAGTGCTAAAACTCAATCTTAATGGTTCAAATACCTAACATTGAATATTCTATTTAATTAGAACAGCTGCTACATTAAGTGACAAAATGAAGCACGAAAATACACTTTCTCTAAATGAACAGGTTTATTTATTTATTTTATCTGCAATATAATCCCAATAGTTTAGGCAGAAGAGCACTCTTAAGTTTGGACCTCTTAATGTCAATTTCAAATTTAGCACATTCGATTAGATATTGAGAAAATCTTAAGTGAATGGAAAAAAATTTGCTCATAATTGTAATATTTATTTATATCCAACAATAATTTCATGAAAAAAATATTTCAATTCTCAAGAAATATTTAACCAATTTTGTTTAATTTTTTTTTTTTTTTTATTTATTTATTTTTCAGTTTTGTATCAATTCACACATTCCACTAGTAGGGTTTACCAATTGCTAGTTTAAGTGAACAAACAATGACCCAATGTTCTCCTTAAGCATTTTCAGAAGGGTGGCCTGCTCTGCTCACCCTTTGATCTCTATAAATGCATCCTCCTTGCCCCTTTGGTAAAAATAAGCTGCCATCCCATAAAAACACTTCCTTTTTATTTCATTTTTTTCAAAAAAAAAGGTTGTTTTCTCAACCACCTGTTTTAATGAAAAGTCCACTTCTTATTTATTTAGTGACTGATAATTATTTAACTTTTGACTTGCCTATATTTTGTTCCTTCATTTTAGTAATACTTTTCTTATGCTGTCTACTTATATAGTTAAAATTCACATGATATTCAGCCCCCAGAGATATTCGCATAGTTTATTTGATGAATTTTTTAATGATTTAAAAATTTTCTAATATTATTTTTTTTTTTAATAAACATCTTTTATTTAAAAATGCACATTTAAATGTTTTTTTTTCTCATAATTTTCAGTTTAAAATGAAAAAAAAATTTCTTCAAAGTTAGTTGTTCATCAATTAAATCTTTTTTCAGCTTACTTTTATTGAATAAAATTTATTATCTTTTAGCTTGCCTTTCATTATTTTTCAAAAGCTTGACATTTTTCTGTTATTTGGATAAGGCGTGAAAATTACTTTGTGAAGTATACACATAAAATAGTATAAAAGGGTAATTTGAAAATTGAGGATTAAATTAAGTTATTACATATTTTAATCAATTTTAACAGTGGTAAGTGAGTGCCCTTTTCTGGGAGAAAGCATCCTGCCCTTTTTTATTCCTAGGGAGAACTCTGGATGACCCCTTCTCAATTCCAAAAACAAATGCACTCTCTTCAGTTGCCCAGTTTAGGAAAAGTAATAAACTTGTTTTAGCAAAGAAGTTTACAACAACAATCATACAATGAGGTATTGGTTTTCATTCGACGCAATATTCACTTTGTCTTAAAGAGGATCCACTGTATCAGTTTAATTTATTTATGCCTCTGTTTTTCCTAACCGCACCAATATTTTTACCTCTTTCAAATATTCAGGTTTAATGAATAAAGCAATAAGTTAAATCAGATTTACTGTTTGTTTTTTTGAAAGAAATATGTCATAGCTAAATCAATTAAAGTCACATATTGTGCTCTTAGATTTTGCTTTAAGTGTTTCTTAATTTTTCAATAAAAGATAAAAAAAATTAAAGATTTGCATTTTTATATATTGTTTAAAGCAAAAATTTATGCACATATGCTCAACTTATAAAAAAAAAATTCAAACAAAATTTTATGTCCAAGAAAAAGTTACTTTTGTGTGTGATAAATTTAGCCACTTTTTGATTGCTACATTTCAACTATCTCACTGGCCTATAGAGACCCTTGTATGTTAAACCTTTTATAAATTTATCAATTAATATCACTAGCATGAAATGTCCAGCCAGGTGTTTTATTTAATTATTTCTCTATCATGAAATTTATATTTTTTTATACCTGTGAAACAAAATGTTTTTACTGCAAGAACTTTTCCTACTGAAACAAAATGTACCACAATGACACTTAAAAGATTGTGGTATGAATTTTTTTTTTTTTCATCAAAAATAAAATTAACATTACAAAAATGAATGCTGTTTGAAACAAAGTGTAGACTTTATTTGTTTAAAATTTTATATACTCTAACAATGGTTATTCATGAAGGAAAAAAAATCTTTAACTTGAAACAATTTTATTTTTATAACATTCTAGGTACTATGAATCCAATGGAATTAGACAAAAGTAATAATGATTGTAACTTTTGTTCTAAAATTTTCTAGCCTTTGAAAAATATTATTCAGTAACTTGTGTTTACTATTTTACAGGCCTCAGCTTATGCATTGTGTGTTTCCCAAAAAGATGATATAAAGAAAAATGATTGCAATTCAGAATTCCAATTGCTGAAAAAGTGCTTTCATAAAAATGTAAGTGATGCCTTAAAATATATTCACATTCATTTTCAATTCTCTTTGCAATATCTACAAAACATATAATGTAGATGTTGAATGAATAATGATTAGAAATGATTCATTATTCATCAACATGATTATAATGATTCACAAACCGATTAAATACTAATGTTTTCTGACTTTTTGTAACTTATAGGGTTGCCTCTTTCATATTAAAAATACTTAAAAATATTTTATACATTGTCAAACGTAAACTAATGTATGCATCTTAAAATAGTACCATAATTTTTTTGCATATTTATTGCTTTTTTATTATTTATGTTAACTGCAATATTGTTTTTAAAAATTCAGTAATCAAGCTACTTTATTATGATTTTCTTATTTTAAACCAGTGACAATGAATTTTTAACTTAGCTCATACTTCATGAATATCAACAAATAAAATTTTCTATTTCAAAAAAGTATCATCTGAAATTGGTAGGTTTTAGATTAATAAGTTATGAATATTGGTATTCTAATATTTTAAGTTAAAATAAAAAAAAAATTAATGTTCTATCTGAAGAATCAAAATTTAGAATAACTTTATAAATAAGCACTTGTATTCAAATCAAATTATATTATTTGCAATTAACGTTTGACTAGCAATTAAAATGTACTTTCATGTAGTATTTTCACACTTTTAGCAAATTTTATATATTATTTCTTCACATTATTATAAAAAAATAGAAGCTGTACCTATTTGATATGATTTATCTTTCAGTGTCATATTGTTTTTATTTGATAAATATTTTTAATAATTATTTTATTGTTGTCATTAGTCCCCTTTATATATTTGATGGCATTAGATCTGATAGATAGTCGCACACAGAATCTTTGTCTCTTCTCTGAATAGTGTTAGTTGAAACGAAATTCACAGCTGTAATTAATTTTGGTACTCATAGTTTTGAAGGAAAAAAAAAATTTTTTATACTATAGTAACTGACTTACTGTCACTTTCTGTATATGAAATGTTTTCTTCATTTGTTGAATAACATTTTGTGTTGCACGAAATTTATGCTAGTTTTTGTTCTGAATTATTACTTTGCTCTATTTTCTCATATTAGTAATTTGCTTCTTTTATTTAGATTAAAAACATAGTTTCAAAGAAAAGTTGATGTTCTCTAAGAGTCAAGAATTATTTTATTCTTTTGAAAGAAAAGCTTTCTTTAGTGTAATAAATGTGTCATAGCTGTTGGGAATAAAATACTGTATTCTTTTTTAAACAATTTTACTGAATTCATTTTTGTATGTCTTTTTATATGTTGTAAATATGTAAACTGAATTTCTGATTTTTTTAAAAATTCATCTAAAATGCTCTTTTTTATTATCTTATCTTAACGACAATAAATAAACAATTTTTTACTTGTTTTAATGTTTGCACATATACTGCAAATTTTTTATGTAAGTTAGTGAAAGCTTAGAAAAAAAAATAAACATTATTTAAAGCAAAACGAATATTTAATCATTTTATAGCTTACACAGTAGATAAAGCGAGTTATGGTGAGCAGAGAGTGGTAGATTCTTGACAATTTTTAAATTATGCAGTTTTTTTTTTCAAACTAGTTACAAGTGCAGGCGTAATCAGTTTAATGAAAGATTAATAAAATAATGCTTAAAAATAATAATACTAAATTCTTAACTAACTATTACGTATGTAGCACTCAATTTAAAATTACTGTTCTTCGTAATACAATTTAAACTGCAATAATAAGTAGTTTCCATTTTCTCAAAAGTTAGAACTAAATTTTATTTTAAAAGGATTCTTTCATTTCCCCTATGTTGTTGGATGTTTCAAACTAGTTATAATTTCCTCATTAAACTCCTACCTGCGACATCAATATTAACATTCTTTGATAAAAGATATAAGGTATCATCCTTTGCCAAGTCTTCATTCCTGTAAATTCGTCAAAATATCATAACTGTAAATTTGATTACTGCATATGATTATCTGCTATTTAACCTTCACATGATAAAATAAATCTAAAATTTATTTTTGTTTCTGTCAGCATTTGAGTTTTGTTCGCCTTTTCTTATTGTTTCTGTTACTATACTCACTTATGGTTTTTATGATTTTCGTAGTGTTATGCCTTCATCAACATAACATGAAAAGTTGTGTCCCATGTCCCAATTTTGAATCCGTTTTATTAAAAACAAATACTAAAAACTATTTTCGTATGAAGGCAGGTGTAAAAGGAACCTATTTACGGAAAATGTCAATGCACCGTTAAATTACGAAATCTGAAACAAAACAAAAAACAAATTGTAATATATATTGTTTTCTTAACAGGAAATGTAGATGCACACAAGTCATACGACAGTCCTCAGTAATTTAAATAAAACAATTTGAGTGGCTAGAATTTACTGCACAGTACAAGTATGTGATCTATGTTTTCTTATTGTCTAAAAAGAAATTTAGAGTAAGGAAACAAAATTGAAATAACAATTTTAATTTTGAAGGAAATAGAAAAACGAAATTAAAAATATGTGAATGAAGAAAATATTTGTGTTTTCTATATTAAAGGTGACATATAATTGGCACAATATGATACTTAACCTTATGCTTACGACAACCATTTGCTGTGATACTAGTGGACCTGAATAACAGGCTTCACTCTAGTAGAGGTTGTAAACAAGGCTTAACCTTTTGAATCATTATTATTATTTTAAATATTAAAGCAGCTGATTAACAGCTTTCAAATAATCATACATTCCAATTTACTTATTAAAAATAATTGCTTTTTTATGCTTAACTAAATAAATGGCAGAAATATTGAATAGTATCTGAAGTATTAAAAAGTTATAATTAAAACTAAATTTATTTGTAAATGGTTGTTTCTCAGGAATTATTCAACTAATTTTTCCCAAATTTTCTCAGGAAACATCAAAAAGATTAACAAAGATAAAGATTCCACTAAATTTTATTCATATATACTTTTTTTTCTTTCGATTTACTGGCAAAAAAATGTTCTTTTGAAACCCGTAAAGTACAGTAAAAGTTGCTTCTTTTTTACTTAGTCTACAAGTTTGTAATTTTAAACCTTTCTTATAGTACAGTGTGTTGGAAAAAAATAGGACCGCCCAGAATAACTTTTGATCTAAAGATCGGATCTTCATGTTTTAAAGCTCAATCTTATTGGTTCGTAGAAGTGACCTCAAATATGCTAATTAATTTGTGCAGACGATATTTTAAGTTATAAAATCAGACACAAAAACGTCTTTTTCTGGTTAAACACACCTTTTTACAGTCGGATACGGATTTCTGACCCCCAAAATTTGGGGGGTAGCCGCAATCTGGGAAATAAGGTCCCCATAGTTTGTCTATCCAAAATTTGAGCCCCTTAATATTAATATTACTTTTTGCATATTTCGCCATATCTCGTGAACTTTTTAAGCAAAGTGAAAAAATTCGTTTAAGAAAAGATAAAAGTATACCCTTTCGATTGATTAAGATTGAGTCCTAGAACCTGAAGATCCAATCATTAGATCAAAAGTTATTCAAGGTAGTTCCTTTTTTTCCCCTTTGGCGCATTGTACAACAATTGACTGTCAATCAAAATTTATATGAGTTTAGTCAAACAGTGTCTTTATGACTAACCTTTCTTAGAAGATTTATTATAAGCGTCTGGTAAGATATAAAAAGCCAACCATGATATTTTTTTTTCCTTTAAATCTAACAACTAGACTTTCACAAACTACTTCGAAGTCCTACTCAGAAGTTTTCTCTGGGTCGTACCACCAGGAAAAATATTCATTATAAAATTTCATGAATCGCGTGTAAATATTTATTTTTCTTTTGGTATTCCTGCGAAATATTTTTATCAGCTACTTTCAATAATGGATGGTGTTTTCAATAGAAATGTAAACAATAACAATCTCAAGCTCGGGACCTACTCTAGTTCCGGTTAGAAAGTTTGCAGCTACTTACTACATGTTATTCTGATAGGCGATGTTTTCAAACGGATAATTTTGTTTTCAATAAAAGAAATAAATTAGATGATTTCTGAGCTCAAATCTGCCGTCTTTCATAAGATATTAATGTTATTATGTAATTCTAGGGAGTTAGGATGTGTTTTAGTTATTTTCTTATTTATTATTAAAAAAGGTGACATGGTTGCTAGATTTTGAATAACTCGCTTTTGTGGCAGTCTTGATTTGGCCTCTTTCCATTTGTTTATTACTGTTTGTTCGTGTTGCAAGCTGTGCACCATCTTACGTTAGTGTTAACACTTTTAGTATTGTAAACACAAGTATTGTTAGCATTGTAAACATAAGTAATAAGTAATCAAATACATTGTTTGCAAGAATCTCAAAACACAATGATGCCAAATGGCTTTAAAATACAACTGAAACAGTAACCCGGAAATTTTACGCAGTCCCGAGCTTGCAGCGTTCCCTAGTGTAGAAAACACCATCCATTGAATTAACGCTTCTAAAGTAATAATTTTTTTAAAAAGTTTGCATTTTTAACAAAATTTAAATTTCATCTTTTATAATCTTAAATTTTATCGAATAACTCACTGAAATTAGTAGCATTTCCTCTTTACATTAAAAAAAAAAAAAGATTTTTTTTTTTTTAACATATTTAATTTTGGTCATAAACATCGCCGTGTTCGGTTTTTTATTCTGTCGATTGGCAAAATGAAAAGAAAAAAATAAAATTTTAACGTTGCTGTTCAAAATGAAATTCGAAATGCTGCATTATATTAAATGCAGACGAAAAAATTCTAAGATAACCATTAAAATAACAGTTCGTTATTATAGAAGCCTCTTTTTCAAATAGAAAAAATAAAATGGTACTTTTTACACCTTTTTTTTATGTAAATGTGTAATTATCAAACTTC
Organism: Parasteatoda tepidariorum; assembly: GCF_982258835.1. Classification (NCBI taxonomy): domain Eukaryota; kingdom Metazoa; phylum Arthropoda; class Arachnida; order Araneae; family Theridiidae; genus Parasteatoda; species Parasteatoda tepidariorum. The sequence continues at coordinate 60,180,994 of NC_141756.1, read as the reverse complement.
TAAAAAATTTCTATTCTATGGATAGCCTAATTGCAATAAAATCCATGTACGTAACTAACAATACTTATTAATATTTTTGTTTTGTTCATGATATAGATGGGATAAAAATTTAAATCTAATAAACAAATGGAAAGAGGTCAAATCAGGACTGCCAAAAAAACGAGTTATTCAAAATCTAGCAACCATGGGCACGTTCCAATATTCGCACCGGTGTAACCGGTTGCACTGGTTTGCCGCACCGACCGTTCCAATATTAAAACCAGTTACACCAGTGCACTGCACCGATCGTTCCAATATTCAAACCAGTGTCACCAGTTACGCACGAAGTGCACCGGGTTTCTGGTCGGTTTGGTCAGTTCGCATGACGTCATTACCCTTATTTGTTTACAAACTTTATTATACTGCTGTTGAGAGATCGTCAAAATTTTGCTGTATTTTTGAATGGATTTTAATATAAATTTGTTATAAAAACTTGTTTTATCATTGAAAATAAATTTTCTTGTAATAAGTTGAAATATAATAATTATTATTGGAAATGTATTCTGTAGATGAATCGTCTTGATGTTGTTTATAGCAATGGATATCATTCATAAACGTGTTATTTCTGATAATAGTATGTTTTTGTTTTCAAGACTAAGAATTCATCTGAATTTTAATACGTGTGGTGATTAGATTTACTTGATAGATTCACATCGAAAGAATTTTGACTTGTGATTTTCAATAAACATATCGTTTTGTAAATCAAACAACTATCCAAAGCATTGATACATTTGTAATAGCGATAGAACTTTAAAATCAGTAAAATATTTATTGCTTCATATGCATTCATAAACATTTTCGTTCAATGTATATTGTTTTTAAAATAAACAAATCCAATCAATATTTGATTGTTAAATACATTTCTTTTGTGTTATAAATTTTTCTTATATCCTTTCTATATTCCATAAAAGACCTGGAACGATGAATATTATCCTAGCATAATAACAAATTACGCTTTTAGTTTTTACTGTATTATACATCATATGAGTTTTATTAAAGAGACTGACCTAAGTTGTTAAACTAGGCCTTCAATGTATTATGCTTATAATTTGTATTGTATGTACTTCTATTTCTTTTTATAACATTAAATCATTTCTGATAACCACAACATAGTAGTGATGATATGGAAATCTATCCTGATCTATACCTCCTTCAGCACACGTGCAAATCAATGTCTTAGATTAATAACAGATGATATTATATAAAAGTTTAGTCTTTGTAAAAGGATCTTAAATGGAGCCCACCAACAAAGGACGTTCATTGGCCTGTGTTATTAGAACCAGACTTTTAATGCCAAAGGTTTTTAACATTTATATTTCTTTCATAATTGTTAACTAAAATAAATTCTGAAAATCACAATATAATAAACATTTTAGTATTATATTATGACATTATAATTTTGAACAATATGAAGATTTTATATGTTATTGGTAAATTTTTAATTTAAGCTTTGATTCTGTTTAAAATTTTAAAAAAATCGACTTCTATTTAAATTTCTTATTAGTTCATTACTTTTGTTTCAAGATTTCTATTTCTTAATGATAATTATTTTTTAATTCAAGGTATTTATTACGTGATTATTGATCTATACGTAATATAAATATTTATTTTTTATAACACTAACTTGAAAATTTCTGAAACACTTATTAATAACTGTTGTTTTGTATACTTTTTTTTTGAATTATACTACTAAATCTAATTTTTGGCAAAAATTTTTTTAAAAAAAGACTGAAATAAGTGAATTATTGACTAGCTTGTGTCATCTTAAACTTTCGGGTTAATATTTGAACTTAGTTTAAAAGTTTGATTTAAAACATTTCTGACAAATACAACTTAATAGTTATGACAGGGAGATTTAACTTTATGTGAAACATCTTTGTATACACCATTATTTCACACTAGTTGCAAACAATAGTTAAGTTTATCTGAAACGATTTTAAACTTGATGGCAAAGGTTGCTGTCACTATGTGTAATTATATTACTACAAATTTAAATATTTCTGTCCAACATGGAAAATTTTTTATTACAACAATATCTGCAGATTAAAATATTAGTGAATTTCTTATTTTTGAATGTAAACAAATAAAAACGCTTTAAACTTTATCATTACTAGTTCATTTCTTGTTTTGTTGCAACATTTTTGTTTCTTAATTTTTTTAAAAAATTTAAGTTTTATATATATATTTTACAATAAAATGATATTGTTGTGTTAAAACATTTTTTTTACTTAAATACTATAATTGTATAGTTGTGATGGAATACTAAAGCTCCCACTTGTAGCAAAATTATAATAATATCTTTCTCTCTTTTTAACACAAACTCATTTCAGGTAAGTATGTTATCTATTTATAAATATTTCTCCCATGTGGCACCATGGTATTTCTCTATATATTAGCAACACTGTTTAGTGTTTCAAAGTAAATTTTAAACAGCATAAGTGCTTCACAGTAGAATTCAAGAAAAGTGGCTTGACAACTATTTTCTTTCTATTGCTAATACTATTAATGCTAATATAGAATTTCAAATAACTGGTAAAATAAAAAAAAATTTTGAAAAAAATAATTCAACAAGTAGCTTTTCATACCGAAATGTTAACTATATAAAAACTTGCAGTGCCTACATCGCCAAGCTACCACAGCACCTCCACATACCAGGCCAGTGATTCTCAAACTTTTTTTTGTTGCGGCACACTTATAACGATTTCGAAATTTGACGGCTCACAATGAAAAAAATTAGATTAAAAGTTGTTTAATTACCTATTTTACTCTGTGTTATATAGTTTGTGATAATAATTTTGAATGTGAAATAAAATATTATGTGCTACAAAATCACATTTATTAAGGGATTAATTATTTCTTTCGACCAATTTTTTATTATTTAGTAACAGATTTTTATTTTTTTGCTAGTTATTAATTGTTTGCTTGTTTTCTGTAGTTATTAACTGTTATTTTTTGTGGTTTCTTGTGAACTAGTTTTTTTGCTAATTGTTAGCTTAATATTTGTTGGTAATCCTTTAATTTTTTTTTATATGTTTGTTTTTTTAGTTATCCTTTGTTAATTTGTTTATTAATTGCATAGCTTACTTTAATGATTAGCTCTTACAACATTTTTTAAAATCACGTGTCATTTACAATTTGAACACTTCCATCTTATTTTAAGATTGTCAGAGACAATATAATCACCGACAAAGATGATCACACGGTTAAAGCGTGGAAAAATTACAAAAAGTATATATATACACTTTTCTTAAATTTAAACTTTAGTCATAATAAAAAAAAAGCATTATAATTTTTATTGTATCATTTCTAATATTAGGCGGCACATTTTAAGAATTTGGCGGCTCACAAAAGTGCCGCGGCACAGTGGTTGAGAATCTCTGTACCAGGCAGTGGATGCTCAGACTTTAAACCGAATGGCCCTTTTTTTTTCTCCTCGTAATTAATCAAATTTGTTTGTCCATGTGCTATTTGTAAATTAATAAAAATATTTGGCACTAAGCTTTACAGTTAGTTATGCATTAAATATTTATTTAGAGTCATCTTGTAATTTTATAGAAATAAACACCATAAATAAAATATGGTTTTATTATATGTAATTAAGTTTGGTAAAGTTTAATAATTTTTTCATGATACCTTAGAGCATGGCCTAAAATTAATTTATTCACATAAACCCGCTTTTCAGTTAAGTATTTTTTATTAATTGTGTGTGGGTAATTTTGAAAACCAGAATTTTCAGAAAATCGTTATCTTGTGAATGGGAAATTGAAGTGAAATATATAAATACTATATATTTTGGTTTTATTATCCAGTATTTGGAGGGATTTTTTTTACCATACAGTAATCTAATTTTTTCCTCTGTGTTAACTATTTTGCTAAAATTGTGATCAAAGTACATTCAACTGGGGCAACAGCTAAAAGGTGAAAAAAATTTGGTTAATATATTTTTTAAAACTAATTATGCTGTTAGGATTGGAGGTGGGTTTGAAGTATTAAAATATTTAAATACTGATGTGCTCTGCATTCGACTTGATTACCGTTAAAGTTTATATATTGTACAAGATAATTTTGAAAGGTGACATAGCTTCTCGCCAAAGGTGGCTAGTATAAAAATATCTTACAATATGTTCACTAATAAAAATTACCTAACTTCTTTTTTTTTTTTTTTTTTTTAAATGCTTAAACTGCAGCTAAGAAAAAAATCTCACAACTGGATTTTGATCTTTTTAGTCCTATCTAACATATGGTTATTTTTAATTTCTGTTAGAGGAACTGAGGAAGTTTCACTTTAAAATTTTTCATGTAAACAAATTAGCTTTCGTGAAAAATTTCACTATGAAAATATATTCATTACACAGTTGAAGTCAATTTGCTCATAAACATTGCACCACATACCATCTCTATCAAAATTGAAGCTGTGCTAATTTTTCTGAATTCTGGCAATCAAATTTTAAACTTATTTTGACTGTTTGTCATTGACATTTAAGCTTACAATGAGAAACATTTCAAAGATGCCATCTCATGTATTTGAAATGCTATCAAATTTACATTTTAAAAGATCTTATTATATTAAGATAAAGTTTCTCTCTTGAGAAAATTCATTATGAAAGTAAGTTTATTATATATTTAAAATCAATTAATTACGCTATTTACATGAAAAATTAAGCTTAAAGCAAGCTAAATATTTTTTTTTTTTAAGTTTAAAACAAATCAAAACTCACTCTGGGCAAGGAGGAAAAGAATAGTGTATAACGATTAATTTTTCGAAAATATGATTTCCAAAATATTTCAAAGAAAAACAATAAAAATTGTACTAAGCAGATTTTTATTTTTCTCTTTAATTTTGTTAAATATTTAAATATAAAACTTACTGAGATGATGGATGCATTTTAAAATAAACATTTAAATAGGAAAAATATGCAATAAGAAACAGAAGTTTTACTTTCTATCAACTAAACTTAAAAAATAAATAAGATGAACTGAAACTAATCATGATATTTTGCTTTATTATATGAAACAGCTTTACAAGTCTAGAAATATATATTCTTTAACAAGTAATGCAAAAATAGAATGGCCAAGAAATAAATACAATAGAACAAAAAATTAATTTGTTATCACTAATATATTTTTCTCAAAGATTCCGAAAGAGGAGAGCGTCTGCTTCTGGTTGCTAATGGCAACCAGAACTGACCTAACCGCACCGATCGTTCCTAAATTACGGTGTGAACTGAGATCACGTGACTAGTTCGCTTTCGTGTAACCAGTGTCACCGGTGCGAATATTGGAACGCAACCCATGTCACCTTTTTTAACAATATATCTATAAATAACTAAAACAAATTTTCACTTCAAAATCACCAGAATTACTTAATAACATTAATATCTTATGAAATTCGGCAAATTTGAGCTCAGAAATTATCTAATTTACTTCTCTTATTGAAAACAAAATTATTCGTTTGAAAATATCGCCTCGCAGAATAAACTGTAGTAAGCAGTTGCAAACTTTCTAACCGGAACTAGAGCAGGTATTGAGCTCGAGATTGGTATTGATTACATTTATATTGAAAACACCATCCATTAAAGGCATTCATATTAAAATTAGGAAATCTAATGAGAACCTAATTTGTGAAAGATATTTGTCCAAAAAACTCGTCATTCAGATTCTCGCTTAAATCTCTGAATTCGCAGATGCGATTTTTGTATACAGTGTGAATGGCATTTAAAAGAAACAGTCTATTGAAAATAATATTTTGCATATTTAAACATACTCTAACTGCAACTCTAACATTATAAGAGTGAAAACAAAGTTTTGTTGAAGAAGGAAAATAGCAAGATATTCAATTCATTTTAGTAATTAAACAAGCTGATGTAATGTATTAATTTATGCTGTTATATTTTTCATAATCTTCTGTTTTGAAGTACTTTGAATGCCTTGCCATTTTATGTAGCAGTTCTGAATTTATAAGGAAATACTGGGTAAGAATCACTGATGTTTTTATTTGCATGTCGATAAATTTAATAAGGTAATTTTATGCACGGAATTCTTTTGATTTTATACATTATTTTCTATGCTTTGAATTCCCATATAATCAGTTTTTCTGTTTGAAAGTAGATAAGTATATTAAAAAGGTAAATAATTTTTATCAATTGTTCTGTGACTATTTTTTTTTCTCTATTTTTAACTTGTTTGTGCCAGATTTTGTTATAACTTCGACTGTCAGCATTTATTTTTTTTGCTTTTAACTGCAGAATTATTTGTAAGACCTTGAACTAAATGAGAAGTATATAAATTTATTTAAAAGTTGTTTTATATATAATTAGTTTAATATAACTTTTGCACATATTACATCTGAACAGGTTTGTACAAGAATTGGAGAATAATTTCACTACTAATATGGTTTCAAATTAACTTTGTATCCTGAAATAATGGACTGACTGGTAAAGCTCAGTTAAAAATGTCATATTTACATATTTAAAAAAGAAAGATTTTAAGGTTCACTTTTAAGGTTAGGAACCAAGTTCACTAATTAAGTCTTAAAGCGTTTTCCCATTAGTATAATATGCAAACAATAATACAATATGTAATAATAATATGTAACTATTTACCTTTTGTAACTTTGGAAAAACAGTTGACTGCAACTGTTAAAAACCACTGTTTCATTAATAGTTTTTAAGCTAAATATTTGCGATATAAACGAATGGTGTTTGCGAGCATTTTTGTTAGTATTACTAAGAAGGGGCAAAATTCCCTTATCCTGTCTTGCAGTTCAATGCGACAGAAATAGATGTAAGAATTTGTTTTTTCTGCACTTTTACCGTGATCATATCATTGCATTTGCCTTTTCAAAGAAAGATTGTCTTCTTCAAATTCCTGATGAAGAAAAGATTTGATTTTCCTACTTATGCAATTGCAGTTTAAGGTCTCACCTTGTGTTTCACAACTGTGCAATCTTATATCAAATATTTGTGTTTTGTATTCACTTGATTTATTAAAACCCACTATTATGAGTAGTATTAAAGACTAAATTATACATTGGTATGCATAATCATGCAGATTTAAAGTCAAACATCTAGGTTCCTATTCACACAGTTTTAAATTCCAACAACAAGATAAATAATCGAGTGATTTCAGAGCTTAATATTGAGATTCAGATTTGTGTAATTTATAATTCATACAATGATAATTATGTCTCCACAATTTAAATAAAATCTTACATCAATATTTTTATTAAGTTGTTGATAACATTCTATGGATAAATGCTTCCCAAATATGCTTTTTTCTTGTTCAAAATTCAGGTATTTCTAAAATTATTTAAAAAGTAATTTTGCACATGACATTTTTTGATTTCTATTTTCAACTTCCTTGGTTTTTTTGCCATAATTCATTCTTGTGGTATAAATCAATATAGAGTTTTAGAAAAATAAAATTGTCTTAAAACATTTTTAATTTTCAAACAAATTTTGCCAAAATGAGGTAGCGATGAAAAGAATTGAAACTAAATGCAAGAGTCAATCAACTGTTTGCAGATAGTTTTTAATTTTATCTAAATCTATTAAAAGCTGTTAAAAATGAGGATCCTCAGATTATATTTATGATAATGTAATAAGAAATTAAATATTGTCTGCATCTTCCAAATATTTTTTTTATTTTTCTGTAATTTAAATAGTTTTATGTAATGTAATAATGTGTAATTATTAGTAAAAGAAATATTTCTGCAGGGGTGTGTCCAGACATTTTGTGAAAGGTCCGTTTTTGTAAAATTGTGAAAAAATTACTTGTAATTTGTGAATATAAAATAAATGTTAACTCACATTCTTTCAACCAGGATCCTGCTTTTGTGAATTTGTGCAAATAGCGTCCTGTTATTGCAAAAAAAAAATTTTAAAGGAGTTTTTAAATTGTAAAGAGATACAAGATTATGCTCAACACTGTAAAATTATAATAAAAGAAAATTAAATTTTAAAAGATGAACAGCAATTGCTGCTACTAAATTAGAGCTGCAACATACAAAAGCCTATACTGCTGAACGTGGAATATTTATTTTGGACGAATAAAGGAAGAGCTACCTGTCAAAAACAAAACTTAGTTCTGTTACACCTGTCTTTCTTCTCCCCCCTCCCCTAGGAAGGGTTTATTCGATTAACAAAACAGTAAGGATGATAAACAAATTTGTGAAGGGTCCGATTAAAAGATAAATTATATTGTGAAGGGTCTGTTTTTAAGTTAAAATATTTTGTGAAGGGTCCGTTTTTATGAAAAGATATCTTGTGAAGGTTGTTAACGGACTCAAATTTCTTCTAAACAGACCCCTGTTCTGTTAATGCAATTGTATTATTAGAAAAGCATTTTTTTTCTTTTTTTTTTCAGACTCATATGTCCTTTAAAAAAAAACTATACTAACTCTTAACTATTAAGAGCCTTGAAAACATCCAGTTACAATGGCAGTGTTTATATTCCTTAGGAGAAAAACCTGGAATGTTTTAGATTAGCTTAAAAAATGGTATACTGAAGGAAAATGTGGATAGAACTCAGTACCTCTGTTTCACCATGGCAATAACTCTAACTGCAATAACTACATTGCCACATATCATAGCATCCTCCTTAAAAAGAAACATTTTATTTTTTTATGCTTTTAAGATTTTATTGGTATTTTTTGTTCAATATTTAACTGATTCATTGCATAAATGTGTGCATTATATCAGGATTGTTCCACTAGTTAATAAATAAAAAAAATCCCATAAATTAAGTATGAATCATGTATAGGCCACATGTATCAATATCTGTATTCTGTTTTAGTAATGGTGCAAAGTGTTAACTTTTATTAAATTTAATTCACAATATTATTACTCTTAACTTTTTATTTAAATATGAATAATATTTTATTTGTGTGTTTCTTCTTTAGGATGGAATAAAATATGGGAGGTTGTTTCAGTTGTTTTAGTGGAGATGATAACAAATCCCTGGTAATTTTTATCTAACTTAAATGTTTCCAAATTTTTAACTTTTAAAGTGTTTTACTATTTGATTGTATTGATCATTGTACCATTTCAATTGTTTTGTGATATAATTCATCAATTTCTTATTTAAACAATTATTGTCTATTGTTGTATTTAAACTCAATTATTTAAAGTGGATTGACCTATAGTGTTTGTTTAGTAGATAGAAACATACTAGAGCTTGGAAGCTTAAAGTATCCCTTTGCCTAGTAAATGAAAGTTAATTAGAAATAAAGCTAATAAAAAACTAGCTTAAGAAATCTCATAGCTGTGTTTCAAATTAATAAAATTCAGTCATTAAATTTCAACATTATAACTTAGTAATTACATTGTAGTAATACTAATTCGTTTCAAGAAACGTAAATATTTTTCTTTTTAATTTAAGTTTTCTTTTTAAATAAAATGTTTTTTAACAAGGCATCTTCAAAATTAAATATAGTTCAAGGATTTATTTTAAAATTGAAAATGTAAGAAATTTATATGAGAAAAAATACATTTTCTCACTGAGGAACTTGAAAACCCTGCTATAATTTAATTTTATTGGAGAAAACAAAGTTTACAAAACTAAATTCTTTGTAATCTTCATCCCTCTTCCTTTTGTAGTCCGTTTTCAAGAATGGTTGCGCTCCTATAGTTGCACAATGTACAGCAATCATTAAACTTGTTTGTAGTCACTATAAAGTGATTATGTAGCTGTTAGCATTAATTTTTTGAGTGATTCATAATATGTTTATTATCACTACAGTAAATTCTTATTTTAAATTTTGGTCACGAATTTAGCCACTCAGTCTGTAATAATTCATTTATGTCTCTGTGACTGACTTAAGGTTATATATTACATAGTACCCTAATTATTTTGATCTTGATTGAATACTAAACATCTGTTGAACTGATTATTTGGTTGCTTAAGACCAATTATTCACTATTCAATTATCAAATTTTTTTAAATAATAATTTCACTTATTTTGAAGTTGACTTAAAAAATCCTAAAGCTGTAGCTCTTAAGAGGAAGCCATACCATGAGAGAAAATTTTCATCTCAAATTCTCTTTCACCTCCATTACTAATTTAAAAGTGAGTTCAAGCAAACCTAAAGTAAACCTTGAAGTTACACTCACTGAAAAAAGATTTCAAAATGCGAAAAGAAAAGAGAAAATATTGATTGGGAAAAACTTCTCCATTTAGTACTCCTAAGTTATCGTCTCATAATTGATTTTAATTTGGATATTTTAAAAATTTCTTTTTAGTATTTGAATCTTCATGGCTTACTCTAGGTTTGTTTCCATATTAAATTTTAAATAAGTTACGATAGTGAAAGAGAATTTGCTACGAAAAGTTTCTCCCGTGGCGCCCTCTTAACCAATGCAGTGGTCCGCAAAAGTGTCCTTAGTGGTTCAGCAAGCAAGTCTGTATTAAAATTCAATCTGCATTTTAAATTTAAAACTAAAAAGTCTTATAACCAAATGTGTCATGAACTGCACAAATCATGATATTTTTTAAGTTATTTCTTTAATTTTCCATATTATTTCCTTTAATGTTCATTTTAAATGTACAGTACAGAACCCGTTATCGGGAAATCAGAAAACCGGAACGAAATTCGATAAATTTTCCGGCCATTAAAAAAAATAATAATTTTTTCCTCATTAGATTTTAGGATTTTTCTTTCTTTAAGGAAAGATGTTTACCTTACTATCATTTTGGAAATAATCATTAGTGAATTACTTCGTTTTAAGATTATTTCCAAATATTATTTTTTTTTTAGTTGGGTTTAACAATAAGAAAAAACGGCTTTTGTATGCGATTCAGAAAATCGGAAAAATCAGTTATCCGGAATAGCGATGGTCCCGATCATTCCGGATAATCGGTTCCCTACTGTATATATCGCTGTTAAAAGGTGAAATCGGTTATTTAATAGAATAACTATGTATTTCATGAAATAATTCAAATATTTTTATTTAATAACTCTTATTTATTTTTTAGTCGGGTGAGCCAAATGAAAGATCTCAGTTGCTTGCAAACCCAGTGAGTAACTCAATTACTCGTCCTGGTTTCAGGTAAAAACTTTTTTTTTTCCCCTTTTCTTCTCATGTACAAAATGGAGGATTTTAAATGAATTTTTCCTTTAATTTTTTTCAGTCACGATATTTCAGATGTTTCATTTGGGCAAGTTGGTGATGAACAAGCTGCACTAAATAAAATTCTTCACCAGACTGCTATGTGAGTACTACAGAATTTTAAAATGTTAAAACAAAAATTATAATTTTTTAGTTATTGAAACATTTACAATTCTTATAAAAATTTTAGGTGTGTTATTTATTGCATTACTAATACTTTGAAATTAAACTAAATTGATAAGTTATGCTAATCCTATTTTTATTATTTTGTCTACTTTTTTATTTTTGACAATGCTATTTATTTTTGCTAATGTTATAAACTTTTTTTATTTTGACCTCTTAGAAGTAAATTTTCAAAATTTTAATTGCAGTGACATCATAGATGTATCAGCTATACCTACTCACATTGAGCAGAAAGACTATATCGATAGGGTCAAAGGGTATCAAAGAGGTCTAGCTAAATTGCATATAATGTGGCTAAAGAGAAACAGGTGCCTTTTGAAGGATGTACCTCTTCCTGAAAAAGTTACTGATATTGTAGATATGCAAATTCTGATTGCAGATATGTCATTGGTAAATATTTAATGCATTACCTTTTGATCAAATTATATGAATTGATGTTGTATTATAGTAGTTGGTATAGGTGTCTTGAAACATGTTAAGTGCAATTAAAACTTTCTTAAATGTACAAAATATTTTTCAATTTAACATTTAAATACAATACTTCAATTGAAATCTTATTATGAATGCTAAAACAATTCTGCTTTAGACTTTTTTTTTTAAATTTTTTCCTTCTGTCAAATGTATGTACTTCTACTTCAATTTTCGTGATCTCAGTATGTAATCTTCATCTGAATTGAATTGGTTTTGGTTTCTTGCTTAGCACTCTTTTGAGGGGTGGTCGAAGGTATATTTGTTTGTGGTATTTTACCTCCCTCCACAGAAACTGCTCCCACACTGGCAACGTGCTAACGCTTTCTCGATCATGCCATGTCTGTCAGTGCTACTACTTGAATTTCCAATTCTGTGCTCTTTCTTTTGTGAAGTTTTAGATGCTGTTTGGATTATTCACTATTTCTTGTTTTCTTTAGCTTATTGCATTATATTCTTTTTCTATCTATGTTTAGATCTTGAATGCCCCAACTTCTGCAAAAAAAATTTTTAAAAAAAAGTAATTAGTAATCCAGCAAAGTTGACTCAGCCTTTCATCCCTTGAGTGGGTTGATAAAACGAGTACCAAGCATGCTTGGGGACTAAACACTGGGGGTTCCGTGTTTGGCTGACTACCAAACCAGAACATCTGCTTATGCACGTCAGAGCCCAAGGTCAAGAAAACTGAGATGAGCACAGTAGGCCTTGACCCTCTATGGGCTGTTGTGCCACTGAGTCTAATTTAATTAGTAATAGACATTATAATTTGTTTAATTACCCCATATTTAATGGAATTTTATTTATTTTAAAATATTCTATGTTGTGTCACTATCACCTTTTTGTCACATAAAGTACATATTTCTTTTTCAAATGACAGAACATTTATTTGAAAATAACTATACCTATCTTAGCAGGAAACTTTTTCTTTAATTTTTAATGAACAAAAAAAAATTTTTTCTTCATGTCAATTCAATTTTATACATATAATAATGTTTGCATTGTAAAATATTAAGTTGTTAAAGTTATTTTAAACTTTACTCAAGTCCTATTTCTAAGTTTCTTGACTATTCTTCAACTTAATTTAAAGCTCAAACATTTAAAGATGTAAACAATTAGTTTTAAAACAAAAATAGATTGAGTGTGTATTCACAAACATAAAGTCGTCAATTATAGTTGGAAAGATTTAGGATCTAAAAAAACATGAATCATGGGAATCATGATGAAATTGCTTATAATGATTAAAATAAAGAAGGCAGATATTTTATTTATACATTTAAAACAGACGTGATTTTCTTTTGACTCTTAGCAGTATTCCAAACTTATTATTTTAAATTATGAATTAAATATAAAGATTAACAGTTTGTTGAACTGTCAATATAGTAAAAATAGCTGTAAAAAATTTAGTAGATATTTCCTTTTTTATACAAAATAATTTCAAATGCTTTTTTATTTATTTTTTCATGGTTTTAATTGATTTGCATTTTCAGACATGTAAGTTTATTTAAAAAAAAACATTAAATATTGAAATGACATATTTATTACTTGTTTTATAGATAAATGAAACTTTTAAAACTGTTCGTGAAGCTCTTGAAGATATTGAAGTTCAACCACAAGGAGATCTAGTCAGCAAGTTTGGTGCATCGTGAATAATTTGAAGCCTCTATGATCACATTATATATTAAGTGCTTGAGTTTCTAAAAATATACTTAATAATGCATTTATTAGGTTTTGTTTTAATACACACAACACAATATGTTAAATTTTCAACTGATTTGTCACTCTTAAAGTTTTGGCAATCAAACTTGATGTTTCCCATATTTTTAAATCAATATAATTATTTTTAAACACACAATTGTTTTATTTAAAGATTTTTATTTTTCTCTTATCAGATTTTATTACATTGTGTTTTGCACAAACTTGACAATTTTCTGTTACCTAGTGTAACAGAAAAAAATCTAATTTAGTTGAAAATATACATCTAGGTGGTAATAAAACTAATATTGAAAATTGGGATAATAAATTTTATTTTATACATTTTTATTGATCATTTCAATTTAAATTAATCTAGATTGACAAGTTACTTTAAATTTGTGAAATGTTTTAGGTCTAAGCGTTGAGTTATTATAGTAAATATTTCCATTATTTTAAAGAAAAATTTTATAAGATTTTTTAGTTTTTAATTTAAAACATAAATGTGCTACAAAAAAATTTTTTATTGCAGTTTTCAACCCATAACAAATATACGTCACATTTACTTGCCAAGCTTTTTCATTTGTAATTTTTACAGTTGATAACATATGTTTTTGAAGTCATCTCCTTTTGTTATTATAATTATGAGATGAAATTTTAATTATAAAAGACAAATGCTAAAAACAAACTGCATTTATTTATTATTATTAATATATAAAGGTTATGGTATTAACACAACACAAAATGCATATTTTTAATGTTAAAATGGTGTTGTTAAAGTTTTTTTTATATATAAATTTAATAAGTATGCATGTATTGTTGACATTTTTAAAAAAAGGTTAATTGATTTTGATAATAATTTAGAATGATGTTTAAAACTCATAGTTTAAGTTTTTGAATAATTTAGAAGATAGTGTCAGATTCCCAGTTATAAATATGAGATGACATTGGGGTGTAATGTACATTTAAAAAAAAAAAGCACTTTTTGATTTAATGAATGGATTTTAACGAATTAGAACTCAATCTTAATGGTTCAAGATGCTTACCTTAGATATGGTAATAATTTGTGCAAAAAATATTTTAATTTAAGAAGTTCTTTCTATTTTAAGGAAAGCGTTCTTCTAATAAAAGTGTTTATTCAGGAAAGAGCATTTTTGTCTTAATTTTGAAACTTAAAATATCATCTGCATTAATTGATTTAAACCATTAAGATTAAGTCCAAGTACGGGAAGATCCTCTTATTACATCATAAGTTATTCAGGGAGTGCTATTCCTATTTTGCACCCTTTAAATCCTCTCTCTTTAATACTCAACAGTCTGTTTCTATCTTCATAATGACCTAAAAACTCAAACTCTTGAAAATATTCCTTTAATAAAAAATTAATCTGTATAAATCCCTATAAATAATTAAAATGTGTCAAAAAATGCCCATTTAAAAAAAAAACCCAAATCTTAATAATATTCTATCAATATTCTTTCATTTAAAACCTTGTATGTTACAAAAAAATTACAAAATTAAATAAATTACAAAATTTAACTAATTGCATAACACTCACTCACAAATAATTTAGACATCATATACATTAACTTACATCATAGCTAAGAATCTCAATATGATCTAACAAAAATTTTAATTATAAATATACTTATGTTGATTAATCAAATTGTTTTAAACTTTGCAATGTTTGTTAAAAATATTTCTTGACTTTGGTTAAGAATAAACTTAATATTTAGAAGAAACTTGACTTTTTTATGATACTTCCAAACACACAATTTCAAAAAATAATTATTTGCTAAAAAACTTTTTTTTATCTTGCTAATTTGTCTTTGTTACCGCTGTCTTGTTATAGTTATGACATTTCTAATCAAGAATTTCAATGTTCTTGTTCTCTAGCTTTGTTAAGATTGTTATCGATGAATAAAGATGCCAAATAAGGTAATGAACTGTATATTTCTTAGTGTAATAGATCATATTCAGAAATAAAAACTATTTTAAGAATCAGTTTCTTACTTTATTTTTTCCAACAAAATACACATTATACCTGTTTTCTGAATAAAATACAGGGATGAGATTCTTCCGCGGATTCGCGGATTTCCGCTTTTCCTCAGATTTTTCCATTTTTCCCGCTAATTTCCGCCGAAATTTTTTTTTTTTTTGCACAAGTTAAAATATTTTATGAGGAATTTAATTTTCCGCGGAGCGAAATTATTGAAGTCCTCATTCCTTCCTCTGAAGTTTCTCTAAAAATCATTTCCTAGGGATAAAACTGGTTGACCTTTATACAGGGATGAGATTTTTTTCGCTTTTTTTTCTCGAATTTCAGCCTTTTTATCAAAAACTCAGATTCTCTAAAAGTTTCGTTTTTTTTATTTATTTATTTATAAATATCCCGTTTTTTTTTTTAAAAAAATTAAGTCGTTGAAGTCAAATTATTATATTTATTTACGATTTTCAAAGAAAAACAGAAAATTCAAACTACGTCCTAGCTGCTAATCCTTCCGCATGTTCACTTATATTAGCTATTTTCTCCGATTTCACGCATAGAAAATAAGATTTTCCGTATTTTTTATCCGTCGGCCGGATAGCTCGTATTATCGTAATTTAGACGTCGCTGCTTCTTGTATTCTGGAGAGAAAGCATATATTTATTTGCTCATTCAATTTATCTTGTAAATTTTTACTTATTGTGTAAACAAGAAACAACTCAAACAATCCTTTTAGAAATCCCAAGTCCCGACTCTGCAAATATCTCGATTTTTATTCACGCGATTTTAATATCAATAATCGATTTTCGTATTTACCTGATTTAAAAGTTGCGCATTGCAATTCTTATTTACGCTTTTTAAATATCGTACATTATGACTCGTATTTACGAGATTTAAAAATCTAATATCGTATTTTGTATTTTTGCATTTTTAAAATCGCGATTTTATTATCAAACATCGATTTTCGTATTTACCTAATTTAAAAGTTGAACGTTGCGATTCTTATTCAGGCCATTTAAATATTGAACATTGCGATTCTTATTTACGAGATTTAAAAAACCAATTTCGCGGTTTATATTTACGAGCTTTTAAAACCCTATGTAGCTACCCGAGCTTAGAATCCAATGTCGTGATTCGTTTTTGCGGTTGTAATATCGCGCGATTTTAAAATTATGCATCTTGATCTAAAAATTACGCATCATGATTTGTATTTTCGCATTTTTTAAATTCGATGTAGAGTTTTATATGCACGTGATTTAAAAGCCTCATATCGGGATTTATAATCACATGGATTACAAGTTTGAACAAAAATTAGACAAAAAAAGTGCAATTTATATATATATATATATATATATATATTCTTGGATTTCCTCTTTTTTACTCTCTGACTACTCTCATCCCTGAAAATAAATTCCTAACTTAAAATTTATGAGGCAATTAGAAGTTAAAAAATACACAATTTTAGGAATATATAAAATGGATGATATTTAAGGGCCATACCATTATTTCACTTTGTTTATAATTTCCTTTGATATTTGTCATGTCAATAACAAATATTTGGAAAAGTTTGTAAAATTTCTATCTTGAATTATAATCAGAAAAATAAATCAGTTTTCTTCAATTTTGCATAACAACCTGTTTCACACTATCATTAATTTAAATGCAATACAAGCTTTAAAAACGAAAAAAAGAATAAGGTAAATCATTATTTAAAATAGGAAAATTAACAATGTTTCCTATTTTTAAATTTCATGTTTGGTATGTTGCAAATTACTTTTTGTTTTACATTTTCATAGTTTTTCTTTCTTTTTATGGGCATAATTTTGTAATTACTTTAGAGTTCTACCTATATCGACATTTAGAAAGTTTTATTAGTTAAAATTGGGTGCTTGTCATTTTTAATTTTTCAGGATACTATTAATTGTCAATTTTGTGTTAGGTCACTTCCTTGTTTATATTTATGCTCTTGTTTTTGACAATGAACAATTTTTGCTCCAATGATAAGCATTGGTGATCCCTAGCTTATCACAGGCAGGGCAAATAACTTAGTTTATTTTTATTAAATTTGTCACTTTATATAATCTAGGTTTATTTTGAGATTGTTGGGTTGAAATTTTAGCTTCATCAGGAAAAAATTTTGATTTTGTGGCAGATAATTATTATAATTTTGATTAATTAAACAAGTTGTTAATAGATAACTGCCATGGTGTCCAGTTTTAATATTGTTATCTATACCCACTAAATTTCGATTCTGGCACTTTTTGTTTCTTTTCATTTTGAAGTAAGACAAGGAGGTGGACATCATGAATAATTTTAGAAACAATTGTAAGCCATTTTATAGGGACTTGGAGTTCCTATAGAGCCAAAAGAGTTTGAATCTGTGGGAACAATCCCATTGCAGAGCTCTAAGTTGTCCTTAATTTCCTTTTTTAAAAAAATGCCCTGAAATTCTTGTTTAAGTTAACAGAAAGAATAAATTTTATCTAAAAAAGAATGGAAAAAATTTCAAATTCTAAAATGTTATACGCTCATTATCATACTCTGTTTTTCACTGGAGAATCCTGGTTTTTAGCTATAACTTAACGATGTTCCATTTTTAGACTATTTTCTCTCTTTTTTTTGTAAATAAAAAAACTGAAATTTTTGTATAACCTAAAAATCTGAGTTTTCTTAAAAATGTTTCTTTTTCCACTTAAGTGCAGGAACTACTAATACTATTACCAATTGTATATCTGCGAATCCATGTTGGTATAGCAGGGGTGATTGTGAGCCTAACTCAAAAATCCTAAAAATTTCTTGAGTAAAATCATTAATGACCCACTTCAAAAAATTAATATCGTTATAAATTTAAATCATGGATATTTTCAAAACATGAAATTCTAAATAAATTATATGCAGCATTATTTAAATGAATAATTATGTATAAGTTTACTTCTATCTGTAATCACATTTATTATTCTAACAAAAAAAATATTTACCTAGTTCTAATATTTTTAAGCAAAATATAGTAGAATTTTTAAGCATAAATGTGATCGATTTCTTGAAACTTCTGGACCTTGGATTTCCGGATCACGGTTAGCAAAAGATCAGGATTTTTTTCCGGAGTACAATCATTTCTGGTATTGTACAAATTGCTCCCATTAGAGAATCAGCATCCTTAAATTGTCATTAAGTTTGGAAGTAATTTCGTCCTTAATTTTTAATATTTAGACTTCCAGCCTGGCATAGGCAAACCCTCAATTATACATTCATTACTTAAATGTATGTTTGTATCTTAACGGTAAAATATGAGTTTAATTGAACGCCACATTTCAAATCATGGGTTGCAAAAACTGTTTCAATTGATGTCTGACGTCACAAAATACTTTTCCTTTGTCAGTATTCATATTTATATTGAAATCACCATCAAGACAGTAATTATAATTTAATAATAAAAATACTTTAAATTATTGTTATGTATATACATTAAAAATGTCTGCTGGTGAAAATTAAAAGGATTCTAAAAAAATTATCAAACAGCAGCTGTCGCCATAGCAACACATGCACACTGTTTACTATTACTCTTAAATACAGTTGAAATGTGTGATGACATCCAAATAAGGTGAGCACGCCATTAAACTCAAAACACCAATTTTGGCAATGTGGAAAAGCCTTTTTGGTTTAAGGCAAGTTTCTTATGGTTTATTTAAAACAAAAGGTTAAATAATATTGTAAGCCCCTAAATTAAATGTAATTAAACCATTTGAAACTAATTTTTTTTTTACTATTGATTAATATTAATTAATAATACATACTATTATATAATTAGGAATTCAAGAAAGTATAATAATTAAAGCTATTGTTGCATTGATATCAATTGTTTGGATGGAAAAAAAAATTTTGAATCAATAAAAATTTTAATATTAAAAACAATACATTTTTTGAATTAAGAAATATCTAAAATTAATGAATGGTGAAAACGAAACAAATGACTAATTATAAACATATAAAATAGCAAAGGTATGTTTAAGTTTGAGAAAGAAAAGTACAAATAACTTTTTTGTCATTTATTTTAATATAATGGAACTTCAAATAAAACTTATTTTTCTTTGCCTACTTCAAAATAAAAAATTTTGAAAAAAGTAACTTTAAAAATATTTAAAATAAATTTGAAATATTTTTTCATAAACAATTTTTTCTTAAATTTATAGTACAAAAATTTCAATCTAAAAATATTATAATATGAATATAAGTGCATTACATGAATACAATACAAATTTGTTTACCCTAGTAATAAAAAATAACAACAATTAAACTGAAAGAATAAAATTTAGAAAACACCTCATTCCTATTTATACTTTTGATTGTAACAAGCGTTATGTATATTTAACAAGCAAAAAACAAAAATTGAAAAACTATAACTCTTTCAATAACTACATGAATCAACTAATATTAAAAATTAACAAAAACATTAAATCAATGGTCTACTTTATTTTTAGAATTTTTATGAGACATCAGGATTTCATTTTAAAATTGCTGGCATTAATTTATCCTACATAGGTATTTTTATGGATCTTCGATTCTATATTAACATTTAAAAATTACAGATTAATGTTTATTTAAAGTAATACAAATTCCTGTTAGAAACTCCAAACTCAAAATTATAAAAATTTAATATAACTACATATTTTTTCATTTGGGTACATTCAAACAAAAGAAATTTATATAAATAGAAAATGCACTTATTAAAAAAAAAAAAAAAACGGCTTTATTATTTGAAAAAAATTTATGTGGTTTTAACTGTGCTCGAATGGTTTAAACCAGCCAACCCTGTATGTGTGACATACTGGTTTGACTGCATTTGCACTTAATAATTAAGGCCTTAAAATTTAAAAATTTTAATAACTGGAATTTTCTAAAAACTAAACTTTTTTCATAAAACTATATTCAACTAAAAATTTAACAAAATTTTTTTGAACATTTTTATTAAAAAAATTAAATACTTGTTGTATTATTTTACAATAAAAATGACTTTCCTGAGATGCAAGTATGCTATTGAAATAAGGGAAAGGAAAAATTAAATAACTTTTGCTATAACTGATCTTTATTAATATTCATTCATTTGCTAAAAATCACTGATTCATTCATTTGCTAAAATTCACTGATTCATTCATTAACAAAAGTACAAAATATTATTAGTATTAAAGTACATAATATACATTAACAAGTACAAAAATATTTAAATTTACATTTGACAATATTATTCTATTGCATGACAGTTTTCATCTAATTTTTGCTAGTGCTGCTGCTCTGCGTTCTGTGTTTTGGAATAAGGCTCTAATTAGATGTTTTACTTCTTCAGAAGTAAAGTGGGTGGCGAGAGGACCTTTGCCACTAGACCACCGGTCAACAATTTCTCTCATGCTTGCACTTAAAATTAGTTGAAGTTCTTGGAATTTAAACCACCTTTTCACATAAAAGTGGACAAAATTTCTTTTATCTGAAGATGAAGTCTGTAAAATACAAAAAGTAATATGTAAAAGTATAGCAAAGAAAAAAAACATGTTTTATGTTTCCTTCAACGAAACTTCTAAGTTATTGTATCTTATCTATATTTTGCCATTTGACTAGCATATGTGTTCACTTGACTGTTATTGATTTATAATTTATTGTTTGACCTAGCATTCAAGTAGTGAGTATTCTTTTTACGTGTATATCAAGGTGGATGTATCATAATAATAATAATATTAATTCAATTTAAAAAACAAATATTTTTATAAATATCAAAAAACATACGTCATGAAACAAATACTACCCATGTTTTCAGATATAAGTTGCGGTTTTATGCTGTATTTTAGCTAAACAGTGCTATTTAAAATCATTGATGATATTTTCTTTAAACTAATATCTAAAATCAATTCAATGTATAAATAATATTGTTTTGAATTAGCATTAATATTTTAAGAGATATTCAGTATACAAAAATGAATGTCGCAAATGCAAAATTGTCAAATTTCTTTTTGCATACTCTATAAAAAACTAGATAAAATTCTTTAAATTTTATTCTTTTTAGTTTTCGTATTTGAAATAAAATTTTTTAAAGAATTCAAATCTAACCACATGGTTTTTTTAGTTTAAATTAGTTAAGTGTTTCTACTCCAGAAACCTGTACCTGTACAGTGCAGAACAAAAATACAAAGTTTTGTTTTCCTTCTTTCTAATAAACACATTTGTAGGGCTCGCACAAAGCATTTACAAAATGCGATAAAATCGTAAATTAAGTAAACGATTTTTTCTAATTGTTAAGAAAAATATAGATCACTCTTGATCTTGAAAATTACACCAATACGAGCAAAGGCTTGGTAAAAGTCCGAAATGGAAACATATTAAAGCGTACTTTGGACTTTTATCAAGTCACTTTGGTAAATCCTAAGTTTTATCAGTAAATCCTAGGCACAGTAATATATCTTTTTGGTAACAATATCAAAAAAATTATTCATGAATTTCACTATTAAATAAAAAGAATATTACTTAAGCAAAAATACAGGATTGAAAAAAATTTCTGGAATTTTATATTTCATCGTAAAATGATAAACTGATTACTTAGTATCAGTCGTCTCGTTTCAGCGTTAATTTTTAACTGGCTATTATTACCTTTTTAAAAACAGACAGATGGTTATTGTTGTTATTTTACATCACACTAGAGCTGCACAATGAGCTGTTGGCGATGAACAGATAGATGGAAGAGGGAGAAATGAGACAGTGTTTTTTGCTCTTGCTACCCTTTATTTTTTGTTTCTACCAAATCCTTTGTATTCCGTCAATCAAATAATTTAGAATTGCTTAAGGAGAAGAAGAAAAAAATATTGTAGATTGGTTGCAAGCAACAAAATTTCCTAACTCTTGGTAGTTATGGTAAAAGCGCATTTTAAACAGATTTGTACTAAAATTCTTAAAATCTATGATTTTTATTACTGAACCATAACTTTGATTTTGAAAAAATAATAATTACAGATGAATCATAATTTTTGGAATCCTTGCATGTAAGGATATTTAGAAAATAATGTTTTTGAAAATTGCCTGACCATCCACTGCCAAACTAAAAATGAAAATTGAACACAACAATTGACAAACGTTTCAACCATTTTTTTGTCAAACGTTTGACAAGATCAAAAATGCTTCTGTTCTGTTATTGGTTAATGAAAAAGAAATTTCACGCAAGGTGTATGTTACTTACCATGAATAGATCTGGGCTTTGCTTTAATAAAATATCAAAAGTACTATCTAAATGAGCAGCAGCTTCAGCCGCAATGTCCTCCATGGATGATATTCGAATAATCATTTCTTCAAAACAAGTATTTAACAGAGTTCCTATTGCTTTAAAATAAACTTCAACAGGCAAAACATCAGACCACACTTTTTTCAGTAACTGCAATTGATACAGACATTGACGAATAGCCTTTTCAGCCTTCATAACTGCTCCATCATCAATAAGCATACTACCACAAGCTATAATATAGGGAAAATCAATGTTTAAAAAAATCAATTGTGTAACGTTTTGTACAATTACTGAAGTATTCAAATAGCATATATATATATATATATATATATATATATATATATATATATATATATATATATATATATATATATACATACACACACACACGTAAAGTGTGCCAGGATTATAAACTTAAGAAAAGGCAAGAGACTTCATAAAAAATCAGGATTACAATCTCATGTCTTCGTTCGCCACGAAATGGTGTTGTTCACAAGAGCATTGGCGGAAACAGACCTTCATTGCTGCAGTTATTTCAGTTGTCATCAATCTTCCAAATTGGCGAGCAACCTTTCTGCTGCTCATTCATTTCCTTTTGTCAATCTGATCAGCCCGCTCCGCGTTTGAAAATTTTTGCTTACTTCTTTGTGGGCGATGACAGCTAAAATGATTCTGGCAATACAGGTCTGTTTCTTGTTGCGACATGTGTTTCAGTAGTTCTTAATTTTTTATTCTTTAGAGTGAATAAATGTATAAATAATTTTAATCAATTATTAAATCAGTGCAATATTTAGTATTTGAGCCGCTATGGCTCAGGGGATAGAGCGTTTGCCTTCCAATGAGGTGAACTGGGTTCGAATCCCAGTTGATACGAAATCCACATCTGGCTTGTACTGATCACAGTGCTGACGTGAAATATCCTTAGTGGTAGACGGATCACGGCTTAGAGTCCCCTTGCCACCAGTCTTACCGCGGGAGGTTTTCCTCTCCATGCAATACAAATGCGGGCTAGTTCCATCAAAAAGTCCTCCACAGAAGCAAATTTCACCCAATTCTTCGTCCATGAATTCCCTTGTCTTCTGGGTTGGGTTCAAAATTGCAAGGCTACAAAGTTAAACATTAGTAGTTGTAAATTTAAAAATTGGGTCAGCTGTTACATGACGCTTATAAAATACTCTCATGAACAAATCCAGCTTCTGGAGAACAAAGACCTTTAAGAAAATTGAGTTTCTAATATCAAACTCCTCTTGATGTCACCTACCTCACATTAAAAATAGTTTCAATAATCCTGGAACATACTGTATATTTCAAGATAGCAAAAAAGTTCACTTCAAAGATCATTTATGTGAGTTTTCTGTATGCAAACAGAAAACATATCATATTTCTAAAAGTTTCCTGCAAAAATTTAATAAGCTAGTGAAAATAAAATAAGTTAATAAATTTGAACACTACAGTAGGTTCCATGCATAACAAAAGACTTAGGAAACAGAAAAATGCTCATTAAATCCAATAACTGACTAAATCCTGATTCAAAGAAGTTAGTACAAAAAAAATTAAACATAAAAACAACTGCTTCATTTTACATAGTAAGTTATTAATGTAATTTTAGAATTACATTATTTATGTAATTATTTATAATTCTTATTTTGCAATAAAAATCTGAATTTTTAAAATGACGTGGAAATGTATAGCAATCGCTGCCTAAAAATAACTTGAATTTATGATGAAACCAGCACAGTCAATGCTTGTCAAAAAATGATTGTTTAAATGTGGGATTTTACACTCTGGTATCATAATAACCTCTTAGTAAAAGTATAGAATTTTCAAAATCACAAGGAAAAATATATCAATCACTGCTATTAAAGAAAAATTTAAAATCATTGAGATTTATGATGAAATCGGCGCAAATAAAGCAAATCAAAAAGTGATAAGTTAAATGCATAATTTAGAACTCACATTATTGTATTAAATGTATTAGGATTTTAAAAACCTCATAAAAATTAGCAGTTATAATTGCCAATAAAAGAAAAGTTTAAAAAAAAATTCGAAAATGATTGGATTTATGGTGAAATTGGCAAAAATAAAGTGAGTCAAAAAATCATTACATAAATTCAAAATCCCGAAATCGCAATATCTTATTAGAAATACAGTACAGAACCCGTTATCCGGAAATCAGAAAACCGGAAAACCAAAAAACCGGAACGAAATTCGATAAATTTTCCCGCTATTTAAAAAAAAAATTTTATAAGATTTTAGGATTTTTCTTTCTTTTTTGAAAGATGTTTACCTTACCATCATTTTAGAAATAATCATTAGTGTATTACTTCATCGTTTTTTCTTCTTTTTAAGATTATTTCTAAATATTTTTCTATTTTTAGTTGGGTTTAACAATAAAAAAACGGCTTTTTGTAGCGATTCAGAAAACCGGAAAAATCAGTTATCCGGAATAGCGATGGTCCCGATCATTCCGGATAATCGGTTCCCTACTGTATTAGATATTTTAAAAATCAAATGAAATTTCAAAGCAATTACGATGGAGAAAGGGATTAAGAAACATAGATTTACAATAAAATCTGTGCAATCACATATTTAATGAACTTTCACTCATTAATGTGTGAAATGGTTTTAGTCTTAAAAGTTTAGTATCCAATGTAATATAAATTGCATTGCATATGTACCTTGTTCTTGCAGTAGCTGCAGAAGTTGCTGCTTCTGTTGTCTCATCTGTGTCAAAAATGCTTCAGCTCCCAATTTTCTTATTTCCGGTATGATATCAATATAAGTGAGTTGAATGTTTTGTTGCAAGTCGTTCTCATAAAGGGAACCCAATAAACTTAAATTATGAGCCAGGTACATGCAATTGTTATGAAAAATGGCTGTAAATTAAGAAATAACTATCAAATAGGCATAATTAATAAATAAGGTAAACAAAATGATATTTTGTTTAATTTTATACCAGTTTGTTGAGGAATATTAGCTATTTCTTCTTTGTGGCAGATAGGTACAACCGAGCAATATAATTCACATATCCCCCTTGAAATGTAGTATAACTTTGGAGTATAGATAGAATCAATGTTTTTCGCTTCATCTTTAACTTCATATAGCAACATAACTAATTCCTTCATTGATTCACTGTGAAAAAATAAAAGGACACTTTTAATTATGTGTTGCAAAGACACTTTGCAATTAGAGAGTAATCAAATCCATTTACAAAATTAACGTAAAATCAGTCATTTAAGTCAGTGTTCCCAACCTCCGGTCCATTGATCAAATGGTAAATACGAAAATCAATGTTGATGATATAAACCGCATGAGCAAATCAAGACATTGAATTTTAAAATTGCATGAATACGAATTGCTACATAGGTTTTTAAAAAGGAGTAAATACGAATCACAATATCGGATTTTTAAATCTCGTAAATAAGAATCGCAACATACAATATTCAAATCACGTGAATAAGAATCGCAAAATGCAAATATGAAAAGCTACGTTTGATATTAAAATCGTGTGAATAAGAATCGAGATATTAGCAGATTCCAGGCTTTGGACCTCTAAAAGGCTTGTCAGAAGCAGCGTCGTTTGAACTACAAAAATCGGATCTATCTGGAGAGCGGGTAAAAAATTCGGAAAATCTTATCTGCTGCGTGCAAAAGGGGAGAAAATAGCTAAAATAAGTAAAAATGAGAAAGGATTGGTAGCTATGTAGTTTGAATTTTCTGTTTCTCTTTGAAAATCGGTGAATTTGCTGAAAAAGCGGAACACTTATAAAAAAAAGTGAAATTTTTAGAAAATCTGAATTTTTGATAAAAAAGCTGAAATTCAAGAGATAAAAGTGAAAAAAGCGGAAATACGCTAAAAAGCGGAAAAATCTCATCCCTGAAAATATCTGTGTTCTATTAAAATTTTATTTATTTAAAAAAAGGGGCCCCTGAAGGTAGTGACATAAATTTTTTAATGTTTGTAATGTATCATTGTCTTCGATTATCCCCAGATGGAACCGTCTCATTGCAAAGAAACAAGCTTAGGGTTCTCATTGATTTAACGCTCTAGTAAGTTAAAATGTTAAATCACTTTATACTTATTTTTTGCTGTTACTGTATTTTATTTTGAAGGCATGTTTAAATACAATTAAATTAAATTAATAAATCAAAATAATCTAAAATATAAACAATCAACGTTACCCCCCCCCCCCCACAGAGGGCCGCGGTAAAATTATCAGGCGTTGGCAAGTCTGCGGTGATAAAAAGGTTAGGGAACACTGATTTAAGTAATTAAAAAACTAAACTAAATATTTACACATTTTTGTGTTTAAAAGAATTGTTCTAAATCATTTAAAATTATTAAGTCTTGAAAAGATAATTCTATTATCTTACAAAGTCACGTTTAGACATAACAAATATCTAAGCTTTTAAAGAAGTCAAAGACTTTTAAAATACATATCATTTTATTTTATAATTCTAACCTGATTTTGCATTGAGGAAATGAAAATGTGAACTGGCTTAGTCCATCTTTAGTACCAGTCATGTCATCCACATCTCTAATTTTAGGGCTTTCTGGAACCCCAACTGTGATAGTTTGGTGAAGATTTTTTTTCATGCAAGACCTTGATCGGCTTAAAAAGTCCTAAAAAAATATTTTTAACTATCAAAATTAACTTATTCAACAGATCTATCAAATATATATGTTACCGGCAAAGTTTGAAGTCCGGCGTTTTATAGAATGCCTAGGCATTGTATGTAATGCCTAAAACTAGCCGGCAATGCATAAAAGGATTTATATTTCACACATTTCCTAGGCATTCTATAGAATGCCAAATGAGAAACCGGCAAAGTATAAAATAAATCTCCTATTCGTTTTGAATATCATGTGGCAATGCACAGACTTTTAACATGTGCCTCAAGCTCAGAATTTGTCACTTGCACTTAGCGGTTTTTATATGAAAATTTTGTTTTCTTTAATAAGAAAGCATAAATTACGTTTTGTACAACTTTCATTACACATTTTGAATAAATTATTTTTAATGGCACTCTCATTTACATAACTCATCATCATTTGAACTCTCATTACTTCATCAGGACATTTTTTTCATACTTTGCCTAAATAACATTTTTCATTCTATAAAATGCCTGGGTATTATATATAATGCCAAGGGAAAGTATGTAACACTTCTGATATTTCATACCGTGCCTAAAAACATCGGCATTATATACAATGGCTAGGCATTCTATAGAATGCTGGCATTTCATACTTTACCGGTAACATACACATATATACATCAGTGATGGGCATCATTCACGGAAATTTTATTCATGATTAAATTTCGTCAGAATAAATTTATTCTGAATAATTATTCCTACGTAATTTAGTCATTATTCATCATTCATTATGCAAATTTTTGAATGATGATTGATAAATAAATTTATTAGTCATGACTAATTTTTCTGATTAAATTTTTGAATAAACAGCGAAAAATGCAAGCATTATGTTATTTTTTTGCAAGTTGCGCATCGATTATAGCAATCGATTTCAAATGTAATTACGGATAATGATTGCTTAGTAATTAACTACTTGCAATGATCATGATTACAAGTAATCACAGTAACAAATAATTATTATTTCTTATTATTATGAGCAGGGTCGGATCTACTTAAGGGCTTTTTGGACTGCAGCCCAGGGCCCCGTGGATACAAAGGGCCCCAGTCCCCACTGAAAACAATAGGTGATATTTGGAATTTAAAAAATATCTAATATTAAAAAAAAAAAACTATTATAAGGTTGGCAACCCTGAGATCAATCAACACATGCATGTACACGTCTATCGAACAGAACGGGGAATTAAAAGTCACTTGCTTTTGGTCAGTGAATTTTTCGAGTCTATTTACGGGGGACTTCCCACAGAGCCGCCCAACGCAATTTTTTCCCCCACACTTCTGTTCTTGTCGTCAAAGTGACAAACTTGCTTAGTTTACTAATAACTGTCTTGACTACCAGAAATCCTCTGATCCCACTGAAAACTATATTGGTGTTCAGCAAGAGGACAGTAATACCAAGGCGGAAAGAAATTTAGAGAATATTAAGTTTGAGAAATATGTTGACCTGGGCTTGTGGTCAGAATTGCTAAATAATGATTTTATTAATGACATACTCTGACATGAAATGACTGACTTTCAAAATAAAGATCCGAAATATATATATTCAGCTTCAATAAAGAAATACAAAGAACAAAACAGAACATTTTGAAATAGGTATTTCATTAAGAAAATGAAAATGGTCAATCACAGGAAAGATCTTATTCATGTTATGTTATGTTATTCAACCAGGGTTGATACTGTTTTTTGTTTGACTTGCAAACTTTTTTCTAAAATCCAGGGATGAGATTAGCAAAAAGGCAAAAAAGCTGAATTTCCAGGATAGTAAATTTTACGCAAGCGCAACCCTATAATAATAAATTCCAGACAGTTTAAGGTAATAAATAATGTGCTGACATACAATTGTGTACTAATCTATTATTATATAAATGATTACATTGATACTTAACATTTAGTGAAAATAAAAATTACCAATTGAAAAAATAAAGCTGGAAATTATATTTTTCCTCAGTTCACATAAGAGACAATTATTACTTGAAAAACTACCTGGTTTAGCAAATTAAAACTACTGAGAATATACATTAATATTTCATTTCTTTTAATGAATACTGTTATGTGATTTATAGCAAATATATCGGTAATATTACTTTTTAAATTATATTGGGGAAAAAAAACTTTAACAATGGACCGAATTATTATGTTCATATTATAGTCTAATCTAACTAGAGCCCTCTGAAACATATCAATAACAGTGAAGTAGAAATATATAGTAACTCTTTAACATACAAAAATTGCTATTTTAGTTTGAAAAATTACATGACAATCAGCAACTGTTTAGATAATTGTTTTTTATTTGATAAGAATTTTGCATTTTATAGCATAAATAACAGCAATTATAAATAAAATTTTGATAATGAGTTAATCAACTCTTTTTCCAAAAAAAAAAATAATAAATTTAAATTAAATCCTTTTTTAAATGATTGCTTTTGTTTGCTATATCTTTTATGTTTGCTATATTTAGTCGTTAGTTCATCTTCAAACATCTTGTGACTAATCCTATTTTTTCTTCTTTGCAACCACAGAATGTAAGTTTTGAATATATTCCCTTCCAGTTTCTCTGATGTTGTAAAACTTGCATATACTAATAATCGTCGTGAGAAAAACAGTCACCTTTATAGTAACTAATTAAATAAAAAATTTACTTCTTACAAGAATCACGATAGTTGGTCGTAAAATTGCGTGAATATGAATAACAATTATGGATTTATGGATTATATCGAGATATTAGTAGATTCCAGGCTCGGGACCTCTAAAAGGCTTGTCAGAAACAGCATCGTTTGAACTACGAAAATCGGATCTATCTGGAGGGCAGGTAAAAAATTCGGAAAATTTTATCTGCTGCGTGAAAAAGGGGAGATAATAGCTAAAATAAGTAAAAATGAGAAAGGATTGGTAGCTATGTAGTTTCTGTAATTTTCTGTTTCTCTTTGAAAATCGGTGAATTTTCTGAAAAAACGGAATACTTATAAAAAAAGTGAAATTTTTGGAAAATCTGAATTTTTTATAAAAAAGCTGAAATTCAAGAGATAAAAGTGAAAAAAGCGGAAATCCGCTAAAAAGCAAAAAAATCTCATCCCTGAAAATCCCTTCTCAATACACAACTGGATTTTCTGATTGGAAACACATAGGAACTTGTTTAGAAAATCATGAAATTTTGGAGTAATGCAAAAAATATATGTTTTCTTTTCTACTTCGACTCAGAGGGTGGAACTGTTAAATCGTGAAACAAAACTCAAATTTAAGTTAAAAAGTTTAAGCCAGATCAGATGGTCTTGTCACTATGATGCTGTCAAAGCTTTGAAAAATAATTATGATGACATTATGAAAATTTTCGAAAGTTTCAGCGAAAATGATGAGAAAGTTGATTTCCGGAAAGAGGTACGAAATTTATTCAAAAAAATGGCTTAACTCGATACTGCAATTTTGATTATTTTTTAGAGAAGAAATTTTGGGGAGATTTAATTTAGTTAATAAAAAAATACAGAGCCCAGGTTTAGATATTTGTGAAAGCAACAAGCTAATTGTGTCATTAAAAGACTTCGTGAACAACATAAAGCACCAATCAGATCAGAAGCTAAAGGAATACGAAGAGAAAGCTAAAAAAATTAAGTACTAGTGTGGGAATAGACTACAATGACATAAACAAGAGACACATTACTCCAAAATTTTCAGATAAGTCTACAGATAAATTCTCAGTATACAGCGCAGAAAATTTTTAAAAGAGACAAGCTAAACGTTGCGTTGTAAAAGCTGATCATGGATTTAAATAAAAGGAGCCATGTCTATGAGATGTATGGCAAGAAATTCAAATTTTTTATGGATTTGAAAGACAAAAATATGGAAAACATAGATCTGGAAAGTGTACGTAATATTGTTGATTATTATCCAGATGACGTATACGAGCCTTTAGTGAATGAGTGCATTCAGTTAAAATCTTATTTACTTCAGTCCAAGCCAGAGCCTTACACCTGTTGCAGTGAAATTTTTATGCTAATTCATGAAAAGAAACCTGTTGATGTTTTCCCAAATTGCTGTACTATCTTAAAGATTTTTTTAACTTTGGCAATCACTAGCTGTGAAGCGGAGCGCTCTTTCTCCAGGATGTCATATAGAAAACTAATATAGGACAACAATGTCGAACCATCGACTAAATCATTTATCAGTTCTTTCCATAAATTGTAATTTAACGAAGGACTTACAATGTCATGAGCAAATAAAGGAATTTGCAGCACAAAAATGCAGAAAGGTTGCTTTATAATTTATATAACATAACTACACATAACCTATTAATTTCTTTAGCAATCATGTTGTACAGTTGCTGTTTGTATATACAAATAAAAATAAATAAATAAAAAATTAATAAAATTAATTATTTTATTGTCCTATTTTTTTCTATATACTTATCTACATCACTATAGAAAACAGTTTTTTGACAAAATGGCTATTAGGGCCTCTAAGTAGTTTCAGCCCACGGCCCCACAAATTCACGATCCGTCCATGATTATGAGTATTTATAATTAGAACAGAAATTGATTACAGATAATCAGAATTACAAATAATCAACCCCAGGATTGCAAGTCATCGTGATTACTTGTATTGTAATCATAAAGTAAGATTACAAGAAATCATAACTGCAAGTCATCATAATCTAACAATTACAGGTAATATTAAATTCAAATAATTGTGATATATATGATTACAACACGATTAGTGAGCATAATTACATTTTAATATGGATTGTAGCTAATTGAATACTTTCAAAACAATGCATAAATTGTTTACGTAAATGAATTGTTTACTTTACTATTGTTTGGTTAATTAAATTAAAACTTTTAAACATAGAATTACATACAAAAATATGTACACGAACAAGATTACATGTAATTAAAACATAATTAATAATAAAATATCGTAATTACGAGTACAGTGCCCGCCGCTAATAAAATCACCGGATAATAAAATCAGCCGCTTTATAAAATCAAATCAGCAAGACCCGAATCGTTACAATATTAATACATGTTAAAAACATCCTTTAATAAAATCAACACCGCCGCTTTTTAAAATCAAAATTTTGACTACATAATAAATCAAAAGTGCGATATTTCAGCTTCTTTTGTCCTTATTTATAAAATTTTAATTTTTCGAAGTTTAAAGACTTTTTTAGAAGAAGCAATAGTTACTCACAAGCCTGTGAAACTGGTGTGGTTAGCACTTTCCTGCGATATTCATAGTGTAAGAGTTAAGGAAAAATGTGGGTGGTAAGCGGCGAGTTCATAGAAATCAATTTAACAGTGTCAATTCCTTGACTTGAATGAAGTTTGGAGAAACCCATCTCATTCAACAGGGGGTCGAAGGGGTTGAATTCTTATCTTACTTTTTATTGAATGAACCATAGAAGGGAGAGAAAGAAGTTTCTTTTGTTATCTATCTTAACAGAGAACATGAATAGATTTCCAAAAACTGTCTGTGCGCATGTTCCATATTATTTAGGCGAGGCCATTTGAGTAAATTATAGTTAGAGCACATATCATTTTTAAGTTCGTTTGGTGCTAAATTTTATCAGCATGCCGAAAAGGAAGGATTTGAGTCTTAAAGATAAATTTGAAGTGTTGCAAAACTATGATAAGCTTCCTAAATGTAGTCAACGTGAAGCTGCAATTAAATTAGGGATTTCCCAAACTGCTCTTTTCAACATTCTGAAACAAAGGATAAATATTTCTGAGGAAATAAAAAAGAATGGAAATCTGTCAAGAAAGCGTAAGCGTGAAGGAAAATCGGAGGAAATTGAAATGGCTCTGTTAGAATGGTTCAAAAATGCACGCGAACGAAGAATTCCAATTTCCCGTGGAATTTTATTTCACAAAGCACAGGACTTTGCTAACTTATTTGGTGATTCTGATTTTAAAGCTACAGATGGGTGGCTAACCCGATGGAAAGAACGCAACAACATTGTCTATCGTAAATTGCATGGTGAAAAGCAAGATGCTGATTTTAGCTCTGCCGCTGATTGGGTAAATGACGTGTGGCCAACACTCATCAAAGACTATAAACCAGAGCAAATTTTCAACACAGATGAAACAGGATTATTTTTCCGAGCACTTCCTGAACACACACTGCTGTTTAAAAATGAATCGACTGGTGGATGTAAAAAAATGAAGGAAAGACTAACCGTGCTGCTAACATGCAACATGACAGGAACTGTGAAAAAAAAATCCTTTAGTGATAGGAAAGAGTTTAAAACCTCGATGTTTTAAAGGAGTAAAACACCTGCCCACCAGTTATGCCAACAGCTATAACGCATGGATGACATCCAGCATCTTCACAAAATTTCTTCTTGAATGGGACAAGGAGCTGAAAAATGAAAAGGTCGTTTTACTTTTAGACAATTGTTCTGCGCACCCTGCTGATGAGGACTTGAGTTTGAAAAACATTAAATTAGTGTTTTTGCCACCCAACACTACAGCTATTATTCAACCCCTTGATCAGGGAATCATAAGATCATTCAAGTTTCATTACAGAAAAATGGTTGTTCAAAAAATCATTAGTGACATAGACTGTGACAGCTCTTCGGAACTCTTAACTGCAAACAAACTATCGAAATCCCTTACGATTTTGGAATCAATGCATTTGATTCGTAACTCATGGGACATTGTTTCAACCCAAACAATATCAAATTGCTTTAAAAAGTGTGGATTAAGCACTGGTGATGGAGCTGATAACTGTTTCGAAGAAATGCTCAGCAATGAAGAAAATGATATGGACGAGAATTTTTCATGTTACGTAGCTATTGACGATCACCTACAAACATCAGGAGAAAAATCTGATTCTGAAATTGTTACTGACATCAAAAATTGCAAAGTTATTTCCAATCAAGAAATGGAGGAATCAGACTCAGAAGATGAAATAAACTCATCAGTGCCATCTTCAACTGAAGTCAGAAAAGCACTTAATGTATTGCGGCAAGCTTTAGAACAAAGAGGAGGAAATATCGAAAACTATAAAAACTTCTATAAACTCTCAAATGATGTTGAAAAGTTAATTTTAAATAGTGCAACTCAAGCAACCATTGATCGGTTTTTTGCAAAAGTTTTGTAAATTTAATCTTATATAGGGTTTTACTTTATTAAAATAATTAAATTAGTTGAATAAACCATTAATGTTGTCATTATTTCAGCTTTTGAAGTGTGTGCATTTAGAATATATTTTAAAAATGTGATTTTTTTCTTCAAATGCTGAATCGCCTCTTAATAAAATCAGCCGCTTAATAAAATCAAAAGAGCATAAAACGAAAGTGATTTTAATAAACGGCGGGCACTGTACATGTAAATAAAATATACGATTATAAGTAATTACAATTGGATACTATATGCTTATTCAGTTTGTATCTATGATGTACGTAGAATGAACGTACATATATAAATACAATTCATTAATGCACGTGAAATGCATGCAAGTCCGTATGTATGTAGACAAATATATATATGTAGAATCGCTCATATACGTATGTACGCCATACATAGTAGCATACGTAGAATCGCTCATACATAGATATATTTTAAACTCATTCAATATTTGTAAGTATGCATGTACAGTCCGCAAAAAAAAAAAAAACGAATCACCCTGAATAACTTTCGTTCTAATGATCAGATTTTCACGAACAAAGTGTCAATCTTAATGGTTCCTGGGGGTGACCTCAAATATGCTAATTAATTAGTGCTAACTATTAATTAAGTTACGAAATCAGACACAAAAACGTACTTTCTCTGAATAAACATGCATTTTTTTTACATATTTGGATTTCTTATCTTCAAAATATAGGGGGTAGCCGCAATCTGGGAAATGTGGTCCCCATAGTTTGGTCAGGAGAGCGATTCAAAGTTCGTACCCCTTAATGTTAATTTTGCTTTTTGCGTTTTCAGTCATATTTTCAAAACTAATGAAGCAATTCAAAAAAAATTGCACTCACTCATAAAACTCATTTACCCAAAGACAATTTCATGCAAAAAATAATTTTTAATAATTATTTATTATTTTTTATTATTTAATTAAAGTGAGGATGAAAAAATATTGAATTATAAGGTATGAATTTTTTTATACCATATTAATCTACATATTTTTCAATTGAAAAATCTAAAGTTTCAACTGTTTTTATTTATTAGAAGCTGAGAAAAATTAAAATTAATTATTTTTAAAAAAATAATTTGGCGACAATAAAGAAATAACTAATTGGGGCGATTAATATTAAAATGTGATAAACTTGGGAGGAACTTGACTTCGCGCGCGTAGCGTAAAATTTCATTCATATTTTTTTTGCTAATAATCGTTTGCTAATCTTTTTATTTTTATTTCTTTCACACTATAAAATACGATGTTTCTTTTTTAGTCATTTAATAATTTATTTGCAATTTAGTAAAGAATTTTGAATAAAAAACACTTTATTCAACAAATGTCTAGTTTTAAAAAAGCGTGCTTCTGATAGAATACACCAGATTGTGCTTATTTAATATGATTATTTTTTATTTTTTTTATTTTGTTTTTCAATAACTGATACAATTTCAATAATATACATACGTATGCATAGATTTGGAATAATATATTTATCAATTTCTTGAATATATATTTTATAAATATTAATAAAAATACGTAATCAACATTTTTAAACATCTCTCACAACATCGCAAATTTCTCAACATCTTATAGGGTAAACTAAACAATGAAGGAACACTTAAGCTTAGCTTGCCTTTAAAAAATTCATAAAAATTTCAAAATTTGTAATTTTAGCTAAATGATGGTTTCGACATATTTGTTATTAAATGCAAATTATGTAAAAAAAGTTAGATAACTTACATAATATTGTTTTAAGCTTTTGGTGGTTTAAATAATAAGTAGTAAGATGACCAAGTGAAGGAACAGTTCTTACCAGTGAATAAACACTAAATTTTCCAGAGAATGAACACTTAATTTTGATAATGTTTGATGCTCGTTAAGAATCCATAGGCCACACAAATGTCTAAAAACAAGATTTTTCTTGGAATTACGACATATAACCATAGTTAATGTGGAAAATTTTACTTTTTTTTCAGTCATGGAATGGAAAGTAAAATATGTTTGAATACATAATTTTAAAAAAATGTTTTTCATTTTTTTCTCACAGTATAATAGTCCGTTCTAAATTATGAATGTTTATCATTGTGTAATCTGATGACGTTTTTATTATTATTATAATTCGATCATTTTTTTGTTTAATCTTTTCCTCATATTTTTTAAGCTTTTTTTTAAATCTTTTTAAGTATTTTTTTTCTCTTCGTCATGAGTAATTTATTTCTTTTTCTTTTGATTTAACCTTCCTCTTTTTTCCAAATTTTTGGCCAATGTAAATGTATCTTCGAAATTTCTTTTGATTTTCCAGTTCCATTTCCAGAATTCCTCACTGGATAATAAATGAGAAAAAGGAGTTTCGAAGTTTGAGTAAAACCCATCTCTCATTGACTTATATCTAGTAGTTACTTATGAAACCAATCGTTTTTGCAACTAACAATGCCTCAAGAGGACTTATCTCAAAATCGGTTTTCAAGATACTTTCATTATTAATGTTAGTTGTCTCAGCTTCAGAGCCAAAATTTGATTATACAATTGTTCTTTTTGAAATAAATTCTTCAATATTGAGAAAAGCGCAGGCTATTGGATATTTGGGAGATTAAACTTTTCTGTCAATGTTCCTTTAAAAATTTGCAACATAGCTTGTGAGATTTCCTTCTCAAGCTTCTGAAGAAATAGCGCATCGTTACTCTCGAAGCATGTGTTTTGTTGATAAGTTGTCTTGCTCATTAACTCTTGGTGTCTGTTTTGCATGCAACGAATGTTTTGTTACAGTCAACGTTTTCTACATCGAATGAAAAAATATCGCATTTCATAAAAGCATTTTAACTTCATCAGTTGATGCCTCAAATCTTATTTAAAAATTGATGTAAAATTTTCTAGACATATTGTTTTACAATTCTTTTGTTTTCAAGATCTAACGAGATTTCCAAGAATTACGTAGAAAACTAAACCAGAAAATTTGTTTTGAGGAACAAAACTTGCTCAGTTTCAAATTGATATGAGATTTATACCTATCCAGAAGAAGCAAAATTAGGAATTTGATTGCATTTTTAATTAGCCATGGGTAGAAACATTTGCAATATATTTGTAAAATGTTGCTGCGGTCATCGTTTCATTTCATGAATAGCTTTTTCCAATGAAATATGTAGCAGGGACTGATTCTGTAGTATCTCTACGAATTCTTCTGTAAGGAAAAACTACCAATGGAGGTACTTTTTCTTTCCTAAGTACTTTAGAATATAAATCCTTATAATTTTTAAGGCCGCAGATTTTTCCCGTTTAAGGGCAGTATTCAACTCTTGTTTCATTCGCATTGTAAATGCAATCACTTTATAAAAGGATGCCAGTGCTACTTCCCTCCTAAAGATTCTCTGAAGTTCTTAAAACCAGTATTTCGAATATTATTCTCTAAGGGAAGTTTTGCCTTTTGAAATTATCTTCGCATTGCACTGAGTTATCGGTGGATGTCACCTTAAAAAAACTTCACCCATTTTTCACCTAGATAATTGTCTTTAAATGGATTTTTCCTACCAGTTCCCGTTAGGACATTAAAGACGGCAATAGGATAATAATTTAGCTAATTATTGGCACAAAATCCTGCAAAGATTCCATTCAAGCTTTTATTATTATATTTAGTTGTTATATTTAGTTAATAAACATAGTTTATTAAGGAGTCTAAGGTATGATGTAATAACTAATCACTACATTTATAAAGATAAATAATAAATTAATTATTATTATAATTCTTTAAATAAATTTAGCAATTAAATTTGCATATTTAAATGAAATAGTTATAGGAACTATTCATGCAACATTTAACTGCATTTTAGGAGTCCTCTATGTCGCTGAACTACTAATTATCCAAGTAAAATCATATTTCACACATACTATTCATTCACTGGGAAATCTATTCTCAGTGAAGGAACATGCCTGTTCCTTCACTGGTTAGAAGTTGTTTTTTTTTATTTTTAACATAATTTTGATTTATAATATGACAAAAGGTACAAGAAAATTAAAATTTTTCTTTTATTTTCATTAACTTGAAAAAATCCCAGTAAAGGAACACTTGTTTATACATTGGTTTTTCATCGTTCTGTAATCCAGTTAATAAACACCCCCTAATCTCAGTACTTGCTTATGTTATGATGCTTAAAATAAATAAAACGTAACTTCAATGACCATATTTTGAATTCTTTTTTTCACAATGAAAAGAAAAAGCATTATTATATGCAATTAATTGTAGTTTAAACGGATAACAACAAACACTGACCTTATAATTTTGTCAAAGAAACAAGGCGTTGAACAGATACTAACAAATTCAAAACTTTTTCCAGAGAAGACTCAACGACCAGATAACTAAATGCATTGTTAAAGGACTTCCTATTGTTAGGTAGTAAGCTACTCTTACCAATCAATCTAAATTAAAACGTTTAAAATCTTATTTCTAAGAAATATCTATGAAATGCTCCTTCATTTGTTGGTTTACCCTATATCATCCTAATCTTAAAAGAAATTTCCGGAAGTGTATCGCAGAACTATTTTACCAACTATTTAATAAAATTTTAACATTTTAAAATTCTTATTCTTTTTCCATTTTACGTTTATTATTTCTTCATTAATATACTAATAATTTTTTTAGAACTTTAATTTAGATTTTCTTTCATTTAGGTTTCCTTTTCAAATTATAGTCAAGTTTTTTTTTAAAGAATTATTGTCTGCTAGCTAAGAATAAAACCTTGTTAAGAAATTAAAAACATTCAGCTGTTTAAAATTATTTAATGCAAAACAGCTGATTATTTACTTAGCATACTATTTTTTTGAAAAAAGAATATAAATTATTGATTGTCGTCTTTTTTTTGTTTCTTGTGACTTCAACTTAGATTATCTAAAATAGTGTTGATGTTTTATAAGTCACTACAAAGTGGATAAAGATACCGAACATAAAAAGCTGTGGAATACGTAACCAATTTTTTTAGTGTCTTAAAATATCTCAGTATCTTAAATGTCGTCCTACTATCTTAGTTGTGAAATTAAATTTTTAATTATCTGACCACGTGTGATTCACTAATTATTTCATTATATCTTTTACTCTTTATGATACCAAGTAGATTTTTTTTCTGATAATATACTAAACTATTTTGTTTAATTTTTTACTTTAGCATGATTTCCAAGATATTATTGTAGTATAATTTGTTATCAGGAAAATGCCTTATTTTGTTAATCAGGAAATACTAAAAATTGAAAATTGTAAGGATTCCGAAGCTGTGCACACAATACACAATTTCCGACCTTATTTTAATAAAAAAAAATTTAAAAAAAAACGTGGCAAGTAGGCTAACATACTTTTTACAGAAACTGTGAAAACTAATTTTTCCTATATTTCGTCAAAAGAGGATAAGAATGATATTGCTCCAAGGGACCTACTCAATAATTTCACTATTTCCAGAATGAAATCTGTTTGATCGAAACATATTATTCCTTGAAAATTACACGAGGGAAAAATTAACTTTTATTATTTATCTAAGCTTACTCCATTTATTTAATGATAGCGGTATTAAGGTTAAGGATATGCGTCGGAAGCTCCGTTTATTATTATACTATAAATGCATTAAATCATGTAGCTTGAATAATTTATTTTAAGTAAATTATTTCATAATTTTAAGCAAATAAGGGTGTAAAAATAAACTCGATCGAAATACTCCGAAAGTATACCCTGAAATATATGTAGAATAAACTTTGGAATCGATATATAAAAAATACCTTTTCAAACAACTTCGAGTAGGACGGAAACGCTAACTTGTTTAAAAAAGTTGTCCTTGTTACTATTTAATTTCGATTCCTGGTACTAGGGGACATTCCATTTTCACATTCGACTTTTGAAATTTCAATTGTAAACGGAATTTTTTTATGACCTTAAACTAAAATTTTAAGGCTTGCAGCAAAAAAAAAAAAAAAAAAATTTTTTTTACTGCATTAATTTTTTTTCAAAGTAGTGAATTATTATTTTTTCAATCTAAGAACCTGTGCCTATAACATATGTAAAACTTATTTTAATATCGAGTGAAATAATTTAATATGTTGTGTAACTAAATAATCCCAAGAAACTGAATCGAAAATATAAAAACTTCATTGATTTAAAAAAATAATAGATGATAATAAAAATAGACATGTTTTGAGCGTCCAATAATAAAAGCCACAAGTTATCCAAGCCTGACAAGTCTTGAGAATGGGCGATTATATTTGAAAACTCGAAACATGTCGACTTTTACTTCCCTCTTCATATGTTTTGAAGACAGTTGAGTTTTTATCGTCAATTATACTGTTTTACATTTGGCTCTTGATCATTATTTTGATAAGGATTTTACACTAGTTAAAGTAAACATATTCATTTTAATATTTTATCAGGATTCCTATGGTCTTTAAAAATGTAAGAACATCAATATTGTAAAAGTTATATTTAACTTAAAAATTAACATTTTGACACCAGATATTTTGAGTTAATGAAATTAAATATTTTATCTCTTAAGTTTTTGTGCCCCCATTTCAGTATCTTAAGGATCTTACGAGCTCTGTTTAAAAAGAGATCATCAGATATATCTAAGAAAGCAAAAATAACCATAGTAGCAGTATTAGGTGGTAAATGTAGCTTATCGTAATTGAAGAATATGCTGTGCGACATTTTATGGTGAATTTGCGAACGTATAAGTTTCAGAATGTATCGAAACATGAGGATGCTATTTGCTGATCATATTTATCCAAAGGAAACGATGTAACCTAAATATCTAGTAGAATGAAGCGATTTTTTAAGCAATGAATCCTACAATTTGCAACATATTATTTCAATATCTTATTCTTAAACATAACATATTTCAATCTTTTTAAAATGCCACTAAGCATTCAGCAATTCCTAGAGTTATAGAAAAAGGAAATATCGTAAATTATAGAAAGCCTTGTGAATGCGCATTAGAATTATTATACAATCTACATTTTATTTTTCAAGCACTTTTTTTTTCTTCAAATTTTCTTGCCTAGAAGACTCGATTAAAACTGTAAAAATGATTATCCCTAAAATTTTGTATATAGCTATAATAAGTTATGCTCATTTTATTTTAGTATAAAATCCTCGAATAAATATAGTAAAAACAGTGTAATCTAAACAATATCAGATAAAAAGTTCATGTATTTAAATTCTAAAAACTATCATAAATAATTTATAAATCGATTCAAATTTACTTTTCAAAGGAGATTAAAATAATTTTTTTTTTGCTTTTTGGACAGAAATCCCCTAAAAAAATTGTTTATGGCCTGGAAACTTCGAGATATTTTCTATTAACAATAAATTAAGCCCCTCCGAGCAATCACTGAACATTATTTCAATTTTTTTACTATCAGAGTTTGGTTGCGTAGCAACCTAGTAAAATTAAGCACTCCTCTTTTGAATTAGTCAATGGGTTATCTTAAAATATTTATTTGCGCAGGCGACTTTTTTTGGCGGTTTTCTGGACTATCGCCAAATATATAAACATTTATTGAGGCCCAATTTACCACCCAATTTTTTTAAAATTTTGTCTACTCCCACTAATTCAAGGGTCTAGATTCCAAATATGTAAAAAAAATTATATGTTTATTCAGAGAAAGTACGTTTTTGTGTCTGATTTCGTAACTTAATTAATAGTTAGCACTAATTAATTAACATATTTGAGGTCACCCCCAGGAACCATTAAGATTGACACTTAGTTCGTGAAAATCCGATCATTAGAACGAAAGTTATTCAGGGTGATTCGTTTTTTTTTTTTGCGGACTGTACATGTATGTACACGCGTATGCATATAAGATATATGTATGAATGTACAGATTTAAATACAATGTAGGTATTTATACACCAAAGTTATTTGTACATACATAATTTTGCATACAGTATACATGTAAATATGAATGCAACTTTGTATGCACGTATGCAGAGACAATATATATGTGTACATATACACGTATTTATACACCATTTGCATTTTTTTTGCATTTTTGGACATTTTTTGTCTTTTAGAGCATTTTTTAGATTTATAGGGCATTTTTCTTTAAATTTTGGGGCGTATTTTGCATTTTAATGCATTTTTTAAAGTTTTTTGTCAATTTTTTCCAATTTTTATTATTTTTTATCAATTTTCATTATTACACTGTCTTCCAAACAATGAAGAAAATCTATAGAATATTAACAGGTGAAGCAAAATCTTTTCAAATTGAAGAAGAATTGTCAGTAAGTGAGACCGTCTTTTTCAAGTACGCACCTATAACATCAGTAGACGTTGAAAGAAGCTTCTGCAGGAATGAAAATTTACTTTCAGACAAGAGACTCTCGTTTACATTTCAAATTATCAAAAAAGATTTAATAATCCAATGTAATTCTGATATTTAGTAATATTAGGAGATGGAAGTTTTTATATCCCTCAAAGTTTCTCTACAAAAGAAAAATATTTTGGTGTCAATATATTTTCCTTTTTTTGTTACTTTAGGATATAAAACATATTTTTCAAACTTTAATGAACGTAGAACAAGTATTGCATTGCTTTATAACTTTTAAAAGACTCATAATAATTTTAAAGAGCAAAACATTTTTTAATTCAATATTTTTACTTTATTTAAGGCATTTTTTGCGCAATTTTTGAATTTTTAAGGGCATTTTTTGCCCTTTTTAAGGGCATTTTTTGCACTTTTTAAGGGCATTAGTTGAGATTTTTTAGGTCATCAAAATCCGGGCTCAACTCATCAGATATAAAAATATCAGATAGAAATTTAAATATTGATGATTAAATTAACATCAAATCAAATTTAACAAACATTTTGGACATTCAACAAAGCAATGTGTGAATGTGA
Source organism: Parasteatoda tepidariorum (assembly GCF_982258835.1). NCBI lineage: Eukaryota > Metazoa > Arthropoda > Arachnida > Araneae > Theridiidae > Parasteatoda > Parasteatoda tepidariorum. The sequence continues at coordinate 60,137,644 of NC_141756.1, read as the reverse complement.
CATTCACCAGCGAAAGTTGACATTCTCCAGATTTCGGTCCTTCATAGTAACATAAAATTGATGCTTCCCTACTAGTGCCACAAACTTGCAAAAGGTGAAAGATGCAAGTGACTTACTATTAAAGAAAATTTTAAAAAAAAAAGCAGAAACTTCAAAATGTTAATGTAACATAAATAATCTTAATGATATGTTTTACTTAAGCCAACAGCTATGTGTAACAAAAGGTGTTTGAAACTCCTATCAGAAACAGTCACACAAGCTTCACAGTGATTCAGCATGGAACTTTTAATGTTCTGAAAGATTATCCTAGTTACAGAGACAAGCAAAAAGGTTTTTTATTTAAATAACTCAGTCTCATATACAAAAAAAAGTTTGACCTAAGCAGCATCAAAAATACAAAAATGTAATGAAATAATTATATGTCTTAACAATAAATGCCTGAATAAAATTAAATGTCTAAATAATTACAATATTATTCAGATATTTGTTGTAAAAGAGACACTGCCGAGCTATGTTTTTGTGGCATCAATTTGTATGCCCCTCCTTTTTTTCTCCTAGAAAGAAACCTAGATTTAATAAATCTTCTCAGCCCATAGACAGCCCTTGTCAGGCTTGTTCTGACATACGCTTCTGAAGCTTGGATGATGACAAAACTGGGGGGAAATTGTATCAAAATATTTGAGCAAAATATTTTGCGGAGTATACTTGCTGGTGTAAATGAAAACAATAACTGGAGAAGGAGATTTAACTTTGAAATGTACAAGATTTATAAACAACCTGATGTTATTAAATACATAAAAATAAATAGATTGAATTGGGTGGCTCATATGATTCGAATGAGTGATGACAATACCATAAAAAAGATAGATGTACTGATTTGATTTTCTTGCAATTAATGAAAAAAATGGAGATCAGATAAATTGCAAGTGATTATGAAGAAATCATCAGACAAAAACATTGGGCTGTCTGGTCAACTATGATTTGATTAATTTTTAAAAATCTTAAGCGAAACAGTTTTTGAAATTTATTTAAAATTAATAATCATTCTTGTTGTGAACTGTGTGTTTTCCCGAATTTTCTCATTCGCTTTTGCAGTTAAACTATCAACGTTTACCGAAGGCTTCCCTATCTGTGTTTGTCCATCATTGAATTGTCAAACCTGTTTCTCACTCCTTATATTTTAACCACAAATCTCTTAATGTTGACGACAAATTTCCAGTGGCTTATAATTTTTTGTCTTAAAAAACGTTATTATAGGAAGCACTTCACAAACAGTGTAAACATTTCGAATGCTCACTAACTCATGTAAATACAAATCCAGCTGTAATGGTGTTTGTGAACAGATAATCAACCAAAACCAAGTGTATATGTGCAATGAATTGCAACAATACTACTGCAATAAGGCTAAAATGAAATAGTACATTCTTTCTGAACATGCATCTTACATACAACTATATTACTTTTAAAATGCAAACAAAGAGGTACTTTTCCCTTTTGCCAACGCAGGTAAATTCAGTTACTTCTTTTTTATTTCTTTAGCTTTTCTTTTTAAATAGACATCATGAAAAAATAAAAATAAAAAATGCGAATTTATATAAACCTGGGGACTTTTCATTGCCAACTTTATCACCTGCACCAGCAAAATGGAAAAGCATCCGTTATTAGTTTAACCCTTTTGCGCCGAGTTTTTTCTTTTTGCAACGGAACAATTTTGGTAGCATAAACTATGAGTAGGGCAGCAATATGTGCGGTAGTGCCATCTATGTTCTGTGAATGAAAATACCTTCAAAAATATTGGCAGGACCGGTGGGACAGTCTCCCATTAGACAAAGAAGCGTTTCTGTCCAAAAAGATTTTTTTGAAATTTGTTTGGGATGCATGTGTCCCGTTACGCGCAAAAGGGTTAAATATAATGATTTTGATAACAGAGCATTCCTCAAAATATATCAATTCTAAAGAAAACCAAGGAGAAAAAATAAATAGAATACCTGAGCAATTTTGTTAACTGGCAGTATGTCAACATCATAGATAAAAGCTATTAACTTATTATCTGCCTTTAAGAGAAACCCTAACTGCAAAAGAAAATTACAGAAATTCTCTCCTTCAGACACAGCAAGACGAAAAGCCTCCATCTGCTTACTTTGTTTTGGAGTAGCAGGTTTCAAGCATTTTTCAATAACAAAAGTGCAAAATTCATCCCCAATAGCCATCCCAAACTCAGTCATGGCAGTAAATGAGTTTTCTTCAGCATCCATATTCAATGGTGCCTGTAAAATACCATTAAAAAGGAACCTTAATATTTCTTTTAATGTTTCAAAAACTTCCGGAGGTTCTGGTGCATGATCTTTCATAACATCAACTGTTAAGGTTGAAGAGTCTTCTGATACTGTTATCTTAACTATGTTACTTGCTACATTGTGACAAATCAAATTTATGAATCGCTTTCCAAACTCTTTAAACACTGGTTTCAATTGTTTTAAAAGTTTTAAAGCTTTAAAGATTTCAGAACTATTTTCTAAACTAGCAGTTTTATCAATTTTTAGAGATAAGAACTTTTTTCTACCTTCTAAGGAACTGCTAATAGTAATTTTTTCATGCCAAGCATTTTCTAAATTATAAATTAAATTCTCCTTGGTAACAATGAATTCAGTTGTTAAGCTTTTTACGACAGTAATATCATGGTCTTCAAAATTACTGCTGTTTCTTACTCTTTCAAATTCCAACAGATTCTTGGCTGATGTTAAATAAGACTGTAAAGATAGAGACTGTTTTGATTGTTCTAAAAAACTGTGCAAACTTGATAAACTTAGAGCATCTTCTTTTAGTTTCTTTATCTTTTTTAAATCGTCTACAACATTGTTAAACTCCCCCACGGAATTCACCATTTGTGGCTTTACCTAAAATAATAACAATAACTTAAATAAAATGAAATACAAATACAGAACTAATAAAGTTCCTATAAAAAGTATCCACTTGAAATAAACACTAAAATAAGCATACCAGTTTAACAGTATAATTTTTTAATATAAGATTTTCTGTAGAATTTAAAGGACAATCAATAGCCTACTTTATAAAACAAATCTGCCTTTACAAAATTAACACTTTATAAAATCATAATGAAAGCTTTACATTCTATCTGTTGAAAAATGTATTAACTTCAAAAGAGTGTCAATCAAGAATTGCTGACAAGGTGCTTATAAAACTTAAAATAATTTTAATTTTACAAAAATAATTCAGAAAAAAATATGTGTTTAAATTTGTAAAAACAAACAATTATGAAACAATGCCTGAAAAAACAGCTATCTAAACCATTTTTTCCCCTTAAATATATATGGAACATAAAAAGCTTCTATTAATCTTTTTATGTTAGTTTCTTTGCTATAAAACAACTCCTAATTTATTACTAACTAGGAGGCTTCGCCCCCTGCTCGCTCGCGCTCGCCAACCCCCGGAACTGCTTTTGCAGTTCATTTCGGATTGCTTCGCAATCCGATGCTCGTTTTGCTCGCTCATTGGATACGTTCTTAACGTCTAGCTTTTGTATACTTTTTTGAACACTGAAGTTCTGAAAACTTTTCACTGCAGAAAATTCTAAACCTGTGCATTTCAATATTAATTTGAAATTGCAAACAGTTCACAAATTTTTCTTAATCACACTATTCTAAATTTCAGTTGCTGAGAAAAGTAACTGTTGTAAGTTTTGTTTTGAAGTCTTTCCCACCAGAGGGCTAAGACCATGTGTTGTAAAACAATATGAAATAGTACTGAGCGCCGGATGTAAAGCATCAGCTTCGATGAAGATAATTTTGTGAGAATTTTTTTGTTAATTCGGTGAGAATTCACCCGATTAGACATATGATGCTCACTACGTGCTCTTGCGCGACGAAGCCTTTCAATTAAAACGTATTAGCATTTTATATAATATAGATTAGCCATATGATGCTCACTACGTGCTCTTGCGCGCCGAAGCCTATCAATTAAAAATGAAAACTGTTGCCAGCGAGAGAAAAGAAATATCATCGGTTTTATTGATACATACGTCCGTATTAGCGTTTTATATAATATAGATTAATTATTCAAATCGAAATGCTTTCTCACACTTTTAAAAGCCACATCCTGTTCTTAAATCTATTTTTGGCCCAAGTATGCATAAATTTACGTAAAGATATTTTTCCCTTTAATCTTCGTGGGAATCACTCAACCTATTTCTTAATCTTAGAAATTACCATTGGTTAATGGTAATTTCTAAGATTTCTCTCCTTTCCCTAAATAGAGACATTTTCCGGATTTTTTGCAAGATTTTCCCTACCAGAAAGCCTGATCGTCGATGGAGTTAACACTTCTCGCTCTCCACTCAACAAAGAATGACCAAATAAAAGTTACTTTGCTTTCATTAATATCCTGTATCTGTTTTCCTGCTCGGTCCGACTGCATCATTTTACAAGCCGAGCAGGATTATAAGAACTGTTGAAACAAGTGCAGGATAATAACAAATGATAAAATGCTTCTTCAAAATAGAATTCAAAAATTAAAATATACAATTGCCTGAATGATGAAATTGATGCTGAATCGACATTGATGTCTGTTTTCCTGCTCGGTCCGACTGCATCATTTTACATATATATTAAATATCTCTTATCGGGGGTCTGTCCAGGCCATATTTACTACTGTTTAACGGTACCTTCACAAATTCAACTTTAGGAAAAACGGTAGGTTCGCAAAATACTTTTTCTTACAATTAAATTTTTTTATCCTGTAAAAAACGATATATCCATATTTTTGTGTTGATTTTTTAATGTAATTTTTAATTTTCACAAATTATGTGTGAATTTTCACAAAATAGGTACCTCTCAGAAAAACCTAGACTGACCCCTGCTTATATTTTCTTAATTAAAACTTTTAAAAAATTCTATTATAATACATATATATTAGAAAAAAACTTCAAATAAAGCAAACGACCAAATTAAAACACCAAGGAAACAATAAAATATAATCAAATGGACACATAATAAAAGGATGGAAATGCACAAACATGCAAGGCAGCTTCATCAGGAGCACCATGCCATGCAGTCAGTGCAGGAGCAGTTTGATAGTGAAAAACTAAAACATACCTACAACAGGAAGTATAATTACCTATCATATTTAAATATTTCACTTATTAATGTACATAAAAATCTACCTCTCTGTCAACATAGTTACTAAGAGCTTCATATTCTTCAGTTATATCATCTATCTTTTCAATAAAGTCATCAAGTTCAACAATTTCTGGAATAAAATCAATGTATCGATTCTGCAAGCTTTTCTGCACATCTAACTTTATATACTCAGATTTTCTTTTTAAATGATAAACTTTATCAAACAAGTTGTCCTTCATTAGCTTACCTGGTAAAAAAATTTAAAAAATTAGTTAAATCAATAAATTTTTCAAAGCATAATTTTATACAGATTTGTCAGTAAACACCATACCTGCCAACTTTTAATTTTTCTAAACATGATTTTTTCAAATTGTAGTGAGGTGGCAATTGAATTACAACTGAAGGCAGAAATACTTTATTTTTACCATAACTCGAACTTTTATATAATTATCAGGCAAAAGCATGACATTATATATATCGCTCATGGGCTGCAATAGCGGCACAACTCAAAAAATCATGTTTTGAGATAAGTGGGTTTAAAGTTTTCATTGCTAAGGTAAATGCATGAGAAATGCTTTAGTTTATTTAAATGAAGATTACCTTCAAGTTGAATTACTAGTTGTGCTAGTATTGCTGCTGAAAAGAATGTGTATTTTCATATTTACACCTATTCTTAGCCCAAAACATATGTTTTTTTAGTTGTACCACTATTGCAGCTCATGAGTGATATGTTTCATTTATATGAGATGGTAATATTTCATAGAAAATGTATACATTTAAGATATGAAAAGAAAAATGTTGCAACTACTTTAAATGTAAAAACAAAATCTTACAAAAAATTCATAAAAGTTGGCAGCTATGAAACAAATTAGAAGTTTGCAACTATACAATTTCAAGGCAAAAAATAATATGTATCTTACTAACATAATAAGGTGCACTTAAATATTTTTATTTCTTCAACTAATTTATAAGAAATTAAACCAGTCTTTGTTAGCTTTTTAAAAAAAGGAGTAGATCCCAAAATACCCACAGAGTATTCAATTGGTCTTGAATGGGTTAAAATATAATAGCTATGACCAGGGCCGGATTGAAGATTGGTGGGGCCCTAAGCTACTGAAAATGATGGGGCCCTTATAAGTTCAATTCCATTTCTATACACCTAAAGTAAACTGTCACTATTTTTTATTGTTGAGTATTAAGATTATATTATTAAAAAATTTGATAATATTACTTTATTGTTAAATACAGTAGGGAACCGATTATCCGGAACGATCGGGACCATCGCTATTCCGGATAACTGATTTTTCCGGTTTTCTGAATCGCTACAAAAAGCCGCTTTTTTTATTGTTAAACCCAAATAAAAAAAATTTTTTTTGGAAATAATCTTAAAAAGAAGGAAAAACGATGGAGTAATACACTAATGATTATTTCCAAATGATGGTAAGGTAAATATCTTTCAAAAAAGAAAGAAAAATCCTAAAATCTTATAAGGGAAAAAAAAAAAATTTTTAAATGGCGGGAAAATTTATCGAATTTTGTTCCGGTTTTCTGATTTCCGGATAACGGGTTCTGTACTGTACATTAATTGTGATGAGACTGTTATGTAGAACTTTTCTTTTATTGCACATATTTTTTGAACGAGGATAAAAACTTACAAAAGAAACACATTTTAAGCACAGAGTAAAAATTTGGCGTGCTGGGCCACTATATATTTAACAGAGTTTCTTTTTTAGATTCATTTTAAATATATTTTATTTGCAATTTTTAATACTATTTTCGCGAATTTTTTTCTCAATTGTTTTTTCCTTATGTTACAAAATCTATAAGACTTAGAAATATGAAATTTTGATTGTGCGTAGAAAATATGCAAAGGGTTAGAAAGAAAACAAGAAAAGACAATTTGATTATTAGTTTTATTTTTCTTATAACCGCTGTTGAACAACCGACTCAATTTTGAGTTTACACCCTATCAACCAGGCTATCCCGGCCAAATTTATTAGTTTATTTTATAACAGTCATTGCACAGCTGAACCGATTTCGAGTTTACGACTACTAATATTCAACTCCGTAGCCTTGTCATTTTGAACCCAATCCAGAAGACAAGGGAACTGATAGATTAGTACCCAGAGGTATTCATTTGTTACGAGAACTTGGAGGACTTTGTGACCCTGACAGATTTAACATGCACCAGTCACCATTTTATACATGGGTATTCTTCTGCAGGCTGGATTCAAACTCCCATTCTCACGAACTCAAGTTCAATGCCCTATCAACCAGGCTGTCCCGGCCAAATTTATTAGTTCATTTTATAACAGTCATTGCACAGCCGACCCGATTTCAAGTTTACGACTACTAATATTCAACTCCGTAGCCTTGTCATTTTGAACCCAATCCAGAAGACAAGGGAACTGATAGATTAGTACCCAGAGGTATTCATTTGTTATGAGAACTTGGAGGACTTTGTGACCCTGACAGATTTAACATGCACCAGTCACCATTTTATACATGGGTATTCTTCTGCAGGCTGGATTCAAACTCCCATTCTCACGAACTCAAGTTCAATGCCCTATCAACCAGGCTGTCCCGGCCAAATTTATTAGTTCATTTTATAACAGTCATTGCACAGCCGACCCGATTTCAAGTTTACGACTACTAATATTCAACTCCGTAGCCTTGTCATTTTGAACCCAATCCAGAAGACAAGGGAACTGATAGATTAGTACCCAGAGGTATTCATTTGTTATGAGAACTTGGAGGACTTTGTGACCCTGACAGATTTAACATGCACCAGTCGCCATTTTATACATGGGTATTCTTCTGCCGGCTGGATTCAAACTCCCATTCTCACGAACACAAGTCCAATGCCCTATCAACCAGGCTGTCCCGGCCAAATTTATTAGTTCATTTTATAACAGTCATTGCACAGCCGACCCAATTTCGAGTTTACGACTACTAATATTCAACTCCGAAGCCTTGTAATTTTGAATAAAATCCAGCAGTCCCTGGAACAGGTGAGGGTCGTTATATTAATACTGTTTGAAAAAATAAAAGGAACATTTCGTAAGCTGATATTATTTAATTGATGTATATATTGAAAATATTTCTTCATTATTTTTGCTTTCTTTTTAATTATTTTAAGTACTTTTGTTAAATTTTAGTGCAAGAAAAAAAATAGTCATTTAAATTTTTGGCTTATATTTTTAAGGATTTATTAAAGGGTCTATTAAATATCAGAGAGAATAAATGTCATACGGGTTTAAAGTATCAGCTCAGCTCTTGATGGTGTATAGTGGCTAGGATGTGAAAGAGCAACTGTCCCGGGCATCCAGCCAAAACGAGCATTCAACATATCAATGGAACACACTAAAGCTTTATATCAATTAGTTTTAGATAATTACAATTGTAGAATAATTATCTTATTATAGAATGGAATGCTTTAAAAGACAAATATCTGTTAATGTTTAACATTTAATCAACGAAAAAACAGAACCAATATTGAAATCTAACGAATTTATTATTTTTAATTACTGATAAAGTTTGTGACAGAAAAAAAAATTAAAGCCTGGTAGATTTCAGAATTTTTTAAACACCTTCTAGTTATACTATTCAATCAAATAGGTTTGGATGTCTTTCATCCCGGTCTCATTAGTGATTCAGCATATTTCAATATCATTTTTGTTTCGTTCTTACTTAATATTAATTTGTTTGCGACAGTTAATTTGTATACCTCTTTTACTACATTTTCGAGGAGTTTAAAAATATGATATTGAGGTATTTAACTGAAACGAAATCTGCTTTTTTTGTATGCCTCTTTTATTATGTCATCATCACACCCACACGCAACTGTCTCTTCTAAATAATGCTATATAGAATGAGGTAGCAAAACAAACGTGTATAGTTATTTCAATTCTTATTCAAAAGTATTAGTTAATTTTTTTTTATTTATTTTTTTTTTATCTGACAATTTCTGTCCCTTTTTAGATATTTTAAAGTGCTATTTAAAACTGCTGCATATCACATGAAAGCATTAAATATATCATTTGTACAATTTTAAAGTAAAATAAAAGGGAATTCTGATCCTTAGAAACAGATATTAAATAATCTGATGAACGAATGATGGGGCAAAAAAAAAAACTTTTTTACCTTTTAAACTAAAAAATTCTTTATTTCTAAATAATTTATTAATTCTCAAATTGCTTGAAAGATGATATGTTCCCTACTAATGACAACGAAGTTTTTTGTTTTATTCAGTCATTTATTTATATTTATTATGTCAATGTAAAAAAGAAGAAAAAAATGCATTTTGGGGTTCTGAGAGCCCCAGCTCCGATTAAAACTTTAAAAAAAGAGGGGGGATAGTAGGATCTGGGGGCCCTTGTCATCTCGGGGCCCCAAGCTACAGCTTATTTAGCTTATACGTAAATCCGGCCCTGGCTATGACTGATCAAACTGATTAGAAGTAGAAAGGAAATTTCAATGGGAAAGAGTAGCTGATATGATTTAATGCGTCACTTAAACTAATAGGGTCTTAAGACTGAGCATGTGGGGTCACAACTGTGTCAACCAGAAGAAAAGACCCAAAGATACCGCTGTACAAAATATTTTACATTTGCAGTATCATTTTCTCTTCTTTCTTGCTAAATTCGAAAAGATAAAGAAAGATGACGGGAGAATGAAAAATTCTTTAGAACTGAAATAGCTTAATGTTCTTAGTTATGGATAAGGCAACAAATGTACATGCTTTGAAAAATGGTAGAAAGATGCATTTTTTTAAAATTGATCGTAAAATTAAATTTTTTTTAAATTTAGAAAAAGTGGTGTCGGGTTTGAAAAGTCAAAAGGTTTTGAGACATAAATGACTGTTCGCTTTGCGGATAGGACACATAATGGTGTTTTCATAGAAGATTCAAGGGGAATTAAAAAAAATGCTCGCAATGAGAGGCATTAGTTTTATAGCTTTAGTTTAGTTTATGTTGAGTGTCCGAAACATGAAGTTTGGCAGTAAATATATGTTGTAGCATGAGCGCCGATTTGATTTGAAAATGGGGGACACAGGGGTCATGTTCATAAAAATCAAAATGTATTATAACAAAATAAAATAAAAAAAACTTTATAATTTATAATACATAGTTTATAAAACAAGTTACAAACCAGCACTTTGATAATTATTAAATTCCCCCTAATGCAAAGTTTATTAAAGCTAAAACTTTTGAACTGTGAGCAAGTAATTTTCAGTATTAAACTTCTTTTCAAATATTTGAAGTGAGAAGAAAGAAAACAAGACACAATTCTAAAGTTTTACCAGTAGCCTGAAGTAATTCAGCAACCAATGAAGTCATTTCAAAATATTTTGTTAAATTTTTAACTAATATATTTTATTTTATACATATAACATATTGAAAATCTAAATTTTCAGCTATTTTTAATTTTTTTGGAACCCTCTTCTCACTATTTACATACGTTTTTGCGCGAAGACAAGTAACGGTTATAGATATAAATGTTTCGAATGTCAATTTAAATGATTGGATGTAGAGTACACGTGAATCCTCATATAATTCACGTGATTCAAACCAATCAAAGATCAGCATATCCCCGTGTTTAAATGTGCGCGATTCCAGTCAGAATGTTAAATTTGTCTGACTCTACAGTGATATAATAATTATTTTATTAAATTGTATATTTATAAACTTATCGTATCTCTTATTTATGGAAGAGGAAAGCTTAATTGTGTTTGAATCTTCCTTTAAATTTCAAACTTGTAAAATATACTCTCCACCGTAATGGCACGAGGGATGTCAAGTTAAATAAATAAATATATCACGTGATATAGAGGGAGTCAATCGATAATTACTTGTCAACCTTTCTTTTCTTTTGTGATTTGATTGACTACGTATTAATTATGCTCTGTTAGTTACTTTACTTTATAAAAATATTTGTTAAATTTTTAGCAGGAAATGAGTTTATGAATCACGGAGATCTGAATTGAAAGAAAAAAATATTTTGTCCTCAACTTTGAAGTCTTTGTTCGTATGTAGGTATTCAATTTTCGTAGAGGAAAAATGCCTTTTAATTTAATTAAATCTCTACGCATTTCCTACTATTAATAATATTTTAATTTTATGTGAAATATTCTGGTAATTTACTTTATTTATTGAAGGAATTGTCATTGCCCTGACTATTGAACCGTAACATAATAGGTATCTTTTAGAGTAAGAGTGACGTAATGAACCTTATGTGTACAATGAATTGTGTTGCATTAAATTGCTAAAGTTCTAAAGTTTATTATACTTTGTTTTGTGGTGATTAATTTAAAATTAAATTCAAATTTTGTCTATTTATTTCACCATACCCTTGACTTCTATTCAATGCTAATTTCTTGCTTTGTTTATTATAAAGCTTAGTTTGTATGTACTTCAAAATTTGTACTAAACTTGAAGTTATTTTAGATTAATTTAAACTAAAGTAATTAATATATTTTAAAAGTAAACTGTAATATAAATTTGGTTTTTGTTGCTGTGTTTACCAAAATAGGGTTATGTTTCTGATAACAAATAGCTTAATAAATTTTTTAAATTTATTTTTTTCCCTTTGAATTCAGTATTGAAATATGGGTATAAGATTCAGTAATAGTACGATCAAATTACTAAATAAAGTTGGATGTTGCAAATAGTTTTAACAAATTTTAGTTTAAAAGTTTTTTTTAATCATTCTCTTTATCTCTATCAGTATTTTTTGTTTGACTTCTTTGATTTCAGAAGTTCTGATTAGATAATGGAAATTTCGGTGAAATCAATTCATAAATGTGCATTTGATTAAATCCTTTTTGGTGCATCAGATTCACATGATTTTGTAGTAAATATGTATTAAAATTATTCATGTATTTCATTCTTTCATGTATTAAAATTATTAATCTATGTTCAAAAAAGTAATCACTATAACCAAACTCGTTTAAGAACAAATTTTTACACTCGAAATTGAAACTATCGAACCGAAATTTCAGACAATTTCTTCCAGCATTTGCTTGTTTGATATTTGTTTCAAATATTTTTTTTAGTTGTATTTCAACATTTTATCTAAACAACTAAGTATCTCTTAATATTGAAAATAGTTTAGCTTTATAAATGTAAGTTTGTTAGTTAATTTAGTAAAGCTTTTTTTTTTTTTTTTTCAATTGTCTGAAAATTTCATTTGTAGTTCGGAATTTTATCAAAATGTTTGACCTTGTAAAATGTTAACCTAAAAAGTTTTTGATAAATTTTCTTATCAGGTTGTTAAGCTTTCATATTTAGTGCAAATACTTGTTTTTTTTTTAATCATAACTGACTATTCTTGTCAACTTTATTTGTTAATTACTAAGACTTCTCCATAGTTTCACCTTATGCATAAGTTTATGAAACTTAGAGGCTATTTTGTTTTGTACTTTATGTGAAAAAATTTGAATGCTTTATATATATATAGTTAGTTACTATATTTACTTAGTTTTGTTTTATCTGAACATAAAAATGTATTTAAGAATACTAAATTAAAAAAATTGTATTTATAATTTTTTTAAATAAGAAAATATGATAAAAACCAAAAAATAGAACTTAGATAAAGTTTTGATTTAGGGAATATAGAAATTTTTTTTAATTACTTACTTTAGGAATGTATTGCAAATTAATTTATTTATTGTACTATTCTGTTTTTACTATAGTTCTATTCTGTTTTTATTTTGTTCCTTAGTTATTGTAATTCTGTAATTAAATGTTTTGATTCTTAAAAATTTGAAGACCAAACAAAACAGATTGAGTATATACATTAATTTGTGTATTTAAGTGAAATATCAATGATGCATTCTATTATTTAATTAAAATGAACAAGTTTAAATGATAAACTCTTTTGACAATAATTTTACTTTCAATGAATTTGAATGTTTTTATTTTAGGTTATATTTTTTAGAATTTATTTAAATTAGTATTTTCTTTTATAAATGTTTCAAATTATTTTTGGACAGAAAGCGAGGGGCAAGTTGTGCACCACCAGACTGACTAAGAAAAGCAGTGATAATTTTCACTATATATATATTTGATTTAAAATAATTTATTAATAATTTTATCTTAGAGCCTAGTCTTATCTTTGAAAACTAATTGATATAAAAAGCTTTAAAATGTGAAATGAAAAGCTTATTTTAGTGAAAGTAAATTATGTTATGTTTTACCTGGCCATTTATAGTAGTGATTTGTGTATGCAGAATATAAATTACTACATTATAATGAGAAGTAAAATTTGATGCATAAATTGTCAAGTATATTTTTGAAACATATTTTTCATTTTTACTGTTCTGTTTTAACTGTTTATTACTTTTCAGCAATATAATTTAATAAATATGACTTCAAGAAAGAAGGTACTTTTGAAAGTTATTATTCTTGGAGACTCAGGTGTTGGAAAGACATCTCTTATGAACCAGTATGTGAACAAAAAATTCAGCAATCAGTATAAAGCTACAATTGGAGCAGATTTTCTTACCAGAGAGTTGGTAGTACAAGATAGGCTGGTTACTATGCAAGTAAGTGCAACTTAAGATTGAAAGGCTGTCTTAATTTTTTAAAGTTAATGAAAAGTTGGTAAAAAATTAGTCATTCAAATATTCTGTAATTACATAATTCAATAAATGCAAGTCGTGGTAGCCCAGTGGCTAGAGCATTGGACTTCGTTCAGAAGGGACTGGGGTTAAATCTTTGAAAGCTGCTGACTGAGATCCATTGAGTATATGTGATATATGTGCTTGTAAAATGTGGGCATCAGAATTCCTGTGGTTGGTTGCTGAGCAGTACCATGGTATTCTCAAGAAAAATTCATTACCCTTCAGATCTATGTCTAAATTGTGGTCTCACCAATGAGTAGTACTGCTATTCAGAGTTAACCAAAGTGGACAAATTTAGAAAAAAAACATGAGTTTTACATAGATAGGCATGCTTAAAATAACCTTCTTTTTTTCGTAATTTACTTTACAAGATGAATAGATTTTACTTCAATAAAAAATAGCTGTTAATTTTCATTTGAACAAGAACTTCCTAACAATTGAAGATAAATCAACTTCATAATTTAGCTTTAATTCTTATATTATTTAACTTCATATATATATCTAAATGCATTCAACTTGTTTTTTAATTTGTTTGGAAAAGTGAAGTATTTGTTCTTGTGATGAATGCATTGTTGAGTGAAGTTAATATAAGCTTATGAATATTTTTTAAACGATCTAAAATTATTATGCTTTTAATAATCAAAATTTCCTTACAATTTGTTAATTTTTGATTTATGAATATTACATTTTTTAATTATTGAGACAGTTTGTAGTGTTTAAACTATAAATGATATCAATTTACATAATTTATAAAAATCTATCAGTTTTTAAATATTAAATTTGCTTGAAATTAGGCCTTTTCAATGTAGTTACTTTACTGAGAAGTCCTAATTTGGAGAAAATTTACCTTTTTTTTTCTTATTTCAGTATTTAGATTTTTTTTTAAATTAACAGCAAATTAAATATTGACTTGGAATATTGTATGTTTGTAGAAGGGGTAAACTAAAGTAGGTTTAAAGTTTTGACTTAAAATAGCAAGTTTCATTTTAATTCAAGAAATTAATACATATTAGCTAATTATATTTTAATTCAAAATATTTGAAATATTTGTTCAGTAAAAAAACAATTGTATTAGTGAGCTTTATATTATGAGATAATAAATATTTAAAAATCACTTTGTGTGATCTATCATCATGAGTTTATGACTAATATTGTGGTTTACTCATGTGGAAACAATGAATATCAATCCTTTGTGATATCAACCTCACAGGAAATTATGCTTTCATTTTACCATTTTAAACAGAGCTCAAGGACATTGACAATTGTGCTCCTCGTGTCTTCTGTTTATTTTGTTATTATACAAAGCAGTGTTTCTTAATAGATTTGTGTAATATTTCTAATTTAGCATGAGTATTATAGAAATAAATTGATGTCTTTCAGTGTAAGAATTGTTTTAAATATATTACAATTATTAGCTTGGATTATTTAAAAAAGAAATTTTCTTCATATTTTTAATCAATGATTAAACAGTATATATCTAAAGTACTTATCAATCAATTAACCCACCCTTTGCAGAAGCACATATTGTGTTCTTTTTCAAAAAGTGTTTTGTTTCTCAGAATAATTTTTTATTTATTTAATTAATCATTCCTGACTTTATTACAAAATGCAATTAATTTTATATATTTGAGTTTTTATGTAATATTTTTAATGTTGCAGTAATTATGTGTACATAAATCAATGTCTTTGGTATTCATATTATTATGGTATTCAGCTTAAAAATTATGTCATACAAACTAGGAATGAACTAAAAAAGTAGGCACAGCATTGGAAAAAGGGGTGTTGACAAAAACTAGTTTTTTGACTGTTATAACCGGTGAAAACCTACTTTCACCCCTATGTTATGGTATAATAGTTTTTTTTTTTTTTTTTTTAACAATTTTGCTACTGTTTACATAATTTTTATATGCTGTTAAATATAAATAATGAAAAGTTTAAAAAGAGAAATCTGGGGCTGGGGGTAAGTCATCTAATTAAAATGCATCAAATGTTTTGATTTTTTAAATTAATAATGAAATAAAGCCTAAAAATTTTGACAATTTTTTTAAATCTCCTATAAATAAATAGGAGATTTAAAAAAATTTTATTGTACTTAAAATATATGAATTTCTGGTAAATAAATAATAATAATGATAAGTAATAATAATGATATATAATTCTTGATAAATAATTCTGATAAAAAACATAGAAAAATACATTATTATATTTTTATCATGTCTTGTAGAATATCTTTAACTTTTTTTTTTTAATATTATACCTTACAATTTAAGATACGCTTTTTATTTATTATTAATTTTTTAAGTGCTGAGTACAAATCCTTTTTCCTCTTCAAAATAGAAAACCTTTGAGGGCATGTGGGAGAAACTAGTTAATTATTAGTTTTTCCATTTATTAATTTTTCCATTTTTGAAATTACATGTTTAATAAAACATGTAGTTACATTTTGACTATAAGGTGATAAGTCAAAGAACTAAGAGTGTGAGAAAAATAATTATAGCACTGCATTGATGTATCTCCCATAGTTTTCATGCAAGATTCTGGCTCCATATGGCAGTTTTTTGGTGGAAAACAAAACAATTTTCTTAATAACTAAATTAAGTAAAAACACGAGTCTTCTTTAAATAGTAAAAACAGAGTTCTCCCTAGGAATAAAAAAGAGAGCGTGGCTCTTCCCAGAAAAGTGCATTTTGAAGTGGCAGTGCACTTATTTAACATCTGAAAAATAATATTAAAATGTGTAGTATTATGTAATAACTGAATTTGATCCTCAGCAATTTTTATACCCTCTTATACTGTTATATGTGTATATTTTAAGAAATAATTCTTCAAAATGAGAGAAAAATTTAATGAATGTTTACCGCATTCTTTAAAAAAAAAAATAAAAAAAAAAACTTGATTTTATGGACTTGACTTCATAATCTTATTCCAATAAATTATGGTAAGGAGAGTACTAAGTATGAGGAAAATAGAAGTGTTTTGGTTTTCCATTATTACATATAAGCAGTGTTTTCATCATAGAAAAAAAATGGGTGAGAATTTCTCACCCTTTCTCAAAAGCAGGGTGAGATTTCAAAAAGTTAAGTGAGATTTCTAAAAACTAAAAAAACACAAAAACTCTTTAAAAAAATTATTTTTTTAATTATAATAAATTTTTAACGTCTTCTATTTTTTAAAGCATTGAATATTTTTGGTGCATCATCATAGAAGATTTTGCCTTTACAAGGTATTTGTCCATCTTACATAAGTGCATAAAAAATTTGAATGTCTTACATGAAGAAACCTTACTTACGGTGAACATGTGATTGTAGAGAAATGTGCTCTGAAAGGGGTTCCGTGGTTGTGTTCTGTTGTTCGAAAAGGTTCTAAACAATGCTGGTAAATAGGGAAGCTAGATAATGGGGCAGATGATGAAAATAATGAAAGATCTAGGAAGAAAAGTGAAACGGATTTTTTTCTAAATGGCGTAATTCAAAGCTTTTTCCAAAATGCAAGAAATTCGCGAATTTTGAAATTGATTTATAGAATGCGCGAATTTCTCGCGGTAATCATTTTTTAATGCGAGAAAAGAAAAAAATATGCGAGATTCTCGCGTTCTCGCGCTGTAGTGAAAACACTGTATAAGGAAAAAGTTTAAAATCTATCAATTTTTTCCTGCTGAAGTACTAAAAGATTTATCATTTTAGTAGTGATACAGTAATTTTTCTCCCACTTTTAATTCTTTGATTTATTTTATACCCAACTGTCAAACCATACAAAAACTAGAAGTTCTATAGGTGATTTTTTTTTTTTTTTTTTTTTTTTTTTTTTTTTTTTTTTTGTATCTCGGTGCAAAAAATAACTTTCTAAAAATTTTCAAATGAAAGCAATTATTTCATTAACCATAGTGTATATCAAAGTCTACAGTAATCAAAAATTGAAAACTAAACTTTGAAAATCAAATATTTTTGATAATGAATAATCACCTGGATATTTAAAAAATTATTATTATTTAATTATCATTATTAATTATTATTTAAAAAATATATATTTTAAATATGAAGAGAAAGTTTTAGATAATATTGTTATACCTTTTTTCTTACAATTATTTATCTGCGCCCTACGGCAGAATCGCAGTGTTAGGGCAACATTATAGCAGAATGTTAGAGTTCTTGTTTAAAAAGTTTTCCATTGGGAAGTAAAGAATTTTGCTTTTCTTTTCTGTAGAAATTTTCAAAAGATAATTATTTTTCTCTCCAGAATTATATTCAAAAGATACTTTTCCCCTGTTTGGAAGGTAAAAAAATATGACCCATTTTCCCCTCTTTTTTTCTAAATTTAATTGATATGAAAGCGATCCATTATTTTTAATTTATTACACTAATGAAAATTTTTTATCACTCATTTGCATACCTGCCAAGTCTCCTGTTTTTTGATGAAGACTCTTGTATTTTACTATTATCTCCTTTTTACCAGTGCATTCTAAAGTCTCTGTATTTATTGAAGGAATTTATTTAATAAAAATTTGGTGATAATGTATCCACTGATGGCAAAAATACTTCTTATTCCTCAACAGATTGCCAGTACTGCAGTATGTTGAGTGTTAATAGTTTAAGTAAAAATATCCTAAGTGGTAGACGAATCATGTACCATCATGCTAACCATGGGAGTTTTTCATGGTTTTCCTCTCCGTGTAACGTAAATGCGTGTTAATTCTCTCAAAAAGTCCTCCATGAGGACAAATTTCTTTCGATAATTGACCCAGAAGTTCTTTTTTTATTTCTGAATATGGCTCAAAATTACAAGGCTGCAAAGTTGAACATCATTAGTCATAAACCCAAAAAATTGGGTTGGCTGTTCAACGATGGTTATAAAATAAAATGCTAGTTTATGTAATTATAAATGATGGTTTGAAACAATCATTTTTAGATTACTATTTATAAACATATTTTTTACCTCCCTAAATGTAAGAGCTTACATTATTTCCTATTTTGAATTTCTCTTTTTGATTTGCATGATGTAAAGCTCTGCATGATGTATTCCTTTCCTGATTAGTCTGCTGTCAGGATTCATCAAACACCTCCTAGAAAAGAGTAGGCCTCTGCATGGGTTACCATAAATATCCTTTAGTAGTCCAAACGTAATGACATATTTCGTATTTTCAACCACTGTGCAGCTTAGTATCCCGAATGTAATGACATCTTTCTTATTTTTCATCAACTGCGTAGTTAACTTCGTCACATCGGACTACTAAATTGATTCGTGCTGAGGCCTTCCTACTTCTAGGAGGTGTTGATTCAACTCACTACCCCATCTCTCTCACCAGTGATATGAGCTGCACCTTAACTGACTGTTCCTCAGAAACACTTCCTGTTTTTAAATATTAACATGAGTATAATATAAAAGATAGAAACTAAAGTGGTCGCCATTAAGTTGACTTCTAGATCTTATTTCATTATAAAATGTGACATTCCCCTCACCTAGTGTTGAATTTTTAACTTTCAAATTTCTGTAACTTCTTTTAGTGTTTAATGTGTAATTTATAAATAATTTTTGTACTTTGTGTTAATATACGTTTGCATCAAAAGTATTAAATTTTATTTATTTTTATGAACATTATGTTTGTATATTTTTAGATCTGGGATACTGCTGGCCAAGAAAGATTTCAATCATTGGGAGTTGCTTTCTATCGAGGTGCAGACTGCTGTGTATTAGTGTATGATGTCACCAGCCCAAATTCCTTTAGATCATTGGACAGCTGGCTTGATGAGTTTCTCATTCAAGCAGGTCCCAGGAATCCTGAGAATTTCCCATTTGTTGTCATTGGCAACAAAATAGATCTTGAAAATAGAGCTGTAAGTTAAATTTATAGCTATGTAATAATTTAATTATGTAACACGGAAGTATATCTCTTCTAAATTATTTCAATATATTTTTTACATTGATTTATTGTTTCCAAAAATTTCTTTAATGAATAAATCAATATAATGAAATCTAAATAAAATTTGCAAATTACATTTTTTTTTTTTAATGAAGTAACTATTTTATAAAAATGTGTCCAAAATAGTAAAATTCCCAAATTAAAAAAATGGAATTGTAAAAGTATTACGTTAGTAAATTTCTTTTTATTAAATATTCTGTATAATTTAATAGGGCTGAGGAAGTAAACAAGAGATTAGTCAAAATGAAAAAAAGATAAGATTGGCTGAAATGAAGTTTTACCTAAATTTTAAAATTTATTAAACTAAATCATACTAAGTAATCCATATATGCATAAAATTAATGACTATTCTAAATAGTAATAAGAATATTACCATTTTCCCCTCCCAGTAGCAAAATTAATGCAACAAGCGCCATAAATTTATTTTTATCTTGCCTTCAATAACTAATAAATGCAAATATCTAATTGTGGCTCTGTGCATATCAATACAGAGGTTTCTGTAATTGTTTTCAATTTATAAGATGCATATTGTTTAAATCAGTCTAAAGTAGTTGCAAAAAAAAATAAAGTTTAAATTAAAAAAGAGGATTTCAATAATTACCCTAAAAAACATTTGAATGATTATCAGAAGCAGAATTATATGTTATGTTCTGCTACAAGACTTCTGATAATTGCAGTTCTGCGAGTATTCACCAAAAACAGAAAAGCTTGTTAATGGAATAAATATGATTTTTTTAAGGGACAAATAATTTTATTTTGCGATCTAAAATTACTAATCATGGTGCTTCCTTTTAAAATATCACTATGTTTTAATGCTTACATAATGGAACAAAATATATGTAACATTACATCAAGTGATATAAAATATAATGGTCTTCTGAATTTCTTATATTTTTTAACATTGGGATCTGTTTTGTATGTGTTTGTGTGTTCAAACATTTTGTCACCAAGTAGTGAAGTTGTCTGACACACTTGGCTAGCACACTCCAATATATAATGTCATAGCTTCAAATTTGGGTTTGTTTTTTTTAAAATTATAATAGATTACCTTTATTGAAATTATGTTGGCATTGACCTTATAATAATCGTAATGGGATATAAATAAACCAGTTGCTCATATTTTTGTTATACTATTGATATTGTGTTGTCTATATGTCTTATCTCACATCATATTAATTTTATAAATTGACTGTTTGATGTTTCGTGATATATTCTTCATTGTATTGTACTTCTCTTTAAAATATGTTATAGCCATATATTTTTGTCAAATTTTTAAATTCAAGTTAAGTTGCTGTTCACCTCTAGTAGATTAATCTTTGTAGTCTGTCTTGAAATCAGTGTTTTTCCTCACCATTGTATGGTTTTACGCTCTCTTGGGGGGGGAAATGTGTGTATTTAGTATAAATGTGGGTTGGGTAAATACCCAGTTGTTACAATGTTTATAAATTGTTCTTTAAAAAGGTTATTATCCTTGATCTGGATGAATATCTTAGATCAAGGTATTTGTGCTTTTCAGTCATTTTTGTAATTCTTTCATTTGTTTCAATTATAATTCTTAAAATATTAAAAATATCTTCAACGAGCTTGTAACTTAATATATTATAGTTACAGAAAAAATATTTCCAAAAATTATTAACATCCCAATGGATGGGCCGTATTTTTATGTAATCAGATAAAGTCATTAAGTTTGGGAAAAACCTTAAATGGCTTCAGAATTTATCTTTTAAATGTATAAAAATACTGAGTTTTACAATGGGGTTACACATTACAAAATATAACCAAAAGTGTTCATTTATATTTTATAAATTTAATTTGTAAGGTAAAATTTATTTATCCTAATTATCTAATTTTTAAAAATATATATATATATATATATTCATATCCTTTTTATTTGTAAGAAATTTGTCTTTTTTAAATTTTTTTCTTTTTAATATTGATCATATTTTATTTTTTAAAGAAAAGAAAAAGATTTTTTTTTTTATATTTAGTAATATTTTTGAGACTTTTATTCTTGATATAAAAGAAATATATTATTCAGTTTAATTTTTATTTTAAATTGGTAATTTTTTGAATTATGAGCAATACACAGTTAAAATTCCAAAATATTTAGAAATTTTAACTTTTTGTAATGCATTTATTAAAAAATAGGTGTTGTTTAAAAATTATTTATGACAGTTATTTCTTAATTTTATTCTAAATGAAATACATATTGATTATTCTTAAATATTAAATGTTTTACTGCTTTTTTCTGAATGTTTTTAATTAATATTTACTTTAAAAAAAAGTATACTTGCGATTTGGTATTATAAATACTGAGTTTTGTAATGGGCTCGGTAAATGTAATCAGTGCCTGAGTTTTCAGAGGTAAGTTTTGTCAAAAGTGGTAAATTTAAGTATTGAGTATAATATTAAGTAACTGCAAATATGTTCCTTAACTTAGAAGGTTAAAATATAAAAGTAAAGCAATTCAGCAGTAGCCCGTTTTAAATCATAGAGGTCATGATGGTTAAAGCTCATAAGTCTCACCTTTACTTCCCAAATAGGCTGGTACCTATCAATATGAAGCTGGGTGGGTTTCATGCTACCACTGGGACTCAGTTCTTCACAATAACAGTTTGGTACCTTACTACTGTGCTATCACGGATGCACGGCATGTACTGTAATAAAACAAATTTCTTTAATGTTAGTAAGATAATAAATTTTTATGAATACTGAATTTCTAAAGATATATTTTTTGGTTTTATTTTTCAATTAAGATCTTTAATGGAAAAAAAAAAAGAATCTTTTCATTTTTATAATTATTTAACATAGCATCCTGCTTTTGTTAACTGTATTTGAAAAAAAAAAAAATTCCGACTAAATACTTAGAATAATATTTAATTTACAAATGAATTAAACAAACTATTTTTCAATTTCCTGTTCGAAATAATACATTTTGATCTGAAAATTTAGTTATCTACATTTTTGACAACTAAAATATAAATATTTGCTTAGAATTATGTATTGAACATGCAGTTTCAATTAAAGCAGTTTTATTCGATTTCATCAAGGTAGTGTTTTCCACAATACGGGAAATATAAAATTTATAAAAAGTTACACCATTCTCGAAATTTTAAATTTTTTTTTTTAAATTAATAATTTGTTCAATTAAGTAGGGTAAAACTTAAAAAGAATACATAATCATTGAATTTTCAATGGAGTTCATAAATTTTCTGGTATTTAATAATTTTGGCTTTTTACCTTTATATCAGAGATTGTGCTCCGGAAAAAATCTGGTTTACGGAATTTTTCGCTAATTGCGATCCGGAAGTTTCCGGAAATCCAAGATCTAGAGAAGTTTCAAGAAATCATTGATCACATTTATGTCTAAAAATTCTCTTATCTTAGAAATATTACAACTATAATCTTAGAAATATTACAACTATAATCTTAGAAATATTACAACTATAATCTTAGAAATATTACAACTATAATCTTAGAAATATTACAACTATAATATTAGAACTAGAATTTATACTTTCATTTTTAAATATTTGTAATCTTTCATTTGTAAATATTTTTTATTTTAGAATAATAAATGTAATAATAAATGTTTAGAATAATAAATTTCTTTTAGAATTAGACATAAAAGTAAACTTATACATAATTTTTCATTTAAATTATGCTGCATATAATTTATCTAAAATTCCACGTTTTTAAAATATCAATGATTTAAATGTATGAAAACATTAATTTTTTTAAAATGTGTCATTAATGATTTTACTAGAGAAATTTTCAGGATTTTTGAGTTGGTCTCACAATCACCCCTGTTATATGTAGTTTTTCTTTTAACATAAATTGTTCTGTGATTTACATCGCAGTTTTGAGCTCTTTCTGCTTTAGGGATATGATGTATTATTTTTTGTGTCCTTAACAGTACATTTTTGTTTTTCGTGAGCTAATGTTTTTTTAACTTACTGTCTTGCTTTTTCTTTTTGTACTAAACAGTTCTCACATTTGCAATGCTGTTTTATAAGAATTCTAACATTGTTTCCCAGTCAGCAAACATAAAGTTAGTTTCTGTAAAAAGCAGTTAAAAACAGAAAAAAAACTTGTTTAGTTTATATGTAAAAAGTTATTATGAATACAATTAATTCAGGTTCTAAAATATCACGAATAATATTTCAAAATGTAAGTTCTAACCTGTACAATTTTACTGTCAGTAAAAAAAAAAATTTGTTGCTAGTCTGCACATAAAATATGAAGTTTTTAAATAAAATTTTAAGTAATTTCTTTGTGAAAAAATGTGATAGTTTTTTACTCTTCAGAAACATTTTCTTGAGTTAATTTTTAACCTCCCAATTTTCCATAATGGTGGAAATAAATTACAGCTATATAATTAATTTCATCCCCTTCTGTTTTCACTGACTAGATGCCTAGGATAACATGTTTCATTAAAATTGAGAGAGGTTTTACTATAAAAGTAGCTAAAAACTATCCGTAGAAGTTTTTTATTATTATTTTTTTTTTATCTGCTATTTCTCCTCATGCACATTAATGCTTACTTTTACTAAGCTATTAATGCATGTGTTATTTAAAAAATTGCTTAATCTTGTTGTTTTTTTAAGCAATAATTTTTTTTTATGTATTTTTCTAATCCTTAGTTTATAATGTTGAGGCTATAATTTCTTGAGAAGTTCTTACTTTCCTTCTCATTAGTTCAATACGAATCTAGTTATATGTTGTTGTTTTTTTGTTTTTTTTGTTTAATGTATGCGATTTGATTTTATTTTATATATTACAAAGTAGTGCAAGGTCTTTTTCACAAATTGCCACTCTTTTCCCCCAAGGTTCATAACAAGATACAATTTTTTACTAATGTCAGTAATTTTTTAACTGTTGGATAAATATATTTTTATTGTAGAATTTATACATAACTAAAATTTTAGTTGTTTTATTATTTTAGTTAAAATAATCCTATTTATTTTAGATAACCACCAAAAGAGGTCAGAGTTGGTGTCAGAGCAAGAATGACATCCCATTCTTTGAGACTAGCGCTAAGGATTCTATTAATGTTGAGCAGGCATTCCAAGCAGTGGCTATGAAGGCATTAGCCCAAGAACAAGATGCTGAGTTGTTCAATGATTTTCCTGACCAAATCAAGCTCACCAATAACGAAAATAAATCTAAATCTGATAACTGTGCATGCTAATATTGTATATAAATGAGGAGGGAGTATTTATTTGTATCTGGAATATAATGTTCTGTTAATTATTTTTTCATCAATGAAATGAAGATAATTTTAACTTTTAGTGTTCATCTGTAAAATTTGCAATACAGCTTTCAATCACTGTTGTATTGTTTTAATATTACTTATGGAAATTTACACACAATTATGCATTAAAGATATTTGTAGCCTTAATTTGAAATGTTGGTTTTAATTATTTGCATATGTCTATCTTGCCATTCTCAAAAAAATTTTATACAGAATGTTCTTTAATGAAAAGTTTTTAAAGTATTAAAATTTTGTAAAAAGCTGATCACCTTTAAATACTTGATCTTTTTGAAATTTACTAATGAATATAAAGGGGATATAAAAGATGTTTCAAAATTAAATTGGTTCAATGGCATTTGGTACAAATTTTCATATTTGAGAAAAAGTCTCATTTTGGTTTAAAAAACAAATTTTAACCTTCAAATGCTAAAAATATTGTTTCAATTTTAGAACAGTACAGTTTAGAGAGAGAGAAAAAGTGTCTAAATAAACATTAAATTCTGTAAAATCTTAGAAGTTTTTAAATTTGATATTTTAATTGTAAGCTAATTTTTATTTCCGTTAGTTCACATTATTTGACCTGAATTAATTGTCTTTTAGTAATAGGTAATTATTGCAAAAGTAAATTATAACTTATTTGAAGATTTAAATTTAACATTTCAAACCATATTCAAAATCAAACCCTTTAGATTCAGGAATTAATATTTTTATAAAATGTTAAAAATAAATGTCCTTCTCCCTTATTTAATTTGTGGCCTTTTTGCAAAATATTTCTTACAGTAACATGTTTCACACAAAAATCTAAAGATTGAAATAAAAATCTTTTTGATTTAATAACACATAAATACGCCCTTTTCATGTTTTGCTTGTGATTGTTTGTTAAAATATCCATAGAGCTTTAAATATAGTATCAATGTATCCAATACTTTAATATGGAAATGTATATTTGGGAAAATCAGTTATCTGTTTATCGCTGGCATTAGCCAGACTTAAAATAAGTACTCTTAATATCATTCGCTGGATTGTTTTTGGAATTGAATACTTATGTATATAGTATGTTAGAAAAAGCTATATCTGCTATGGACCCTGGTACATGTACTTTTCTAGCCTGGTCCCTGGATTTTATCCATGGAAAGAACAAGAACTGTATCAGTTCTTTTCATATTAGATATTTGAAATTAGTCTGCATCCAACTTCAGATGTTTTTATGAATATTGTCTTTCCCCAATTATAGTTACACTTTTGAAGCTGCATTTAAATGATTTATCTTGTGTTATGATAGCTTTGCAGTTATGGTATTTATATCAGGATTTTTTTTTTCAAATGATTTGTAAGGAATTGATAACTTTTTAATTGGTTTTCTCATTTGTTTTATTAATTTTAGTACATTAAAAATATCAAACTGAATCTGTCATTTTTATTTTATGTTTTATAATAAAATACATTTAACTTTCTAAAACTGTATTTCTTTTACGATTATTAATGCAATATATATGAAACTTCATTCATATTGGTGTTTCCTAAATATATAATTTTTAAATAGCTTTTTCTCCTAACTTTTACAGAAGACTTTGAAACATCTCGTTGAAATATTGTAAGATAGTGCATCATTTTTCTAGAATTTGAAAAAACCATTTCTTTAAATAACATATTTAGCAATTAAGTTGTTTGTTTTTTTCAAAGTTAGTCAAAGAAATGAAATTTATTCAAAGTTTTAAATTTATTAAATTTTTTCCTTATTGAAATCTGAATGCACTTGATTATGCTAAATTTTTCAATCAAAGGAATAGATGTTTTTTTTTTTCTGTAGCCCAACTTTATAAATTACATTATCTTTACCAAAATTTTACTAAAAATTTCAAATCTACTTAATTAAAAAAAAAAAATTATTAGGCATGAAATATAACATTCAAAACTGAAATCTGAGTTGACAATTTAACTAGATATTTAAAGACTAAATTTGTTATTTCTATTTGCATTTTCAAAATACTAATCAATTGGCTGTGATAATGAAAATTTTCAAAACCTTACATTTTAAATATGGACTATTTTACACTGAAATTTTTTGTATTGTTAACTTAACTACATCAGCACTTCAGTTATATTTTTTTTCTATTTACATTTAAAGAATTGCATTTTACAAAATAACACAATTGTCATTATCAGAATATCTATAGACAGGAATCATTGAAAAGTACTATAACTCTTAAAATTTATATCAATGAGCAATATTTAATTTAAAAAAATGATTTCTGCTAGTTACAGGTTATTGCAACTTACATGTATAATTTCTAGTGGCAATTTTTCTAAATGGTTACAATGTGGTGGATTTAATAACTGTAGTGTCTACACATGGAAAAAATTTCAACATTAAACTTAGCAAGTACTGTAAAAATGAAATTACTATGTTTTATTTTTACTGACTCTGCATTTAACTTTCATTTTTTCCTTTTCTTAGTTGTAAAGTTCACTTTAAAGTATCAAGCAATGTTCTGGTATCTATAGATTTACCTAATTGAATGTATGATTACTGACATTGAATGAGGGTAGACATTCTATAAATTGTTTTTAATTCCTAAATAGTTTTAATTTGGTTTTCTTTATACTGCAAGTTTCATTAAAAAAAAAAATTAACTCAATTTTCCATAAAATGTATCTTAGTAACCACACCTCTAACTTTGTTTTTAGGGGGCACAAATTTATTATTTAAATGCTTTCATATCTCGATAAAAGAGAAAATTAAAATTATTTATGTATGAAAAAGCAGATTTTTTTTTAAAATTATTTTAAACGTGTCCTACAAAAATTTTATTTTACTAAATGGCAATCGTGAGTTTATAAAAGGATAGGTTTAGCATATTTTGAAATTTTAAAGATTCTACGATTTCACTATTGCATGTTTAATTTAAAAAGCAGATGATTTTGTAATCCAGTGATTTTTATTAGCAACTGTAACTGTACCTTAATGTAGAACTCTTTTTTTTTTTTTTTTTTTTTTTACTACAAAAATTCTGTTACTTTTCACTACGATTTGTGTGCATTACCCTGGCTGTTATGCTTTTTAGTGTTAAAGAAGTAATTTATATTTTAGAAAATTCTTCATATTTTAATTTTTTTTAAACCATTTTATAAAATTTTTTACTAAGACCATACAAGTTTGCAGCCATTATTGACTGTTGTATTTTAATTGATACCTAATGTGCTGTTTAAATTATAGTAGTTATCAAATTGTGAAACTTTCCAAATTTAGATTTAATAATCAGTAAATCTCTTAAGTTACAATAATTGATGATGTGCTTATCAAAGGACTTTTTCAATTTAAGGTTATTTTTTATGGCTCTGTCATCATATGAATTTTCTTTTTTACTAAGTATATTTTATTTTCATAACTGCTATGAATATGCAACAGTTTTTTTTTCTTTCTTTGTGACAGGTTAGGTTTAGCCTATCACTGCAATCTATGCTAATTCTAAAAATAGTCATAAATGTCCAATTTTTTTTTAAATGAAAAGCATTAATTCTAATTTTTTAATGTTCAGAAAGTTACTCCAGTTCTTCATTATCTAGGTTCATAAATATTTGCAAAAACTAAGAATTATTCTTTGATTTTGCCAATTTTTATTTAGGGCAAATTCTTGTCGAATCAGTGATATTATAAATAGTATATGGTGTATTGATTTGAAAAGTTTAATAACTTCTAAAATATTTAAGTCATTCGTATGTTCTAAAGTTTAGCTATATTTTTTTTCTCCAGCAAAATGGTATAGTAGTTTAAAATTAAAGCTTTGCTTCCAGTGTAAGGCATTTAAATTGCTGCCTTTCTAGTTTTCTTGGTGAAATAGCATCAAAAAACACTTTTTCAAAAAAAATTTCTTCGTTGATAAAATAATTTTGTACAACTTATTCCCAAATTCATTGATTGACTCATTGTTACCTAACTTATATGAATTGGTACCAAAGAAGAAAAAATTGGATTCTTACAACTATTTGAAATCTATACTAAAAAAACTTATCATACTTTTCCATTAGGGGTCATTCTCATGTAATTAAATTTAAAGTTCCTAGCTAAAAAATTGGTATTGAACACGTCGAGCAATTCCAGAGTCTTAAACATATCGTTCTGTATTTATTCGTGTATAATTTATTCTTAAAAGTAATTAATATTTCATTGAAATTATTTATTTGATAATTTATGATTTTCATTAAAGATAAATTATTAAAAAGATTTAGCAGGTTGCCTTCATAAGAACTCTTGTAAACTTTAAACCATAATAATCATAAGCTTCTTTATTAATTAACATTTATCTCTACGAATTTAACACTTTTGATAATTTAATTCAGACCAGAACCTATTACAACCTATTAGAACCTATTACCGTCCCACGTCGATATCCACGGCAACGAGTTGGCTGACACTCTTGCAAAGAAGGGACTAGACCATCCAGTTCCCTCCACCTCAGAGCTTACATACCTTGAACTTTTTGCAAGGCAAAAGGCCCAGAACAAACAAAAGTGGCTGCTTCCACCTATTCACTACTGGTATAAAGCAGAAAGACCAGGACTCTCTCTATCTCTCCCTGGTGATAGGCAAACCAACACCTGCTTATCCCGACTGGCCAGTGGACACCTAAAAAGTCTCACATTTTCTGCAAATCAAAAAATCTTTCCTCTTTGCCCTAAATGCCAACAAAACCAGGCATCACCTGAGCACATCTTGAACTGTTTAGGGCTGGACTGGAATGACATTCATTCCTCTCCCATTCTGGTTTCGGATTTTCTGAATGTCAACGGATTCATTGATCTGGTCTGACCCCGTCAGACCAGATGGGAATTAGCAACAACAACACAACAACAAATTGTGCGATGTATTTAAAAGCACAAAAACAATAGAAAGTGGAAGGAACATAAATTTCATAAAATAATAAGCTATAGGAAGAGGGAAATTCCTTTTTGAAGGCAGTTCTAATAACATAATCTTCACTCACTTATTTTAAGTAATTTGATTATCATCAGGATTAATATTTTGCTTTGGAGCCCCAAATTTGGTAATACTTGAATTAACGAAATTGTGAATTTATTAAAGCTGTATTCTTGGCAAATAATGATTGGTTAGAATCGTGTTTAATGTTATATAAATATTCTTTAAAATAAAGCTTTTTTTTAAAGCAAAAACTAACCAATATTTGTAAAATTACCCTTGATATTCTAATAAACAATACCAAAATTTAAAAAAAAAAAATTTCAGTTGACTTTTTATTAGATTTGCTTTGAAATTTTAAATCGTTTACATGGAAAAAAAGGATTAAGTTAACTAGGAGATATTACTTGCTACATTGATTTGTGGAAAAGCTTACAGTACTCTCCATGTGATTCCTGATATTTCTTCAAAAGCAGTACTGCAGTGATTACAACGATCATCAAGGATAAAAAAAATCTTCCCCCCTCAGAAAAAAAATAAGTTCTCGAATTTCCATACCTCTTCTATAGAATGCCAGAAGTTAAATTTGTTTTTTTCTTATTAAATGATTTCTCATAAGCTACGAACTATAAAGTTTAGAGAAAAGTTAGTTTAAATAAACCTTGAGGGAAAAAAATGCAGTTTCTAACAAATGTTTTCAAAATATCAAAGTGGACTCGTAATCCTGTCATAATTTGTTTACATTTTGATATTTTGACTTTTTTTTTTTAGCATGTGCAACTTTGACTCACTCTTCAACTCACTTTTTCTATAGAGTCTGACAGAAATATGGCTGCTATTCAAGAATTACTTAATCTGATTCTTAATTTTTT
Source organism: Parasteatoda tepidariorum (assembly GCF_982258835.1). NCBI lineage: Eukaryota > Metazoa > Arthropoda > Arachnida > Araneae > Theridiidae > Parasteatoda > Parasteatoda tepidariorum. The sequence goes on along the minus strand of NC_141756.1, from coordinate 60,106,925 downwards.
GCTATAACTAAAATTCTTTAGTTTTTCTGGTTCGTTAATAATTGAGCTGAAATATTCATTTCTGGTAATTGTAACAATCACAAAAACCATACAACAATTTCATTAAAGTGCAATTGCTATTAAAAAGGATTTAAATGTCATTATTAATCTCTCCTGCTCATGCGCACAATGTCTGTGAGGACAGAATTTTGTTACACATAAGAAGTCATTACTGGAAAATACTTGTAGAAGGCAAGGACTGGAAACATCAAAGCCTGTTTTACGTAATAAAATGTGTTGAAATACACTCAAATTATTTATTAAAAAAAATCTCACTGGAATTTTTTTTTTTTTTTAATATCGAGTTGTTCCATTTTTTTTAATGCATAAAAAATATCTTAGATTTTGTAAATTTATAAAAATATTTTATCATATTCTATTTTTGGCCAATAATTAGGCAATTAACTCTGGGTTTCTTTTTTGCGATTTGTACTATTTAATTTTTTTAGGCTAAAATATTTTTTTTTAAGAAAGCTCATTTCTTAAAGTGTATTCTATTTCATTAAATACATATTTTTTCACCAGTATTATTTCTTCATCCGATTTCCTAGTGGTGCAGTAATCAGGTCTGACGTCACCAACAAACTAGAGTTCCTAGCTAGAAAAATACTTTTTATTCTTCACAAAATCATTTTAATTAATTTTTATAAATACAATTAAGAATTACAGGCTGAGCAGAGCAGTAATAAACTCAGTAGAATTGATGATCTGATGCATAAAGAGAAACGTTTTGATCTTATGTTGTAGTTTGAAAACTTTACAACAGATGGCAGTTAATGTCCATTAAAAGGCGCCGGCTTTCCTAGCCTGTCAAATCAGCTGATTTTTACGATATTATTTTATAATTGATTCTTTCTTAAGCATCTTTGTTATACGATCAAGCTTGAAAAATTTTAGATTTAGTTATGTTTTTGTTCAATTAATTTTGTAATGAGTCCTAGATTAGCAGCGGAACTAATGTTAAAATTTATCTGAGAACAAAAGAAAATTGGGCGGGAACAATATATTTTTCATAATCTTTAGCAGTATTGCACAACATGTGGCAAATACTGTTTAATCCTTATTAGTCTATGTTTCAGGATACGATAAATATTCTAAAAATACAATTGGATATACCAATAATTAAATACTCTATGCTTCTTTAATTGCATAAAAAAGCCGGTCTGCGTTTTACAACTATGTATTAAATCTCTTAAAGTATGTCTGCAATTTTAAAAAAAAATTTTTTTCAAAATGTAGAATAAATATTTCATTTTATTACTAATATAATACCTTGTGATACCGAAATTGATTTTCTAGAATTACCTTCCAATGACTCATGATCATCGTCTACATTTTTTGAGCTTAGTTTTAATATTTCATATTAGATGGCGCTGACAATCAAGAGTAGTCATTGTCTTTTGACACGTTGACTCAACTGCCACGCCGGCTTCTTAGTATTGCGCAATCGGTAGAATGCGATTTTTGTACTAATAAATTATTCAGTGTCGGTGATATTTTTAAATGGAACCTTTATTCAAAGAATGTCGAATGCTTCTGCAATATATAGTGAAAACTTACTTGGAGAAACGTAGAAGATTTTATTCTTATTTTAGTCTCAGTTCTATAAATAGCAATTTTCAGTATTAGCTCGTTATTATTATTCTAGATTAAAATAAAACTTCTTATCTCCAAATAAAGGTTTCATTAAATTTTATTTAGTAGTTTGTTTTTTTTTTACTCTAAAAATGTTTCTAATCAATATAGAACACTTCTAAAATTCATTAATTCAGAAAAGGAAGTACAATTTGGATTTACGCGAATAAAATTTGAATTATTTTTAAAAAAATTTACGAAAACGTTTAATTGTATAAAGTTATTATTAAAAATTAATTTTTAATAATAATTTAAAAATCGTATAACTTTTAATAACAATCTGCTGCCATCATACTGCAGAAATATTTTCCCTCCATTCTTCAATCATAGCATAGTAACAATTTTCGAGTCATTATTTCCTAATTCAAAATTCATATCCGTTCTGTAAGGGCAGAGCAATGTAAAGGGTAAGGAGTATATATATATATATATATATATATATATATATATATATATATAGCAAAATAAATAAATACAAAAAGAAAAACGTAGAAAATCAATAATTGTTATTTATTGGGCATAAGCTGCAAGTAATATAGAACTCATAAAATAAGTTTAAAATTGTAATTTTTCACCCTTTTCTCTACATTTTGAACTTATATAGGTATATACATTAAACAATTTTTCATGAGATTGTTAGAATTAGAGCCTTATTGAAGCGTGTTAAACCATAATGCATAACTTTTCTTGCAATCTTAATTTTGTTCTAAATTGCGCCATATTATCGAACTTCTTTACTTCTTAAGGTTGTTTATACTACTTTAGTTCAGTTTGAACACAAAACATGTTTCATTTGAAGACCGATAAATTTGCACCGTATTACAGTTCGAGGTACCGACATTATACTGCAACATCAAACCGATTTTTCTAGTTGGAGTATATAAATCTTCTCGACTCCATTGCCCCGTTTCAAACTGCGCGAACAGTTCGAACTGCTGGTGTTCGATATACGATAAAAACCCAACTATATCAAATGGATGGGTTAAATGCAAATTAAATAAATAAGAATTTTCATAATGACCCTCTTAAAATATATCTTACTGAAGATATTAAAGTACTTTGTACCTAATTCTCAGATTGTAATACCAAGGAATTGAATAGGAACTTATTGGATTGTTATCAGCCGTATGAATACCAGTACCGACATTTAGACTCCATATTATGATTATTTGCTTACTATCTTCGATTGGCGGTTTATCGACTCCAGGGGTATTACGCACAATCACTTTCTCTTTGCAGATAAAGAGAAATAAGGCTAAATGAAAACAATGTATCAGTCGGATCCAAGGTCGAAAGAAAAGAACCAACTCTTACTTTTTTTTAATTCCTTGTCCAGAATAATGGGAAAAAACCTTTTTTTTTTCTTTATTTTTTTTTTAAAGAGATATGAATGGTTGGTAGTTTTTGTCTTATCAAATTGAAGTGAACAGGTGTAAGCACTCCAGTCAGCTGCTTTTGTATTGTTTAAAAGATGGCATCTGTTTTACCGTGACATATTTAGTGCTTGTATATGTTGAATAGAAGGTTTTTTAAATATCAACATTTTAAATATCTAATTTGTTTTTCAAAGTTGTAGATAACAATGTTATACTGTACAAGTGTCGTAAAGAAATGATTAGATTTTATAAAAGGCAATATTGGTAATTGGTTATGTTTTAAGTGGTTGTAAAAATTATTGATATAATTTTTATTGAGTTAAACTAACTTTTTTTTTTGTTAAGAAACAAATTTAATCGTTTTCCCTCTGTTTGGAAACTCTTGTATGTTTTATGATTATTAGACTTGTTGAGTCATTCAAATAATAATCCGTTTTTTCCCCAGAACTCTAAGGAATTTTTTTTTATTTATTTATTGCTTTTTTAGATTACAAAAATAGTTTGCTAATTTTGAAATATTTAAAATAAAAGTTATACTTAAAGAAATTAAGATTAAAACTTTTTTTAAAAAGAAAATTTAGACTCTTTCGAATAAATATGATTGTAAATTAAAATTTTTTATCAGTCTTCGAATTTTAATTTAAAAGAAAAATTATAAACGAAGGTCTCATTAAAACCTCAGTCCGAAATAACTTTTTAATTTATTTAAAAAAGCAATTTTTTTTGTTATCGTTTTGTTCTATCTTATTTAACAATGGAACAATTTGATCGTTTATTGGAAAAACTATAATTCCCCCAATCTCTAAACAATCATATATCTATATTTAGGAATTAATTTCCATAATAATCCTAATCAGAATAAACAATTTCCCAAAAATCTCAAATCCATATTGATAATAACTATAGATGTAGGCTTCTGTTATATTTCAGGTATGAATTACAACAAAGCAGGCCTAAAGCCCAGAACTGATTGCAGTAAATTTACTGTGTGATTTGAGAAGACAAGTTAGTTAATTAGAAGTAAATTTACTTGTGATTTGAGAAGAAAAAACGCAAAGAGAAAAAAGACAAAATATATTAAAAATTACTGTCAGTTAAATAAATTATGTGAGCCGTATACAATAAAAACTCAACTATATCAAATAGATGGGTTAAATGCAAATTAAATAAAGAATAATTTTCATTATTGACCCTTTTAAAATATATCTTACTGAAGATATTTAAGTATTTTGTACCTAGTTCGTCTTCCAACGAGGTAAACCGATGGCTGGTCGATACGAATTCCGCAACCGGCTTGCACCGACCACAATGCTGACGTAAAATATCCTCAGTGGTAAACGGATCATGGGTTAGAGTCCCTTGCCGTCATGCTAACCATGGGAGGTACTCGTGGTCTTCCTCTCCATGTAACGCAAATGCGGGTTAGTTCCATCAAAAAGTTCTCCACTAAGGCAAATTTCTCCTAATATTTGATACAGGAGGAATACTTGATGGAGGAGTTTTTTGGCATATATTTTTTTCAAACTCAAATTATCATTATTTTAAATTGAAACTGTATTTTAAAATTTACAACTCGTAAGAAAATCGTATTTCCAACAAGATTGCGTTCAACTCTTTTATACATATTTACTTATTTATTTATATTTTGGAATGCCTTGTCTTATCCGAATTAATTTTCTGAATCCAAACAACTCCCTAAAATAGTATTCTAAGTGTTAAGTATGCAATAAGAGAAGAGCGATTGATTTTTAAGCCTCAGTTTCTTAGCACGTTTTTATCTCATACCTTCTTAAAGCTTCACATCCTTTTAATTTTTATTGGATTTTTTCTTCGGATTTGATTTCCCATTGGATTCATTCTCTTATAACTACCACTTAAAGCTATAAGTTTAAAATCTATAACGCAATCATACTGTTATTTGTTAGTGTTCCAGGTATATGAAAAATATAAACTAAATTTTTAGAAGATGACCTCGCCCATCTAAACTATCTCAACAACATAAATTGTATGCGTTGTCCCTTATCAACGACTTACCCTATAGGAACATTGACGTACCCTTCTGAGAAGCTTTAAGATTTAAATACTCTTCCCTATCTTAAGACAATATTGAATGAAGGTACCTCCTCTAGAGTGTGGCCATATTCAATTGATTGTTATCTCTGTAGTCAGAAATACACTCCACAAACTTCCGGTGCAGCCAAAACCGCGACCGATCCCTTCCTACGTCCTTCAAGAAATATTTATGGCCATTTCTTATCTCCGACAAAATGGCAACGATATAAGCAAATTGTTTTCTTATTAGGATGCTTGCTGCTCAGCTCAGCAATGATTGAAAGAAAAATTGGTTTACTTTATCGTTTTTTTCTTTGAAAATTCAGCGATTAATTCAGTTATTTAAATTCGGTATTTACCCTTCGTAATAGTTGTTGTTCCCTAATCTCTAATAATAATAAAATGAAGAGTTCGTCTGTGTGTGTGTCTTATAACTCCAGAACCGTTTGAACTACCGTCTTGATTGTCTGAAATTAAAACAGTAGGTCCCAATCCTCGAAATGTTGCACGTTGTTTGATATTTAATTATTTTTTATTCGTTATATCAGATAAACTCAATGATCAACATGAACGTAGTGGAATAGGCTGACTACGCCATCAAATAAGTATTCTTTTAAGCTATTCATGCGTTAATTTTATTTATAATTATGCTTTTAAAGAGTGTTTCTATAAAATTAAGCAATTTAAAATCAACGGTAATAAAAAAATATGTACTGAAAAGTAAAATTAATAGAGAAATAGTACTAATTCTAAATTTGCTATATTGGCGCCAGTGATTGTTGGTTAATTTTGGTAATAGTTTTTATTTTGTTTTATTTTATAACCGTCGTCGAACAGCAGACCCAATTTACGACTACTAATATTCAACTCCGTAGACTTGTAATTTTGAACCCAGTCCAGAAGACAAGGGAGCTCCTGGATCGAGTATTGGGAGAAATTTGCCTTCGTGGAGGACTGTTTGATAGAGCTAACCTGCATTTGCGTTACATGGAGAAGAAGACCACGAGAACCTCCCACGGTTAGCCTGACCGCAAGGAGACTCTAACCCATGATCCGTCTAACACTGAGGATGTTACACGTCAGCACTGTGGTCAGTGCAAGCCGGATGCGGAATTCGTATCGCCTGGGATTCGAACCCGGTTCGCCACATTGGAAGGCGAACGCTCTAATAGGTAATAGTTGATATAAATAAAAGCTATAAAGATTGAAGAAATGGCACTATTTCATTTAGGAGAAAAGTAAAAAAATCACAATGCCTTTTTTTACTCCAAATATGAATAATCTTGTTAACGCGTACAATTTTATTTTATAACCGTCGTTGAACAGCCGACCCAATTTTGGGTTTACGACTACTGATGTTCAACTCCGTAGCCTTGCAATTTTGAACCAATTCAGAAGATAAGGAAACTCCTGGATCAGTACCCCCAGAGGTTTTGATTTGTTATGGGAACATGGAGGACTTTGCGACTCGACAAATTTAACGTGAAACAGTCACCATTTACTACGAGGGGAGTCTTTGGCCGGCGGGGATCGAACACACGAACTTTTGGACATGGGCCCAGTGCCCTCCCAATCAGGTTATCCCGGTCCAACATGCACTATTTGTATTTTTTTTAAAAAAAGCTTTTGTACTAAAAACCCAAATTAATAGAGAAATATTACTAATTCATTTAAGAGAAACGTAAAAAAATCGTCATCTATATTGACGCCAATGATCCTTAATTAATTTTGTTAATATTTACTAACCGAAACAAAAAGAAAATAATAATAATAAGCTATGTACTAAAAAATAAAATAAAATAAATTATTAAAGAAATTGTACTTATTCGTTTAGAAAAATAATAAAAAAATCATTCTTTTTTCAAAATTTACAATGAATTTTAAATATTTCGAAGAAAGCAAAGAATGATAGTCTCCTTAATTTTGAATAGTAGTATACAATTAAGACGTAGTTTAAAAATATTATTTAGCTATATAATGTTTAAAGCAACGCATTCTGTAATACATTAGACTACGATAAATTTATATAAAACAACACGAGATTGCATGATTCTGATGGAATATTTTTACGATAAACAATTACTTTACGGTACACATATTGTTATGAATCTGATTAATACAAATATATTTTTTTGTAGATAGGATAATCACAAAACAAAACACGCGTCTATTTGCAAAATCCTCTAGTTTCGTTTTCTGTACCAGACATACAGATTATGAAACTTCGAGAAGAGAATTTAGAGCGCTAAACCTTTCAGTACCTGTCACAAACATGAGATGATCTTATTCGAATTTATATGTTTGGCGTGGCTGGCGACCTCGAGGCTTAATAAAAAGAGAAAATAACATATCAGCAGTGATTAAAAGGTCTAAAGAGAAGGGGGGAAATCGCTTAATAAAATAGGTCATGGGTGATATACGCAAAAACGTAAGTAAGGCGTCAGAAAAAAAGCAACCTCTGTTCTTTGCTGATATTATTAGCTACCCATAATACGAAGGTCGCAGTTACATCACTCGAGATTCGCAGTCGATGTCCAGGAGTTATTTTTGTGACGCAGCATTATGTAATAATACGTCTTACTTAAAGCTGCCAGCAGATATCGGTGGGAGTTTATCGTCTGCTAGCTAACAAGATTCGTCCGTGGAACGATTCTTTTTCGCCTCCGGCGTTTTATTCTATCAAACTAATAGAAACAAAATGGATTGTGGTTTAAAAGAGTCCCCACCCTTCCTTTAGGTGTTTAGGATGATCGCCCAAGCGGCAGAACAAAAGAAAAATCTTAGTCTACATATTTTCTTTTGAATTGACCTGACCCGTTTTCGAATCAAACACAAAAATAAAACAATATTATTTACGATATTAATATTCCTCCTTCTTATCGTCTGCAGGAAGAGAGAAGGGGCCCTTATTTTCTACGCCCTCCTAGAGTCATTGACTTTTAAGTGAAATGGTCTTTTGTAAAGATTTTAGTCGCCTTAAATTATTTTACTCTCACTTGTGATATGCTTAGTTAGGTAGTCGATTGCTGTAATTTGCACTTGAAACGATTCACTTGAAAAATCACAAAGAATGTTTTTTTTCTTCGCTCCCTCCTTTTATGTCATGCAATAAATATCGTGAGTGCTTGCTTTCGTACAACTACAGCCTCTGACCAGATTATCCTATATAAATGCCAGAAAAACAACTATTTACCCTGTTAATAACTGATCCTGATATTTTGAGGGATCTATATTAATCAGAATCTATATTAAATAAATGACAAAATTTTTTTCTCCGTTTTTCGTTGGTAACTTTACGTTTTATATTTCAAATCACTATTGTTTCTTCGTATTTTATCCGAAAGAAATCTAGTTCTTCCAGGACACTGGTGGAGGCTGGAAAAAAACTGGTGTGAACAGGACAAAATGAAAGAAACTAAAAATGACCATTATAAAAATATTATAAGAGCAGCTTAAATTTAAACAAATTAAATTTAATGTATCATGAAGTTTAAAGCTCTATTTTTTGTTATAAAAATAATTTTCATAGAGAATATATACATATTCATATATTGAAGGAGAAATTTACCTTCATGGAGGTCTTTTTTAATGGAACTAACCCGCATTTGCGTTACATATAGAGGGAAACTACGAAAACCTCTCTCGATTAGCCTGACGGCAAGGGGACTCTAACACATGATAAGTCTACCACTGAGGATATTTTACGTCAGCACTGTGGTCGGTACAAGCCGGATGCAGAATTCGTATCGATCAGTTATCATTGGGATTCGAACCCGGTTCACCTCATTGGAAAACGAATGCTCTGTCCCCTGAGCCATCAAGGCTCTGAGTATTCATATTGAACAATTGTTGATTAAAAAATTAGTATACTATTTAGTAATTTTGAAATCAATATATGTTTTTCAGTAGCATGTATGTTTAGTAAGCAATTTGTAAATTTAGTAATATTAATAAAATTTGATTATGTTATAACAGTTCCTTATATAATTATAGAACTATATATTTTACTTAGATACATAAAATATTGTAAAACAGTTGTTTTAATATCTTAAATCCATTAGTTAAAAAAAAAAATTTCTTCAATCGTTGCTTTTCAGTTTCTGTAAAAAAATGGTAGATTGAATAGCGTGAAAATTAATGCTAATAATTAAACTAGATTGCAATTATAAGCTTTTTAAAAATCATAATGATATTTATATTTGATAATGATATTTATATTTGTAATAATGATAGTTTAATATTTGATATTTCTTTCCGAAAAAGAATTTCTTTCACTTGAGTTGAAATAAAATTTCTTCCGGTTTTTTCTTCTGTGGAAGAAACTCAATGTCGCTGGTTCAGACTTGTACACTTTTCAAAATTTGCGTTGAAAGGCACCTCGCGACTGTAAAGGGGGGGGGGGGAAGACAAGGCAAAAATATTGGACTTTAATTAGTTAAAATTTAAAAATTAATTTGCACGCATTTCTATTGAACATTTTACTGTATAGTTTTTCTGTTTTAATATTAGATAAATGAGATATACAACCCTCAGGGGTTTTAATTTCTTTCGGTTCTTCAACCTTCAGCTGCTTCGGTGATCTTTCATTCTTATTTTGATTATTCCCCCTTTTCATCAGACTTAGTTTATGGTATAATTTGATAAACTTAATGAGAAATATCCAAAAACTTTTACGTTAGGTGCTTACTACACCAAGCACATTTCACCGTTTTTCAGGTCTCTGTCTTTTAATGTAATTTAAGGAACACTACTTTATTTCGAGCTCGATCAGATGACATGGAAAACACTTGAGCTGGTACCCCTTACTTCAAACTTCCGCACTTACGAGAAGATTTTTTGAACAGACAGATTTAAAGTGCATTTTGTTACATATAAACGCTGGTTGTTTAGTTAATTATCGGGATCGAACTCACGACTCTAAGCTCTTCTTCAGCAGTGTGAGCAACTTCCTAACCGGCTGTGTCACCAATATATTAGATTCTGGTTTGGATGAACAATACATTCAACTAACGGATAATAAAGAACTCAAACAGAAACTTATCGCACAAAATAACTTTTTATCAAGACGAATTTTAGAAAATTCTGAGTGCAAAGAATAAAATAAATAATTAATCCAAACCCGAAATTGCTAAGATTTTTCTGTGTCCTAGTCCCAATTGAGACGGAAATATAATATGGCAGATGAAAGCAAAAATTTCGATGATTCAATCAAATAAAATATATTATTTGATCTTTAATTTATGCATTGCTAATAGTTACGAATGGCGCAATCAACGCAATTTTTTTAATACTTAATTAATTGTACCAAATGGATATTTTGTATATTTGTTTTGATTGAAACCTAGCACAAAGGAATAACGATGATCCCGAAGACTTTTTACAGACATTAAAAAACCCGTGTCGAGCTCGGGTTCAGCTCATCTCATTTCTAGAAAAAAAATCAAAGTATTATTATATACATTAACAATGCTGCAAATTAAAAGAAAATCGTTTTAATATATTTTTAATAAGCTTTAAGAAACACTTTGACGAAAAGTAAAGCTCGTCGTTTCGTCAATTCAGTAAAGGAAAGAAACAATTAACATTATTTTTCATTTAGCATTTTTTTGACAACTTTATGATGCAGGCATCCGTACGATCGATGTCTCTTCCGGTAATTGAGACTTGTATAATTGTTCTCTCAATATCTCTCTTCCTTGTCACATAAACGGCAAACTCTTCCGGATAGCGATTTTCTCACGATAATGAAGCTTCAATATCGATAAAAGTTAAAAGATTGCATCATAAAATACATTTTTTTTAACATGTAAACAAAATCTGGAGTTTTATAATCGGTATAAATAAAAGATAGCATCAAAACATGCTTCTATTTTAAATATTTTAACATTTTTTCTATAATGAAATATTCTATTTTCTCAAGATAATGATGATAAATTCTAATATCCATAATTTAAAAAAATGAGGGACAATTGCACTAAAACAAAAAAAAAAACAAAAATTTTTTTAAAAAAAATCTTTTTTTCAGAAAAAAATAGAGTACATAAGCAACTAACGCTCCCGAGTTTCTAGTTTTTATGATAATATCCTTATGATAATGACCTTTTAATATGGATAATAAGTAAAAAAAAATGCTTCTTTTGCATAGATTTTTTTTACTTATTTTTATTTAAAGTTGGTACTTTCAGTTCGTACCTTTCTCAACAAATATACGATAAGCATTTCGAGATCCGCGATAGCTCAGGGGATATAGCGCTCACCTCTAATTGAGGTGACCCAGATTCGAAACCCAGCAATGACTGGTCGGTAGAAATTTTGCTTCAGCTCATATTGACCACAATATTGACATGACAATATGACGAATATCTTCAGGGGTAGACGAATAATGGGTTAGAATATCTTTGCCGTCGGACTAACCATGGGAGTTTATCGTGGTTTTCCTCTTCATGTAACACAAATGCTGGTTAGTTACATCAGAAAGTCCTTTACGAAGGCAAGTTTAATCCAAAACTTGATCCTAAAATTCTCTTGTCTTCTGGGTTAGGTTCAAAATTTCAAAGCTACGGAGTTGAACATTGATAGTCGTAAACTCAGTATTGGGTCGGCTGTTCAACGACGGTTATAAAATAAAATAAAATTTAATGTAATTAAATATTTAATCGAATAAAATTAGATATTTTTGTCAAAAAGTAATATTAGTTAAGAAATAATGTAAAGTTTGGGGAAAAGAATTCTCCCCACTTCATACTATTTAACAAAATTATAAGGACTCATAAGCAGTTCAAAACTATTGTAAGTTTCAATAGTTACATTTATTGTATTGTGTTATAATAATAATATACAAATAATATATTTTCAACAAGTTACTTTTTACAAAATTTTATTAATTATATACTTTATCATTTTCGTAAATATTTTTAACTTATAAAAAATTAAGCCCCTGAGAATTTATTGTTAATTGATTTAATTGATACATTAATTATAATAATACTATTTTATGCTATACAATTGCACTAAAAATATATGAAATATTGAAAATTTATTTTATTTAAATTCAAATTTAACTTTGTATAATAATTAATTTTTTTAAAAAAAATCTAATTACGTTTGAATAGTTAAGTTACATCAAATTTGGGTTCAAGGCCCAAACCGAATCGGGTGTTACACTTGTTTAATAGTTTAGGAAGTGCTCTTTTTATCTTTAATTTTTTTCCTGGTGCTCTTTTTTCCGATACTTTTGCAGACTTTTTTTCTCGGCGCTTTTTTTTCCTCGATGTATTTACTCCCATACATAATAATATCAAAAATAATTTTTAAAAGAGTGCATGAAATAAAATAAATGTTATAATATTTTATTAAATTTTTATTTGAAGAAATTGCTAGATTGCATAGTTAAATTAGAAAAGAACTAGAACTACCTATTTCACACGATATATTGTCTATAAAAATAAAAAATAAAGATCGCAGGAAATAAATAAAATGCTTTAACAAATTTTTATTTGAAGAAATTGCTAGATTGCATGGTTATATTAGAAATGTTATAATATTTTATTAAATTTTTATTTGAAGCAATTTTTATTTGAAGATTGGATGGTTAAATTAGAAAACAACTGGAACGAACTATTTTGTCACGATATATTTTCTATGAAAATAAAAAGTAAAGATTCAAGATTGCATGAAATACATAAAATGTTTTAACACATTTTTATTTGAAAAAATTGTTAGATTGCATGGTTAAATTAGAAAACAACGAGAACAAACTATTTTCTCACGATAGATTATCAATAAAAAAAAAAGTTAAGATCGCATGAAATAAATAAAATGTTTCAGCAAATTTTTATTTGAAGAAATTGTTACAATTCATTTCCTATGAAACAAATTTTCAAGGAGTTCCTGATAAGATAATATTGACTGAAGGGTTATTTATTTTTTGTTGAATTTTTATTTCCATTGAAAATTTATCTAGTGATGACTTTCTTTTATCTATTCGGTCATAGTATCTAATGAGGCCTTTTCTAACTCAAGCTCAAGGACGTTTTTTTTTTTACTAACTAAGACTGTTTCGAAATGAGTTTTAAGTAGATTAATGTAATATAATATTTAATCATTATAAGATAAAATAGTCGTATTTATTACATACTGAATCAAACCCTTATGTAGTATGTAACTGAAACATTTATTAATCATCAGGGTGATAAAAACATGTTTGAAACCTTGTCAGAATAACGATGAATAAATATCTAGTGATATTGTTTAGATATGCAATCGAAATATAATAGAAAACGTAGTCTTTTTATGCGCTATCGATTTCTTTAAACTTCCATTATTCTTGTAAAAATGCAGTATGATTTGAACATAACTGGAAGTGTTTGGAGCTTTGTTAATAGAACTACTGTTTTATATTCAAAATTATTTTGGAAAGAAAGATTTGAAAAAATCATTTATTTTACCTCTACTTTTATATACAATTTTTTATTTTTTTGCATATTCAATTATTTTATTATGTAGTTATTTATTTTTTTCTCGAAGCGATAAAAAAATGCAGGTTATAAATTGAAAAAGGAGTAAATGTAAACATATTCAATTTCAATAAGATTTTCACGCAATTGTATTCGATAATCAATTTAAGTTTTTTTTCCTTTAAAAAAGTATTTTATAACTTTCTAATTATTATTGGTTTTTTTTTGCCGTTTTAATCTGATTTTTTTAAATAATTTAAAAACAATTCTTTTAATTTTGTTTTGTTTTGTTTTCTTGATATATTTTTAAGCTTAAAAACAACTGAAAACATAAAAATAAATCATATTTACACTGTTGGGCTACATGAATGTTGTCTTTATTATCAGAATATTTATGGTCATAAATAGAGAATTGATCAAAAAGGGCAGGATCTGACTCCAGCACTTCTCATTCCTGCACTGTTTAGTGTTCATGGTAGTTCTAATTATCAATTATGAAACAATGCCTAATATAATAATGCAAAATAAGCATTTTACATTTTTTTAAATAAAAATACCTAATCTCTAATAGAGATTTTAAGCTGACGCGACGTCACCACTTACCGTAAAGAAACTTACTGGAAATTCATCAATGATCAATCGGCTACCAGTAGCAACCAACTGGTAAGTTTCTTTTCAAAAGCAAAATGGTTTATGCAACTGATTGCCATTAACAACCACACTATTACAGTATTGAACGTTGATAGTCAATTGGTATTGTCCAGCCTCTGACTTGTGCTTTTCTATTAACCTTGAGTAATTTAATGAGAATGAATTCGAGATGAATTGACATCGTTGAAAATGTCAAAATCATGGGCACGAATAGATGGAAAAACTTAGATCTATCACCCAATATCACCAACTACTTGCTTCGAACGATTTAGGCATTGTCAACTAGATTTGTGGACATATGTAGTTGGGTCAGAATACCTAGTTAGCCCTAATTCAATCAAATAATGTATAAGATATTATGTATAATAAGTAAAATGTATCATATATAATGTAAAATTAAAAGAATATATACATGTGTGTATATATTCTTCCGCTGTGGCCTATACTACAGCTTGTCATATAGACGAACAAGAACCTTTTTATTAATAAGTTTAACCAAAAAAGTTGTTACTTTTATTCTGATAGGACGAACACTAAAGCAAAAAAAAAAAATTTTTTTTTTTTTTGCTGATGCCATTTTTAAGTAAATGGTATATATAATATTAAAATTAAATGGTTATTTTTTTCCCCTAAGGAACGCACTGATCCTTCTCATTGCAGGCAATACATTTTTGATAATGTTGGGATCACTACTTTCTTTAAATGCACGTTCTGCTCTATGGCTACTAATTGAGATTTTAAAAATTACTTTCCAATCTTCTGGTTCGTTCCTTTAAGAATACAATTGTTATTTGTTCTAAATATCCACGTACCGACAATCATAGCCAATTTTATCTGCAATTATTGGCTGCCGTTTTCTCACACAAGTAATAATGGGGATGGTAAAAAAATTAAAATATGCATAAAAATCTATTAGAACCGAAAAATATAAATAAACAAGCTATTATTTGTTTGCAATAAAACAAAGAATAACTTCTTTGTCTTGAAACATTTTAAGTTTTTAAATGATCTAAAATTTAAAATGGCATGATCTAAACACTTCTGAAGTTTTAAAATGATTCTTTAATTACTTCTCGCAAAATATGAAGAAATGTACTGGTATAGAGTTGTTTCAATTATTTTGTTCACCCCCTGTATCTTGTTTCAGCAAAGTATATCCAAATAATAAAACATTTGTGCTCAGTGGCGTAGCTATAGTGGAGGAGACACCAGTCCCCAGACGTTGCCCAGTAGGGGTACAAAATTCATAATGAATAATTAAAAAATTAATAATAAATAACTCCAGGCTAAAATACTTTTCTCTTTCAAATATCCCCAGGTTCAGTTGCTCATTGCGGACCCCATAATTTCTTCAAATATTTATCAAGTTTACCTGAAAATTGAACAGGATTCTTATTGATATTGTAACTTGCTTTGCTCGTAAGTTTTTTCCTAATTATTTTCAACTAATTGCCGATATATTCAAGGAAAATGTCGATCATTCAATCAAAAACGATAAAAGCAATCAAAAATATCGATGTGTAATAGAAACTACATTAGTAACATACACAGTTAAATTTTAACGTAAAAATTTAAAATTACTGTGAAAATTTATGTGTTTATTCAGTTACGTGGTCCTAAGTGATCTAACATTAGGTAATTAGGTAAAGTTGTGAAAGAAAAAAGAACTCTAAGCGCAATGGATTTAAGTTTTTAAATGATCTAAAACTTAAAATTTTTCTGAAATTTCCCTTTTAAAGTCCTAAACCATTTTGTAATGTGGTGCGAAAACTGAGTTTGTTCTTAACCATCTAGATGGTTACGGTTTGTTCCCGTGCAATATAAATCTTAGCTGAACCTCTGGTTATGCTATCACTTTTCTTTTTTAAAAAAAAAGGACGCTAGACATAAATGGACACATTTATATTAAGAAAGTACACTGAAAATCTTAGGCAAAAATTTATTCTCTCGATGAAAAGTTTCAAACAATTTTTACCAAATAAGCTGAACTGGATTTTTTTTTTTCCTCGCAAGTTTCGCTCTTTCCTATTTTCAATAGAAGAGAATCTTGCTGTAAACATTCTTAATTTAAAAATAATACTAAAACATCAGGTCAGAAAGCGTGAGAAACAATCAAGATCAAAAATTGTTTTTCAAATAATGATTGTATGAAAACAACAAAGGTTATATGGCCTGTCTACGGCATATTTAACCAGCCGAGCTCGGATACCTGCTGGACTCTTGACAGGCATCAGAATCAAGTTTGAGACCTTCAGCATCTGACAACGTACAAGAGTTGAAAGTCGAGTGGAAGGATTTGCCACACGTCAGGGCTGTATGATCCATGGGAATGAATTATGAAATTAAAAAAATATGTAATAAATAAGTGAGTTGTTATTGTTTTTTTTTCCCCACACTTGGTCCACACTTATTTTTGCCCAAGACGTTCGAAATGTATTCGATTTTAAATAATTTTCCACCTTTTACCAAACAATTTTTTGTTCGATGGGCGTATTTGAGATATGAAATTAATGACAAAGGCTGCAAAGGTAGAAGGCTCCAAAAAATGCCAACTGTTGTTTGACGCCTGCTGCAAATACGACGTTGTGTTTAGAAAATTTAAATCTGGTAAATTGAAAGATTGGGTATTTCCTTTCCACTTTTTGTCTTTCTCACAAGTAGAGCCATCTAGCAGCACTGTAAGAAAACGGCAAATTATGCTGTTGATAGGTGAAGAGTATATATAGACACTCCACAAGTTGTATAATTAGTGTCGTTTTGTAATATTTTAAGTTTAGTTCTATTTATCTCCTACTTATTTTCGTTTAGTTTTGCTTTATGATAAATTCCATTATAAACAGAGAAAAGAAAAATCTAAATCGGTAATTTATTGAAAAGTAGTTATGTAGTAATTAAAAGAAAAAAAATAGCATTTATCTATTATTTTTTTATTAGTTTAAAAGGGTAAATGGTACATGTTAAACAAATAGATATAAATTGTATTCAAATTTAAGAACAAAAAAATAGAGAGAAGATAAAGTATTTACAGCAAATTTTAATTTACTTTACGTGCTAAGAAAAAAGTTACAGATTTTGTCCTCAATAACAACCGGCACATTTTAAAGAAAAAACATTAAGATTTTTATGGAACTGAAACAAATGATCCAATGATGAAAAGAAAATTCCATGAATTTAAATTTAAAATATTTAAAGAAGATGAGTAACTAATCGTCTCATTGCATCATTGTCCAAAAGTACAGAGCTATTTTGCGACGTTTTGAGAAATAAATGTGTCACCGTTCTACATACTCTGGCAGAGTAGAAACGTTTTTAAACTTCTATGTGTTTAGATCTTAGAGAAATATCATTTGAAAATAATTACAATAATTTAAACATTGATACTAATTTGAATAATTTGATAATTATTTGTATATTTAGGAGATAATTTGAATACTTTGAACAATGAAGATAATTTAAATTCTTTGAGCATTAAACATAACTTGAATACTTTGAGCAATAAAAATAATTTTAATGCTGAACATTAAAGATAATTTGAAAACTTTGGACATTGAAGAGAATTTGTATACTTTGAAGATGGTTTGTATAATTTGAAAATATTTTGTATAAGCTGGTGATAGTTTGAATACTTTGAAGATTTTTTGATAATTTGAATGCTTTGAGCATTGAAAATAATCGGTATATTTTAAGCATTGAAGAAGATTTGAATAATTTGAATAATAAAAATAGTTGAAATATTTTGAGAATTGATAATAGTTTGAATAACTAGAAAATAATCTGAATACTTTGAATATAAAAGATAACTCTAATAATTTAAACATAGAAGAAAGTTTGAATAATTTGAACAATCAGGATAATTAAATGTTTTGAACATTAAAGAAAGTTTAATTTGAAAATAATTAGAATATTCAGAATACATAAAATAATTCGAATAATTTGAACATTGAAAATAATTTGAAGAAAGTGATATATTTAAATCCCATCAGGGTAAACTGATAGGTGCCGATAAAAAGTTATTTTTCTAAGAATTTAAAGATTCATTTTATAGATTCACACTCCACTATCTATTAAAAATCAAACTAATCATTATCTTTGTTAAAAATTTCTCTTGAGAAAGCATAACAGGCGCCTTTTATAGAGTCCCAAAAGAAATTGTGAGAGCTCCAAAGCCTTAAAAAACAATGTAAGAGAAATCTTTTTTTCTTTCTCGTGATTCATTCGCGTGAGATTTCCCACGATTTGAAGAGTTTTCTTAGAAATGAATTTCTTAAAAAATATAAATTGAAGTCTGAAATTATACTTTTTAGACATCTATAAATAATTGTAAAGTCTATAACGCTCGGCCAGCAAATCATACCTTCTCGAAGCATAATTATAGCACGGACGGTAAAAGAAGGTGTAGAAACTTCGCATTTTCAGCATTTCTGAGAATCTCTTCTTTTTTCTTTTTTTCATTTTTATTTATTTACTTTCGCTTCCAAATAGACGATCAAAAACAATGCGCGAAGTGTGGGATAATAAATGAAAAATGTATACCGCTCTCCGTAAATTTATAATAATTAGACACAATTATCATTTGAAAATTATAATGTAGCGAAATTATTGTTTTGCAACCCTGAAAGCTGAAAGATTTTTACAAATTTAGAATATAAGAAAAAACATTTAATTCGACCTAAAAAAAATGTTTTTTTTTTTTGCAGTTATGCATTTTGAATTTAATAAAATATTTAACAAAATTTGGGATTTTTTTGTTTTCAGATTGAATTGAAGCAGGATATTAAAGCCTGAGTTTCTGTGCATCCTTGTGTATAATAAAACGCACAAGCCTTAGATTAGGCCTGCGACAAAAAATACATATAAGGGATCGTATAAATATTGAGTAATTTTTTTAATGCATGATTTCTAAACCTTCTTGTCAGTAAAAATTTAATGAACTCCTCCGATTTTAGGTGCTTACGTGTTCACTACTTCGGTTCCTGTGACGATCGTTCACTTTGTAATTTAAAAAAAGGTTCAAATGCAAAAAAATTAGCGAAATGTCCTCTAATAATGTCCTTCAACTATAAATATGCTCTCAACATAGTAGAGGAGAGTGGGGTCAATTGTAACAGGGTACGATTGTAACAGAGCAAAAATTTCGAGTGTCGGGTTCTAGATTTGGTTAATAGGTGGCGCACAAGGTGTATTTAATAAATCTACATGTACACCCCTGCTGGCAACCATTTTTATGTACTTTTGAAAGAGGTACATCGCAAAAGATATTTTCAAGCTACGTAAGTACTTTTTTTGGTATTAGAATATTATATTGTGGCAAAGTAATTTTGCTTAAACAAATAAAAATTATCAACCGAATATGTAAGTGGTTAATATATGCGAGTTAATATATGCGAGAAATATAGTTTTCTCTTATCCTAAGGCAAATATTTAATTTGATGCAACCATTTCCACCACAGCATTACAATAAACAGACATTGAATATTTTAATGCTTTTGGTCGGTTACGTTTATCCACAAGCAATGCGCCGGAAGCATATTAGCCGTCCTAGTTCTTATTAAATCATTCGCTAGTATAAATTAGAGATTATAATTTAAATTCAGGACATCATAATTAGGATGTAAATGGAAAAGTTAGCTTACAGAAATATAAAACAATTCATCATTGAAAAAACCTGATTTAATCTTTCTTCAAAAAACACGTATTTTTTCAATTCCTACTATTAGTCGCACTCTCCTATATTTATATGTCTTGTTCAAATTTTCAATCGTTAATAAAATACTTTTTTTTCATCCACTCAAGTTCAAATACTTTTTATTAAAGTTGTGGTGGATGACACTTAATGTTAATACAGTTTTAATATATATGTATAAATATATGTATATACCTATATTCATAATATTATAATAAAAAGTAAATAAAATAAAATTATTCTTTGTTGACCGGAGTAGTACTTTGTTGACCTTTTTTCTCATATTTCTTGTTTCGTACTTGAAAAAGCCTAGTTAAATAATTAAAAAAATATCATTTTTAGCTTACAAGCTTCGATACGTTTGTTTCATCAATTTCAATAGTTTCTTCAGATCATTCAAATTGCTAGAAATAGGTAGGGGAGAGTGGGGTCAATTGTAACAGGGTACGATTGTAACAGAGCAAAAATTTCGAGTGTCGGGTTCTAGATTTGGTTCCTAAGTGGCGCACAAGGTGTATTTAATAAATCTACATGTACAACCCTGATGGCAATCATTTTTATGTACTTTTGAAAGAGTTAGATCACAAAAGATATTTTCACGCCACGCAAGTACTTTTCTGGTATTAGAATATTATATTGTAACAAAGTAATTTTGTTTAAACAAATAAAAATTAGTAACCGAATATGTAAGTGGACACCTTAATTAGCATTTCAATAAAATAAAAATTAGTTTTGTTAATTAACTAGCATTGTTTTTAACAAATGAAGCTGAAATGGCGTCTTGGGGACGATTGTAACAATAAGTAAAGGGACGATTGTAACAGCTGAAAATAAATAATCTTATGTTTACAAACCATTACTTAACTCTTTAAGAACCACCAATAGTTTCCTATATCATTTACATTATGTTGCATGTGCATTATTTTATTTGTCACCTTTCCAGCATAAATTAAAATTTTTAACCCCTTAAAGTTAAAAGTTTAACCCTTTAGGTCTCTGCTCATTATTATTTTTACTCCTAAAATATCACTACTATTATCAATATAAATATCAATAAAAGAAATATCAATAAAAAAATATATCACAACTATAATATGTATAGTTAACTATGTTTTAGTTGAATTTATGAACTGTTACAATTGACCCCGTAACAATAACACCAACAATTGTAACAAGTGCACGACTGTCAAAAATTGTTAATAACTAATATAATAACATTTAAAATAAGGTATTTTTTTTTTCTAGTAGAGGATAGTCTACTTTACTCATCTGTCTATTAATACTAATAATATATTGGATTTTTTGTTAGTTAAAAATAGTTAAGTAAAAAATTTTACAATTGACGCCACTCTCCCCTATTGTTCGTAGTAAATAAATCCTTCTTAAAAATTTTTAAGTACTTATTTCTGGACACATATGTGTATTTTTGAAAGGGTTGACGCTCATTTTGTAATCTGAAAAAGTTTCAAAAAGTACTAAAAAGTACGCATTTAAATGCTAAAAAGTACGCTTTTTTTATGAACTTAACACAGAATTTCCGAACACGAACTTGACACAGAAATTCCAATTCGTCCGAAAATTATTACATGACCAACGGCATGGTAGTGACCATGTGATCAACATTGCACGCAGGCTGCCTTTACTTCCCTGACAAGCTTGTACCCATTGATCTGAAAAAGTTCGGTGAGTCTCAAGCAGACACTGGGAACCGAACCTAAGTCCTTTACATTGACAGTTCAGCACGTGAACCTTGAGCCAATCCTTGCAATCGTCAATCGCAATCCTTGACCACTACGCAATCGAGCATGACTAGTCTTAAAACTTGCAACAAAGAGACTTAAATGTAAAGCAATGACTACAAACTTTTTTTCAATCTTAACTTCTTTAAAATGATCTGAGGATTGCGTGGATATTAGAAGTAATACCATGAACAATACAAATTAATTTTATGTTATAACGTGAAGAAAAAATTGCATTTTTGAATTGCAGGTTCTTTTTCAACTCAAATTCTTAAAAAGCTAATAATAATAAATAAATAAAAAAAAACTTCACGAACGAGAAAATAAACAAGAATTTCTTCAGATTGCTCAAATTCCTGTAACAGTCCAGCCGGACCCCTAAGGGTAGAAACAGTGAGGTTAAAAACCAGTGATCCTTTAATAAAAAATACAAAAATAAGTAAAAAAAAATTATACCAAATAAAATATCAAAATATCCCGAAGAACTGCTGTCAAAGTCTGCGAGCGATTAAAATTCCAGCAAAAGTTGTATTAAAGAAACGTATAAATGAAACGTATGAGTGAGAGAAGAAAAAAAAATCTATTTTATTTTATTTAACAATTTTTCCTTCTTAGATGAAAAGAATGCGCATGATGTCCTTGAAGAAAGTAGTTGGAAAAGAGCGGTAAATGCACCTCTGCCGTAAAACGTCAAAATGCCAGTTTCTGTTCAAAGAACTCATTAAATCACTTTTTACGTCAAGAAGTAGTGATTCTACGTGGTTTATTGTAACTTTGCTCGAATTTGAAAACAGCTGCATAAAAAAATTATTTACTGGAACCCGCCATTTAGAATTACGGCCTTCATTTTGTTTGCTTCGACAATATTATATCATCGGCTGAATAAATTATGCATAATTCTTCAAATCTAAAAGATACAGATTAACTGAATTTTAATATATTGTACTCTTTTTTTTTTTTAAACCGAGATTTCTTAATAATTATGCATTAATTTTTGACCATTACGTACTCAAGGTCATTAAATAAAACAGTGTTTTAAATTCAGTCGAACTTAAAAATAACAGAGAAATGAAAGAAGTAACATTATAGGCAGGGAAGAGAAAATTGTAGTACTTTTCACTACAGCGCGAGAACGCGAGAATCTCGCATATTTTTTTTAAATTCTCGCATTAAAAAATGATTACCGCGAGAAATTCGCGCAATCTATAAAAAAATTTCAAAATTAGCGAATTTCTCGCATTTTGAAAAAAATTTCTCTTTTGCGCCATTTAGAATAAAATCCGTTTCACTTTTCTTCCTGAATCTTTTATTATTTTCAACATCTGCCCCATTATCCCTGTTTATTATTTTCAACATCTGCCCATTCCCTATTTACCAGTATTGTTCAGAACCTTTAAGAACAACAGAACACCATCCTTCAGAACCATGGAACCTCTTTCAGAACGCATTTCTCTGCAACCACGTGTTTACCGTAGGTAAGGTTTCTTCATGTAAGACGTTAAAATTTTTTGCTCGTTAATGTAAGATGGACAAATACCTTGTAAAGCCAATATCTTCTACTCCGAAACGGACAAATGAAAATGAAACAAATGTGGGTAGAAGCGATCAAAACGAAACAAATACGCATTTGAGCAACCTAATGAGAATAGCTGATGAAAAAGTAGATGTAGAACATTTTCCATAGGATGATGCAGCAAAAATATTCAATGCTTTAAAAATTAGAAGATGTTAAAAATGCATCATAATTAAAGAAATTTTATTTTTTTTCAAGTCTCTTTACGTTTTTTTTTTAAATTTTTGAAATCTCACTTAACTTTTTGAAATCTCACCCTGTTTTTGAGAAAGGGTGAGAAATTCTCACCCATTTTTTTTCTGAGATGAAAACACTGAGTAGGGAACTGATTATCCGGAACGATCGGGACCATCGCTATTCCGGATAACTGATTTTTCCGGTTTTCTGAATCTCTACAAAAAGCCGTTTTTTTTATTGTTAAACCCAACTAAAAAAAATTTTTGGAAATAATCTTAAAGGGAAGAAAAAACGATGAAGTAATACACTAATGATTATTTCCAAAAAGATGGTAAGGTAAACATCTTTCAAAAAAGAAAGAAAAATCCTAAAATCTTATTAGGAAAAAAAATTTTTTTTTTTTTTAAATGGCGGGAAAATGTATCGAATTTCGTTCCGGTTTTTTTGGTTTTCCGATTTCCGGATAACGGGTTCTGTACTGTACATTGAATGCTCGCGAGCATCCCGAAAAGCACCAGAAAATCACCTGACTAACTATTACACAAATTTAGCGTCAGATCCCATTCGGTCAGTGAAACCCGAATTTAATCTAGTAAAATAATTATTCGAACATTGTTTGATATTTTTAAATACTTAATGATTATACATTGTTTAATTTTATAAACGTCGTTGAACAGCCGACCCAATTTTGGGTTTACAACAACCAATGTTCAACTCCGTAGCCTTGTAATTTTGAACCCAATTCAGAAATGAACTCCTGGATCGAGCACTGGGAGAAATTTGCCATAGTAGAGGACTTCTTCATGGAACTAACCTGCCGTCCCGTTACATGGACAGGAAAACCACGGAAATCTTCCACATCCAGCCTTACAGCAAAGGGACTCTAAACCATGATCCGTCTACCACTGAGGATGTTTTACGTCAGCACTGTGGTCGATGCAAGTTGGGTGCGTAATTCGTGTCGACTAGCCATCTCTGGGATTCAAACCCGGTTCATTCCATTGGAGGGCGAACGCTCTATCCCCTATGCCACCACGGCTCGCATAGTTTAATTTGACTAAAAGAGACGTTTAATACATTTTGTTCTTTTTTTCCCGGTGAGTTTTTTATCCTTTTTCGGTGCTCTTTTTACCGCCTATCGATTAGAAGCAGCAGGGTTTGAATAACTTCCGATGCAAAAAGAAGGCGTCTTTCTCAGTTTGTTTTCATTGGCTTAATTTTATCTATCAGACCACTGCTCAACGTTATTGATCATTTATCAACTTTTTTGATAAGGAATACTTGGTAAAAATGTAGTTTTTTAAAAATCGCATATTTCGGGAACATAACAATTAAATTATCACAAGGTATACAGCAAGCTCAAAAGAAATTTGAGCATTGTAAATTAAGGTGTCTGACTATAACTAACCTTTCTTCTTCTTTTTTTCCCCATCAAGTCATAAAGTAGTAAATTTCGAACAAACACATGAACGTCTAAGCATTCATTACTTTGCATTAATGTCCTCCGGCTATCTATTCGTATTTAATCAATAATGTTCTACAACTTTCTCTACATCTCGTAACTTTTTAGGAGCTAGAAACAATAAGAACGCAGCCTCACCCCCAAGTTTTACTATAAGTGGTCTCATTTTGTAGCGCAAAGCCACATAACTACACCTAGACACCACTTTCGTTTCTGTAGTTGAAGTCGCAGCCTTGGTGGTCTCTGATTTTAGTGTTCGTCCTGTAAATATATGCAGAGGTAGAGCTAAACAATGGGAATTATGCTACATGCATTGTAAGGGAATAGCCTCTCTTTTAGTTGTAAATGTTTTGGGAAATTTTATATAACAAAACTGCTTTTTGAAAGATCGTGATCAAAAGAATTTATGTTATTTTTATCAATGTAAGAGTTTTCGCTACTTGTAGAAGACAAACTTAACTGGAAAAAATTAATTTTCCCTAACATTCAAAATGATTTTGAATAGTTCCTGTTATATAGTTCCTATATAGTTCCTGTGAAATCGAATTTTAAAAAAGTCAGATATTTAAAATTTGATTTCTCAGGAACGACTTGACCGATTTCGCATCGATTTTTCCAAGCATGAGACGTAGATCTTATTAACACTTGGCCACAGAAGTATTCTCATTGCATAATTGCCAGCAATCGCTATAAACTACTGTTTCCTTTCTTTTCTTTTCTTTTTTGTATCGCACTATTCACTACACTACTTGTTCTTAAGTGTACTGCACTACACTACAAACTACGGAAGAAAGTAGCGACTATTGTAGCGGTCTACTTCCGACCATACATAGATTCAATATTCATTCTTAGATTTATCTATAGTATTATACGCAAAAGTCTTTAAAAGATATTTTTTGTAGTGTTTGTCTTGCGTTAATCTTGATACTAACCTTGCAGCTGTACTGCGATTTGGTAGCTGCGATCTCTGGTAGCTTTGAATATAGGGTATTCTAAATGAGACTGACGGTTTTCAGAAATTTATAACAGGAAAATAGTTATGGTTGCAAAAACAAGTTTTTCAGAAAATTTATGTGACACAGCATAAATCTTTCCTCCTAATTTTTCTAGATTTAATGCAAAAATTTATCGACAGATGGCAATGCGGGTTCTAAACTTATAATTCCAAAGAAAATAATTAAAAACCCTGCAGCAAAAGGCCACTTGAGATTGCAGCTGATGGCAGATATTTCGAAAATATTGTAATGTGATTTTCTTTCTTCGAAATGTTTCGAAAATTTGTGACGTAATTTTCATTTGTTAAAAAATTTCGAAAATCAGTGATAATATTCTCAATTATTTTTCTCCTACTCACACACTCATTGTCTGTAGCGATATTAGTTTTTAAAAAATTTTTTTAACTAAAATAATAACAGCGGAAGGAAAAGTTTATGCTCTGTTTCGATGAATTTGTTGTAATTTTTTTTCTTAACTTTATAACCTTAACTGTTACCGTGATATAACTTTTTCAAAACCATCAATCTAAGAAAGGATACATTAACTTATATAATTAGAAATCCTAACGTTTCGCAAATAAACAAATAAAGGACTGTTTTTATTGTTGTTGTTACTTATCCTCAGCAATCAGAAAGCTAAATCAAATCCATAACAAAGTTCACCCTGAGAAAGTCAAGGACCAACGAAGGAAGGTCCACAAGGTCTCGAAAAGACAGTCCAAAGCTGCCAAGAATGTGTTTATGTGGCGCTTGTGCGAAAAAGCATGTATAGTTAGTCTGGAAGCACTTAAAGCTGCTTTTAAACTAAGCTACGAAATTAGACGAAAAAAAAAAAAAATTAAGCAAGTGCTATTTGAATAAATGAACTTTTCTCTCTATTCTCGTACTTTAAATTTTAATATGTGTGCTATTGCTATCTCTTATCAACCAACAGTGCGAATCTCATACGTTTTAATATTGAAACCTAATAAATATAATTCTAATTTATCAGAACCCTATCAGTATATTTTCCAACTTTAAATTTCGATATTAGTAACAGTTGAACCCTATTAATCGTACTTTTTAAACGTGATTACAAAATACTGCAGTTGAATTTAACGTTTTATTAAGATTGCGGCAAAATTTTTATTGTTTAAGTCACCGATATAATGAAACCGATTTTGCGGAAAGTGTCTGAAAAAGTTGTGAATGTTTTTAAATTTGAACAAATTACAAATTTTACTACGTTTGCATTTCTACTTCTACGTTTCTACTTTTACAAAAATTTAGTAAATAAAATAAGCAAACTGAAGTGTCCCTAAAATTCTTTACAGTTCTTTTTTTTTTTTTTTTAAATTTTTAAACAGTCATATGCTTAAAAGTAAATGTTTCTCTATTTTTTTTCAGCGCCCTAAATTTCGATTGAGTCTCGATAAATCTGCCTGCGACGTTTGTCTCAGAAAAATCTGGCAAGAAAATAAACAAGAGAACCGATTTTCCGGAAAGTGTAGAAAAAGTTATGAATGTTTTTAAATTTGGACAAATTACAAATTTTACTACGTTTGCTCTACTTTTACGAAAATTAAGTAAATAAAATAAGCAAACTGAAGTGTTCCTAAAATTATTTACAGTTCTTTTTTTTGTAATTTTTAAACAGTCATATGCTTAAAAGTAAATGTATCTCTATTTTTTTCAGCGCCCTAAATTTCGATTGAGTCTCGATAAATCTGTCTGCGACGTTTTCCTCAGAAAAATCTGGCAAGAAATCAAAACGATTAAGGGAGAATGAAAGTGCGACGCACGTAAAGCGTTCACCTATCTTTCATAAAGATACTATGTATCTGACTAGAAAGTTAAAAACACATATTTTGTCTCCTAATGATTTTCAAACGTGCAGGGTAGCGCTATTTTTATTTTATTTTACTTATTTATTTAATTACTTGTTTATTTATTTACTTATTTGTTTTTTCTGAATATTGTTTTGTTATTCTGACTAGCTCAATTTGTCCGCTAGCTGAATTTTTCTCAATCACATCAAAAGCGATTATCAAACGCATGTAAGAAAAGCTATTTTAATCAAACGCATTTTAGATTAAATTAGCTTTCCTTTTCTTTGAAAAAATAGTGTTTAAATATAAATGCATTGAATGTAAATTGATGTTTCTTTTAATTAATATAAGTTGCGAAGCACGATATGCGATGTATGTTTAAGCGATTTAAAGCAGCGCGAAGGCTTTGTTGTCACGTGAGTAGTATAGACAGCGCTACAGCGTACAGCGGGGGGTCCCTATACCTGACGTCATCACGGACAGTCAAGGGGTGCTTATTTCTGCCCAACCGGAAGTTGCTCATTTCTGACCGCCTACAACCAGAAGTTGCTTATTTCTGCCCGTCTATAATCGGAAGTTGCTTATTTCTGCCCGTATACTTATTTCTGCCCGCCTGTAGTTTTGATTTTAGTTTCGGTTTCTGTTTATTATTTAATTTATTAGCTTTTTGAGGGTGGCAACACTTATTATTTTTAATATTAGTTTTTAAGGATGGCGACACTTAGAAACTTTGTTATTTGGGGAGATATTGTATATTATGAAGTTATGATGTCATCTCTTATTACGTAACACATAAATGATATCATACTTTTACTCTAGTGGCGCCATCTATGTGAGAATTTTGGAAATAAAATAACTTTAAATCTATTTTAATATTTAAATCTGCTTTAATATTATTTATTAAATATAATTAAGGCTGAGGATCGAACTCACGCCAATCAAAAAGCCTTCGTGGGTCAGTAGTTGGATATCGTAACCACTGACCCACGAATGCTTGGCTAGATATGTGTTAATAAGTTAAACTTTTGTATTCTGAACACGTGTATAAATGAAAAGGATTTGATATCGATATCATCCTACAGTTTCATCGATATATTTTTTCACTTAACCTTTGACAGTTACTAAATAATTATTTCTGCCCCTCTTAATGTTAGTATAACTTTTTCTGGGTGGCAACGGTACTGACCATACACGTGTTAATTATTACACAATAAATAAATGATATCAAGCACATGCTTTTATTCTAATGGCTCCATCTATACTTAAATATTAGAAAGAGAATATATTAATAACTTTCATTTTTTTAACATAAATATAGTTGATATAAATGACTGTTATTATTATTAACCTAATCAATATTAATTAATACATTTTAAATAAATTGATTCTATATTAAAATAAAAATTGTATTTATTTAGTACTGTGAATATTAAAAGTATTAGACTTAAAGGTTTATTAATTTTAAATCAATGAATATTATTTTATAAGATTTTTATTTTATCATCTTCGTTTGGATTTACGGCTATCAAAATAGTCTTGTAATTTTTGAACCCAGAAGACAAGGGAACTCCTAAATCTTGAGACAATGCATGTCTTCGAAGCGGACTTTGTGAGTGCCCATGTTATGTGAAGAGGAAAACCACGAAAACCTCCTACGCTTAGTCCGACGACAAGTAGTGGGCTTGGTTTTCGTTAACCAATATCCTGTGAATGTACAGAGATCAGAGAAAAAACTTAAGGTTTTAATAAAATAAATGTTATCAAATTATATATATTCTAATGGTGTCATCTATACTTAAAATGTTAGAAGTTTAGTTATTTTTTGATCAATGTATAGTTGATATAAATTACTGTAATTATTATTAAACTATTCAATATTGCCTATTATTATCCTATTCAGTAAGAAAGTACACCCTTTAATGATTAATACAAAAAAGTTTCAGAACAATATATAGAATTTTCTGAAAAAACTAGAAAATATAAAAAACTTTCTTTGAAAAACTGGAAAATTTTTACAAAAAGCAAAAATATTTTACTAGAAGAGAGAGAATTTTCATAAAAATAAGAAATATTTTCTGAAAACTGGAAAATGTTAATAAAAAGTTTGAATTATTTTTACAAAACTACGATATTTTTTACAAAAAGCAAAAATATTTTACTAAAAGATAGAAAATTTTTACAAAAAGCAAAAATATTTTACTAAAAGATAGAAAAATTTCATAAAAATAAGAAATATTTTCTGAAATGTTAGAAATTTTTGACAAAAATAAAAAATATTTCCTGAAAACTGGAAAATGTTAATAAAAAGTTTGAAATATTTTTACAAAACTATAACCTATGATTTAATCAATCTATTACGCAATCACACTAATGATGAAAAAATGAATATGATATTAGCAATGAATGGTTGTTAGTTGAAAACTGGACAGATGCCTTTGATTTCACCTAAATTTTAGTCTTGCAAGAGCTCCAACACGTATTAAAATAGATATTTAAAAAATATAAATTTTATTAATTTTCTATAAAATCATTTATGAAAAAAATTATTATCTAATTAAAAACTAATATATAACAATATATCTACGGTGTTTATTCAAACATATTTTTAAATACATTAATAAACTTTTTTTCATCTTTAAACTTATAATTTTATCAACTAATATAGTTTAATTATTATATTAAAGTACTTATTTTTCAATCTCATGAAAAAATATTTGAATTAATTTTATTTTCTATTAGAAAATGAATAATGACATATTTACATAATATTATCAATTATACATTAAATTTCTTTAAAATTACAAATGAATTAATTTAAATCTAAGAAACACATAAAAGGAATTTTTGCCGCTATAAATTCATTTATGTTCAAAACATATTCATTTTATTTTTATTTAATATTATAATAATGCAAATAACTTACTTTATTTTGAAAATACTAGTAAATTTAAAACTATCTATAGCCTTTCTATTTGAAAGTATATATTTAAATGATACTGATTACAGAACTTGAACATGATATCTATTCCTCACAAAATTTTACAAAGGTAATGTCTGTCCAGGACGTTTGGGGTTTATCCACGTTTTATCAATTAGTCATAATATAAAGTGTAACATAGTGCTTCATACTTGTTATAGAACGTGGGAATACAACTATTTCTCAGAAAATTGTTAAGAAACATATGATGTATGCTCGCAGAAGTGGTTGGATGAAACTTTGAATGAAATGTTATTTTATTAAAATATATTTTGTCTTTATTGATCATTTTCACATGTGAAAAAGTTTATATTATCAAGAAAAAATTACACTCTTTAATAATTAATACAAAAAGTTTCAGAAAAATATATAAAATTCTTTGAAAAACTAGGAGATTTTAGCAAAAACTTAAATATTTTTATAAAACTAGCAAATTTTTAACAAAAAGTTAAAATATTTTCTTAAAAGAGAAGATTTTTTGTTAAAACATAAATATTTTTCTTAAAAGATAGAAAATTTTGTTAAAAAGTTAAAAATATTTTTATAAAACTAGCAAATTTTTAACAAAAAGTTTAAAAAATGTTTAAAAGATAGAAATTTTTTTGTAAAAACATAAATATTTTCTTAAAAGATAGAAAATGTTTAACAAAAGGTTAAAATATTTTCTTAAAAGACAAAATTTTTTGCAAAAACATGAATATTTTCTCATAAAATAGAAAATTTTGTTAAAAAGTTTGAAATATTTTTATAAAACTAGCAAATTTTTAACAAAAAGTTTAAATTTTTTCTTAAAAGATGGAAAATTTTTGTAAAAACATAAATATTTTCTCATAAAATAGAAAATTTTGTTAAAAAGTTTGAAATATTTTTATAAAACTAGCAAATTTTTAACAAAAAATTAAAAATTTTTTCCTAAAAGAGAAAATTTTTTGCCAAAACATACATATTTTCTGAAAAAAATAGAAAATTTTGTTAAAAAGAAATAAAAATGTTACATTGTTTCCTAGCTCGTTAAGATTTTAAGATGATTACTTTAAGTTAGATCAATAAATATTTTCCATAAAATCATTTTAACATTAATTTTAAATCATGAAGGCAGGAGAATCCGGTGGTTCTATGAACCATCCAGAGTGCGAAACAAGGACCCATATTTAAATACTACTTTCTACAAAGTTCATCCTCCATCCAGACTCCCATCTCTATGAATTAGCCGAAAAAACTTTCCAAAAAGCTTGAGATATGTGGGACTGGATCACAACTTCATAGTTTCCTAATTCTCGTTGTCTCTTTCTTAAATACTTCCAATGCATTTTCACAATTTTTTGTTCATCTTTTTATTATTATTTGTGAAATGATCTATATTTCCTTTTTCTTGAACAAGATGGTGTGTGAATGGATCGGATATGATTGAGTAAATCAGATTTTAACTTAAAATTCACTACACAAATTAAGCTTATGCGAAACTAAATGAGTCAGAAGTGTCTCTTTAAATTATCATTTCGAGAAAGATCTTTTTACATTCTTCACATTCAAAAGTTTCTCGATTTTTCATGAGTTTTTAAATGTCTACTCAAGTTACACTTTCGATTAAATCCCTTATCACATAAACG
This sequence comes from Parasteatoda tepidariorum, assembly GCF_982258835.1. Classification (NCBI taxonomy): domain Eukaryota; kingdom Metazoa; phylum Arthropoda; class Arachnida; order Araneae; family Theridiidae; genus Parasteatoda; species Parasteatoda tepidariorum. Next base: position 60,074,692 of record NC_141756.1, on the reverse strand, counting down.
ACATTTAAAGTCTTTTTCATTTGAGTGAATTTTCAAATGTTGAACCATATTCTTTTTATGCGTGAATATTTTTCCACATATTTCACATATCTACAAAGTAAAATAAACGCTATTTGAATATCATACTACATTAACTCAATGAATTATTAAAAAAAAGTTAAAGTATTCTTCAGAAAAGGACTTTTTTTTTTTAAATTGTTAAGTTCTTATAGTTAATATCGGTTTTATTTCTTTCAAAAATCATTTATTTTATATCGCAAACAGTAACAATTTTAACTATATACGCATATAATCATAAGTTTTCAAAAATCCTCGAAACGTAAATATTCAACAAGTAATTTAAAGTTATACAAAAATATTTTTATAAAACCGGAGTAGTGTAAGTGTGATTCAAGTAAATATTAGAAAATTATAATGTTATAAATAATAGAAACAACTCACATAAGTTTTGTTATTCGCATTAGAATTCGTATTGTTTTCCGTCATTTGCTTTTAATGAAGGACACTATTACGTAATTAATTTATTACACCTATAAGTACTTTAATTTAAGTGAGTACTTTAAGTTTAAATAAGTACTTTAATATATTAATGGATATTGACACACCGTGAGAGAGTCGCGATAACTATATCCTCATGTATATAGATAAGCTATATCCTAACAATTGTGATTAACTAATGAAATATAGATAAAATCCAAACGCCACGGTCAGAAATTATCTATATACATGAGGGTATAGTTATCGCGACTCTCTCACTATACGTTTCGAGGATTTTTGAAAACTTATGATTATATGCGTATATAGTTAAAATTGTTACTGTTTGCGATATAAAATAAATGATTTTTGAAAGAAATAAAACCGATATTAACTATAAGAACTTAACAATTTAAAAAAAAAAAGTCCTTTTCTGAAGAATACTTTAACTTTTTTTTAATAATTCATTGAGTTAATGTAGTATGATATTCAAATAGCGTTTATTTTACTTTGTAGATATGTGAAATATGTGGAAAAATATTCACGCATAAAAAGAATATGGTTCAACATTTGAAAATTCACTCAAATGAAAAAGACTTTAAATGTCGTTTATGTGATAAGGGATTTAATCGAAAGTGTAACTTGAGTAGACATTTAAAAACTCATGAAAAATCGAGAAACTTTTGAATGTGAAGAATGTAAAAAGATCTTTCTCGAAATGATAATTTAAAGAGACACTTCTGACTCATTTAGTTTCGCATAAGCTTAATTTGTGTAGTGAATTTTAAGTTAAAATCTGATTTACTCAATCATATCCGATCCATTCACACACCATCTTGTTCAAGAAAAAGGAAATATAGATCATTTCACAAATAATAATAAAAAGATGAACAAAAAATTGTGAAAATGCATTGGAAGTATTTAAGAAAGAGACAACGAGAATTAGGAAACTATGAAGTTGTGATCCAGTCCCACATATCTCAAGCTTTTTGGAAAGTTTTTTCGGCTAATTCATAGAGATGGGAGTCTGGATGGAGGATGAACTTTGTAGAAAGTAGTATTTAAATATGGGTCCTTGTTTCGCACTCTGGATGGTTCATAGAACCACCGGATTCTCCTGCCTTCATGATTTAAAATTAATGTTAAAATGATTTTATGGAAAATATTTATTGATCTAACTTAAAGTAATCATCTTAAAATCTTAACGAGCTAGGAAACAATGTAACATTTTTATTTCTTTTTAACAAAATTTTCTATTTTTTTCAGAAAATATGTATGTTTTGGCAAAAAATTTTCTCTTTTAGGAAAAAATTTTTAATTTTTTGTTAAAAATTTGCTAGTTTTATAAAAATATTTCAAACTTTTTAACAAAATTTTCTATTTTATGAGAAAATATTTATGTTTTTACAAAAATTTTCCATCTTTTAAGAAAAAATTTAAACTTTTTGTTAAAAATTTGCTAGTTTTATAAAAATATTTCAAACTTTTTAACAAAATTTTCTATTTTATGAGAAAATATTCATGTTTTTGCAAAAAATTTTGTCTTTTAAGAAAATATTTTAACCTTTTGTTAAACATTTTCTATCTTTTAAGAAAATATTTATGTTTTTACAAAAAAATTTCTATCTTTTAAACATTTTTTAAACTTTTTGTTAAAAATTTGCTAGTTTTATAAAAATATTTTTAACTTTTTAACAAAATTTTCTATCTTTTAAGAAAAATATTTATGTTTTAACAAAAAATCTTCTCTTTTAAGAAAATATTTTAACTTTTTGTTAAAAATTTGCTAGTTTTATAAAAATATTTAAGTTTTTGCTAAAATCTCCTAGTTTTTCAAAGAATTTTATATATTTTTCTGAAACTTTTTGTATTAATTATTAAAGAGTGTAATTTTTTCTTGATAATATAAACTTTTTCACATGTGAAAATGATCAATAAAGACAAAATATATTTTAATAAAATAACATTTCATTCAAAGTTTCATCCAACCACTTCTGCGAGCATACATCATATGTTTCTTAACAATTTTCTGAGAAATAGTTGTATTCCCACGTTCTATAACAAGTATGAAGCACTATGTTACACTTTATATTATGACTAATTGATAAAACGTGGATAAACCCCAAACGTCCTGGACAGACATTACCTTTGTAAAATTTTGTGAGGAATAGATATCATGTTCAAGTTCTGTAATCAGTATCATTTAAATATATACTTTCAAATAGAAAGGCTATAGATAGTTTTAAATTTACTAGTATTTTCAAAATAAAGTAAGTTATTTGCATTATTATAATATTAAATAAAAATAAAATGAATATGTTTTGAACATAAATGAATTTATAGCGGCAAAAATTCCTTTTATGTGTTTCTTAGATTTAAATTAATTCATTTGTAATTTTAAAGAAATTTAATGTATAATTGATAATATTATGTAAATATGTCATTATTCATTTTCTAATAGAAAATAAAATTAATTCAAATATTTTTTCATGAGATTGAAAAATAAGTACTTTAATATAATAATTAAACTATATTAGTTGATAAAATTATAAGTTTAAAGATGAAAAAAAGTTTATTAATGTATTTAAAAATATGTTTGAATAAACACCGTAGATATATTGTTATATATTAGTTTTTAATTAGATAATAATTTTTTTCATAAATGATTTTATAGAAAATTAATAAAATTTATATTTTTTAAATATCTATTTTAATACGTGTTGGAGCTCTTGCAAGACTAAAATTTAGGTGAAATCAAAGGCATCTGTCCAGTTTTCAACTAACAACCATTCATTGCTAATATCATATTCATTTTTTCATCATTAGTGTGATTGCGTAATAGATTGATTAAATCATAGGTTATAGTTTTGTAAAAATATTTCAAACTTTTTATTAACATTTTCCAGTTTTCAGGAAATATTTTTTATTTTTGTCAAAAATTTCTAACATTTCAGAAAATATTTCTTATTTTTATGAAATTTTTCTATCTTTTAGTAAAATATTTTTGCTTTTTGTAAAAATTTTCTATCTTTTAGTAAAATATTTTTGCTTTTTGTAAAAAATATCGTAGTTTTGTAAAAATAATTCAAACTTTTTATTAACATTTTCCAGTTTTCAGAAAATATTTCTTATTTTTATGAAAATTCTCTCTCTTCTAGTAAAATATTTTTGCTTTTTGTAAAAATTTTCCAGTTTTTCAAAGAAAGTTTTTTATATTTTCTAGTTTTTTCAGAAAATTCTATATATTGTTCTGAAACTTTTTTGTATTAATCATTAAAGGGTGTACTTTCTTACTGAATAGGATAATAATAGGCAATATTGAATAGTTTAATAATAATTACAGTAATTTATATCAACTATACATTGATCAAAAAATAACTAAACTTCTAACATTTTAAGTATAGATGACACCATTAGAATATATATAATTTGATAACATTTATTTTATTAAAACCTTAAGTTTTTTCTCTGATCTCTGTACATTCACAGGATATTGGTTAACGAAAACCAAGCCCACTACTTGTCGTCGGACTAAGCGTAGGAGGTTTTCGTGGTTTTCCTCTTCACATAACATGGGCACTCACAAAGTCCGCTTCGAAGACATGCATTGTCTCAAGATTTAGGAGTTCCCTTGTCTTCTGGGTTCAAAAATTACAAGACTATTTTGATAGCCGTAAATCCAAACGAAGATGATAAAATAAAAATCTTATAAAATAATATTCATTGATTTAAAATTAATAAACCTTTAAGTCTAATACTTTTAATATTCACAGTACTAAATAAATACAATTTTTATTTTAATATAGAATCAATTTATTTAAAATGTATTAATTAATATTGATTAGGTTAATAATAATAACAGTCATTTATATCAACTATATTTATGTTAAAAAAATGAAAGTTATTAATATATTCTCTTTCTAATATTTAAGTATAGATGGAGCCATTAGAATAAAAGCATGTGCTTGATATCATTTATTTATTGTGTAATAATTAACACGTGTATGGTCAGTACCGTTGCCACCCAGAAAAAGTTATACTAACATTAAGAGGGGCAGAAATAATTATTTAGTAACTGTCAAAGGTTAAGTGAAAAAATATATCGATGAAACTGTAGGATGATATCGATATCAAATCCTTTTCATTTATACACGTGTTCAGAATACAAAAGTTTAACTTATTAACACATATCTAGCCAAGCATTCGTGGGTCAGTGGTTACGATATCCAACTACTGACCCACGAAGGCTTTTTGATTGGCGTGAGTTCGATCCTCAGCCTTAATTATATTTAATAAATAATATTAAAGCAGATTTAAATATTAAAATAGATTTAAAGTTATTTTATTTCCAAAATTCTCACATAGATGGCGCCACTAGAGTAAAAGTATGATATCATTTATGTGTTACGTAATAAGAGATGACATCATAACTTCATAATATACAATATCTCCCCAAATAACAAAGTTTCTAAGTGTCGCCATCCTTAAAAACTAATATTAAAAATAATAAGTGTTGCCACCCTCAAAAAGCTAATAAATTAAATAATAAACAGAAACCGAAACTAAAATCAAAACTACAGGCGGGCAGAAATAAGTATACGGGCAGAAATAAGCAACTTCCGATTATAGACGGGCAGAAATAAGCAACTTCTGGTTGTAGGCGGTCAGAAATGAGCAACTTCCGGTTGGGCAGAAATAAGCACCCCTTGACTGTCCGTGATGACGTCAGGTATAGGGACCCCCCGCTGTACGCTGTAGCGCTGTCTATACTACTCACGTGAAACAGTAAAATGCTATTTTCCTAACTGTTGTGCATTTGTAGCAGTTATCGTAAGTCTGTTAAGCAAAATTTTCTCGATCTTTAATTAGTTTTCTCAATTCTAACTATGAAAATCACTCACAATGTCGACATAAAAATAAAGCCATTGTTTTATAAAAATGCAACGCATTTGTGATGTAATTTTTTCATTAATTGTTAAGTTACTGCAGCGCTTAACCACATAAAACAATTCAAAAATTGTGAAATCTATATGTATATTTCTCTTACACGGCGACAAAAAAAGCCTCATTACATCTCCCCGAATGGCAACGCTAGAAAATCGGCCAATGATTGCCGCTAAAAATGTCACATGCCAAATCTAGCTGAGATGGCTCAACATATAGCGCTTTTAAAAACGGAAACTGAAATAACCAGAGAGAGAATAAGCTAGACAGAAGTGAGTAGTCTTTGTTGATTGATCTCTATTTTAGTATTTTGTCGAAACCGCTTTTTTTCACGAATTTATTTGACGATTTTTGATTTATATCACGAATTTATTTGTTTTACTAGAATTTATTGAAGTTATACTTCTTATGCGACTTCCAACAAGGTTGCGTTAAACGTTTAACGCTACATTTTTATTCGCCGGGAAATCACGTGGTAGGATCCAGTTTTCCCTCATTCATTTCCATATTGTTTTGGTTCTCACTAGCATAAAAATAATAAAAGTCATAAAAGTATTGTTTTTCTATAAATATTTTTTCAGTTTGTTTTGATACACATATAATTTAATAGGGTAGTATTTTTTATTTTCAAATTTATTGGATAACAATTGTAAAAAATGAGTGAAAACAATCCCACGGACAATGCGACGGATTTAAGGTTATGTCAAGGTACGTCTCTTGTGAATATCAATTGATTGTTAGGTTTTCTCTTCTGAAATTACATTATGACGCATTCACATACATTATTAATACAAATACATTTTCCAGGGCGAGACGATGAGGCAACCACAAGCACTTCCAGTGGTTCAAGAGGTCCACGAGGGAAAAATGCACAATATTACCGTGATTACAGAGCACGGAAGCGAGCGGAGCAGGAAAAAGAGTCGTTGAATAGGACTAGTGATCCTTCTACGACTGCTGATTCTTTTACAATTAACGTCGTAGGTTGCGAAGTTTAACTTCTTCCGCACGAAGGGACTCCACGCACTATCTTTTTCTTTTTATTATGTTTCCATCCACCCTATCATTCAGCCACAACCGGAAACTAAAAAAATCCAAATTACATCTAATAATCTCGTAATTGTTCTATCATGAGCCACGATTTCTCACGAGATAGAGCACTCGCACTGTCGTTGGCTCAGGTTCAAATCCCAGCGTTGGCAGTTTGTTACGAACTCTGCTCCTGGATCGCACCATCCAGAGTGCTGATAAAAGAATATCTCTAGTGGTAAAGGGATCAAGAGTTAGAATCCCTTTACCGTGGGGAGTTTTCGTGGTTTTCCTCTCCATGTAATGCAAATGCGGGTTAGTGCCATCAAAATGTTTGATCCACAAATGCTAGTTTGGCCCAATGCTTAATCAAGGAGTCCCTTGTCCTCTGGGTTGGGTTTAAAATTAAAAGGCTGTGAAGTTGAACCTTGATAGTCGTAAACTCAGATTTTGGGTTCTTATTTATTTATTTATTTTCAATAATAAATTATAAACATTGATTCAAACAAATTGAAATAAAATAAATAAAACTGAAAAATAGATGTTTATATTATTCTTAATAACATTTCTTTCTTTTTTTTAATATTATTTTTAATAATGATTTATTTCCTTTTCATTATCAGCAGGAAGAAAATGTTTTTATTCGTTTTAGAACAATCTGGGTACTATCTTCCTTATAAACAAAAACGAATCCAGGCACATCCAGACAATTTTCAACGTCCTATTAACCAACAAACATGCGAACAAGACCTATCCCCCCTCTCGAAAATACAAACACGTTGAAACGCGTTTCACAAAAGGTCACATGGAGGAAAGAAAAGATGTTTTTCAAAGAATCGGTCAAATTATAACTTGTCTAGGCACGCCGGTAAGAGAGTTTCTACGGCGAGAGTATAAAAAAAAATAATAATAAAGGATAAAAATAAAATGAAATAAAAAGAAGAAGAAAAAAAAAAGAAGCAAAATCAGCTGGGAACACAATCAAAATCGTCTGCTGGGATCGAAACCGGATGAAGAAAGTGATGCAGAGGAGGGTGTAGGTGAAAGAGAGGGGTTTTGGAGTTTTCCCGTTATGCTCGACTGATTCATTATGAATTCTCGGTATTTTTATGACTGGTTTCATCAGAGCTAGTGTCATCATTTTCTTTAGTTAGCGCGTTTTTACTGCTTATTATATTGGGTTAATAAATTTACGACATCGTTTGTTTTTATCTGAGTGAAGGTTAATTAAGTGTGTTATTTTTGAAATTTTATTGAAGAAATTAGTTAATGCTGAATTAAAGATTGTATTCTGCTATTTTTTGCATTAAAAAATAATAATTCTAAGTGTTAATCGTTTCTTTTAATTCTTAGAATTAGTTTGACTAATTTTATGACTGGTTTCATCTGTGTTAGTGTCGGTATTTTTTTTTTTTTAGTTAGCTCGTTCTTATTGCTCATTATTGGGTTAATAAATTTATGGCATCGTTTGTTTTTCTGTGTAAAGGTTAATTAAGATGCGTTAATTTTAAAATTTCATTGAGGAAAATAGTTTATTTTGAATTGAAAATTGCATTCTTGTATTTTTTTTTTCAATAAAAATGATAATTCTATGCGTTAATCGTTTTTTTTTTCTTTTATTGATGAGAATATTTTTCAAATCGAAATCATTTGTAGTTAAGGAAATGTTTTGATTTAGTTTACGTTGAAAACCTATTTTTTTAAAAAAAAATCGTTTTATTGTTTTATTATTTCGAGTAAGAAGAATGATTGAGAAAAAAAAAACATTTTACTAACACTAATAACTGTTAAAAAAAATAAGAAAATTAATACCTTTAGTAATGGTGTAGTTTTTTAATGTAATTGTGCCTTTTTTAGTCCTAAGCTTATAGTTCCACACTGGACTGATCCTGAGGACACGGTTCCTAGTAGAAAACCGAAGTCAAGCATCACGGGCAGTGAGCGGGTGGGTGACCACTTTGATCAGTCCACTAACGGAACGTAAGTGTGCGATATCGGTCTTCGTTAAACTGTTTTATCGTAAAGTGTTCGACTCTGCTCAGATAATCGGACTACCAAATCGGGAAGCATCTTCTCAGCAGAGAATCAAAATTGTGATGGATCATACTTACGTAACTTCGGATCATATTTAGGGATGTTTCCCAGTCCGTCGCCAATAGCCTATTGTACAGCTCTTGTGAGGTGCAAATAAAGTACGACTGCCACTTAAAATTATAGTTCGTAATAAAAACAAAAGTATCTCCACTCTTTTTGCACTTATGATTACATCAAATTACTTTTAAAAAAATTAAGTGATTTACCAGTAAAATTTGTGTAGAAAAGAGGTCCGCAACTCAGGTTGAATTGGCGAAAACTATTTTAAATAGATAGCTGAGAAAAATCACTATAAATATCTGAATATTCAACCTCAACTCAAAATTTGTATACATTCTGAGATTTTCTAAAATATAACAATAAAAGAAGCTTATCATTACTTGCATTAACATTGCATTGACGATTGCATTATCATTACTTGCAAAAGCATTACTATAAGTATTTTGAAGTGGTATGCTTTTTTTTTTTATCTTATACCCAACAAAGATGTTCAATTTTTCTATTTTAGGTGATCAGAGCCTTAGGTCTACTCATGACGTACAAATATTAGTACATCATAAGCAGACCTAAAACTCTGATCTTATGTGCCTTTCAGCAGGCTTAGGTAAAAATTTGGCTTGGACTTTTTACCATTATTCTTAATTGTTGTTGACGTATGCCTGTTTAGGCAGAGGGGATGCGATTGTTCTTGTTTCCCAGTGGCGCCATCTATGGCCAAGTATTCGACTTCTGCCACACCATACGTCCCCCCCCCGTTTATAGGGCGGACCCATTCATACATCCATTCATTCATCTACAGATCGTAATTTTGACCTGAATCAGAGAACGATCGATCTCCAATCCAGTACCCCCAGCGGTTTTGATTTGTTATGGGAACATTGAGGAATTTTATGACTCGACATATTTAGCGTGCATCTGTCACTTTACTTCACGGGGAGTCTTCGGCCGGCGGGGTTCGAACCCACGAACTCTCGGAAATGGGCTCAGTGCCCTACCGACCAAGCTATTCCGGCCTCTTATTCTTAATTATCACATGTTTATGTGCTACAATTGAATGTTATAATATTGAAGGGGAAAAAATATCAAATGATGTATTTGAGCAATGCAATATATATATTTGAGCCCATTTTTTTTTAATTTCAAATTTTACTATGCACTTAGTTCAAATATCAAGCCACATGAGTTTTTAGAAATAGTTTATCAATGTACAAAATCTGTATGTGCTTACAATCAACTAAAGTCTTGGTTGGTGAATGATAGAATGAAATGAATTTTTTTTTGAACTGAACTTTTGTCTCAAGCATTGGCCTCCTATTTTCAGAATAATTAAGTCTTAAAACAGGAGTGTACTACACATACACAGCAATCATTTACAAATGAACAGTAGTTGTTCTACTACAAAACAGCTTTAAAGTCTGGATACGGTTCTCGTCCCTTCCTAAACAAAGAACGTTTGGCTGTATTCCTGCGGTAGGGAGACAGTTCAAAAAAAAAAAGGAGGATGGAACTGAAATTTAAAACTTTCGAAAGAATGTTTTGGAAGCAGGGGAAAGGACCCACGTCCGCATCTTTGAGTCACGGAGGAAGCGGTAGACACAAAAACTGATATTTTTAGCAATGACCTCGAGATTGTGTGTGAAAAAATTTAAAGGGTGTATATATTCCTCTCTCTGAGTTTGAACTTCTCCGTAGTTACCACAAATAGAGAAGAACCTCGGAAAGGCAATAACATTCATAATAAGTTAAAAAAGACTCTCGTTTAGAACACTCCACACTTTTTCTTCTGGAACTAAAATATAGTAAAACTAGGGCCCTCGTTCGCACGTCACTCGGTGATTCACGCGCTAATGCGGTTGTTAAGGGTGAAGCTGGTGAGGGGGGGGGGGGGTTGCAGAATGTCATCGTGTTAACTGTGTCTGTAATTGTGGGTTGCGTAATGGATTTCTCGTAACATCGGTAGCATGAGGTTATGTAATATATTTATGTGTTAGGATAGAAAAATATGCATAGTGTAATCCTAGCTTTTTGATTTCTCTTAAATTTATATTTAGTTCTCTAATCCTGTTTTCAATGAAGATAACCTTTAATCTCTTTTTCTCATGTTGAGAGCATGAACGAGCCAGAAATCAAATTTTTAAGAATAGATAGTCTCGCTTTCTTTTACTGATTATGTATTAACATAACATAAAAATAAGTTTTAATTTCATCTTTTTCAACAAAAAAAATAATAATAATAATAATTCCGTAAAAATAACCTTTAAATTCTTTTTTCCATGTTGGCACGATTGTGTTGAAATCAAATCTAATATATATAATTCTCTTACGTGGCTCCCAAATTTTGGCTGTATTTCTTTTCAGCCGGTGGCAACGTTTGCTTTGTTTTGTTTACTTTACTATTTCTCTTACACGGCGAATAGATCAATGATTGCCGCTAAGAAAGTCACATGCCAAATCTAGCTGAGGTGGCTCAACATATAGCACTTTTAATAACGGAAACTGAAATAACCAGAGAGCATCAGCTGCGGCAATCTCATACCATTAAGCTAAGCAGAAGTGAGTAGTCTTTGTCGATAGATCTCTATTTTAGTATTTTGTCGAAAGCGCTTTTTTTCACGAATTTATATATTACGAATTTATTTGACGATTTTTGATTTATATCACGAATTATACTATAGCACATTTCTAATAGGTTTAACGAATTACATGTCATTTATTTGAATTCAAATTTATTTTAATGACTTAGTATTTACTAAAATGACGTAATTTTTTTTAAAAAAAGAAAGCTTTTATATGGATTTGAATGATTGTTTTGAATTCTTAGAATTTTGTGCATTTGTGATGTACCTAAGTTAGTAGCGAGCGAAGCGAGCTTGGTTTGTGAAGCAAACCATATAAGATTGCGTAGCAATTTTCGGGGGTTGGCGCGAGCGTTAGCGAGCAGGGGGCGTAGCCCACTAGTTATAAAAAAAAGTATTTCTTTAACCGATTATGTATTACAGAGTGCGTAGCCAAATTATTCAACCAAAAATAAGCACTTTTTAAGTACTTTTCAAGCACTCAAAAATATTTTTAAGCACTTTAAAAAATTATCATTAATTAGGCAGAGTTAGAAAGATTTTGACAATTGATGGTCTTATCTTGGTTTAACCGTCATGTCAAAAAAAAATGTTATTTATTTTGACAATTGTCAAAAATTATGAAATTTTGAATCGTGTAAAACGAATGGCGTTTTCATACGCCATGAACTGACAATACGCCGAATTAGATTGGTGTTGAATTAATTGTGAGAACGTTGAATAGAACAATGTGAACTGTGTCCTTTTGCATAATTCGAAGCGAAAATCAACACTGTAAAGGAAAAATCTCAGTTTGAAAAAGGTAAAATTAAGCACTTTTTAAAAACACCCAACGAAAAAAGCACCTTTAAAGAGCTTTTAAAGAACGAAAATAAGCACCTTTAAGCACTTTTGAAGAACGCTACGCACCCAGTATTAACATAAAAATTAAAATTTTTTTATGGTAAATAAAGATTTAATTTAATCCTACACTAATTATAATTTTTTTTTATATATAAATAACTTTTAACATTTTTTTCCCACGTTGACGCAGTTGAGTGGAAATCTAATTCTAAAAATAGGTTGTCTTTCTTTAACTGACTATGTATTAACGTAAAAATTAAAGTCTGTTAAAGGTTTACCATACAAATGTAACGCCAATTTAAGTTATATATTTCGCCAAATAATTTTGAATTGCGCTTGAATACTAACTTTTTAGCTGCACTTTTTTTCCAAACTCTGATGAAATGCCAAATTATGGACCCCTCCCCTCATTTTGTGGCATCCGCTTTCTCGACTCTCTTTAATAAAATGTTTATTTAACAAATTGCAGGGGTCGACTCCAGGGTCAGGTTGGGGGCTTCTGAGACCTGCTTTCCTGTAACTATCTTTTTTTAAAAAAAACATCATACAATTTGCAAATTTTTGTTTGCTTAGGAAGAAGCAATTAAATCTAAAACAATTTTCCGAAGTCTCCTTCCCCCCCAGAAACAATACTCTTTTAAGAAAATCCACATTGAAGATGATTTAATAAAAATAATTAGATAGATTGCTGCATTTCTTGTCAATATTTCTCTTCGAAAGATCTACAATAAAATAAATTGCTATCATTAGTAACAAACATCTTGACGAACCATATTATGCCATAATGAAGCATAATAAAGTAATAATAATTATTATTTTAATATTATACATTCTACAGAGGTAATATTGCGGATACAAAAAAAGACATTGCATATACATTATCTAGACCAGGGGTCGTCAAACGTTTTTGATCATCGACCCCAATATAATTTTTCGAAATCTTCATCGACCCCCATAAAAGTAATTTTCTGTTAGTTAAAATAAAACTCTATTAGATACCGTGTTTGTACATTTATTTTGCATTTATTAAAGTAAATTTATAAAGTACATAGTGTAACAATAGTTTTATGAAAAATATATTAATGTTGAAATTTTAATACCTTAATATTTATTAAATAATACGTAATTATGAATAAGTAGAAATAATAAGTAAAGTAACTACAGATTTCTTGCTTCTTAATCAGTGAGATGGGTGTGCCTGGTGTTTTTTTGCAAGGTTCGCTATATTGGGCTCAAAATTGGTCAATTTTGTGATTTTTGTAAAAAAATGCAAAGTGTGCTATAGGTCTGCTGCGGGCTGTACTAATCCATATTATTAATGCTTACCTTCTTTTTACATGCATTGATAATTAAAATTGATATCTAAACTAAACGAATGGTTTTATCAAAACAATAACTGATTTTCCAAAACTATGAAAGTTTTAATAATGACACTGCAAATATTCAGCGCTGTTCACAATTTGCAAAGATAGCTAAACCTGAGTATGATATTTGCGTTTGTAACGTCAATGCTCGTCACACGTGACATTTGGACAAGCACACATACGCGTTTGACTTATAAACTGTGCTTAGTTCGTACCACTGCACGCTGGTACGTAAATACTTGTTTCACCCGAATAAATATACGTTTATTAATTTATGTTTTATAAAGAAACTGATATTAAGTCAATTATAAAAAAATTCACAAATTTTACACACTCAATCAGGTATGTTTGATTTACATATTAAGAACTGTTTTTTCTTAGACCCTTCGAATTCGGATCGACCCCCATTCGATCCCCTGGCTCAGATCGACCCCCGCTTTTGTTCAATAGACTCCTGGGGGTCTATATAGACCACTTTGGCGACCTCTGATCTAGACAAAGGAAAGTGTAATGATGAGTTATTATTAGCCGTCGCATCTAAACTATAATGAAGTTTGTTGTATGATTCGATTCTAACTGTGGCTTCTAAACTAGAATTCAGAATGAAATATTTGATTCTTTAATCTAGTGTAATGCTATTAGGGGAAGGAAGTGGCGCAATGCTGCAAAAAATGCAGTTCCAAACAACTTATCACCTTTGTTTGTTAATAAGTTAAGAAAACCACATCCAGGAAGAAGTCTATTCTTATAATATTCGAGATCGATACCGGACTTTTCTAATAAACCGACATACATGAAATGAAAAATCTTACTGAATCCTTGGAGAGTATTAAAAGTATTACAATAGGCAATTTTCTATTTCAACGTTTTAATTTCTGTAGTTATTTCACTATCTAATAGTTCGATGCATCCTTTTATTTAAAAATAAATTTTATAATTGGAGGAAATTGAGTTCAACCAATGTTTTTGAAAACAATATTAATATTAGACAAAACAGTTTTATGAATAGAGACACATAAACAAACAAATATAATGCGTGCACTGTTGGAATCTTGGCATCACAAAAAAATCAAAAAAAGTTTTCATAGCATTTAATTTCAATCTTCTATATTGTTTTTTTTCATCACATAAGGAATCATATTAACTGAGTTGAAAACTTTTAGAAATTCGAAAATGAAATTTGAAAAAGAAAATCATCTTCAAATGTGCAACTTTAAAAATTCATAAACACTTTTTAAAAAAAATCGTCATCAAGTAACATTATATATATCCATGAAAGTTTCATTAAGAATTGAAAGTTATACCGTTACATCTAAGTTGTAATCTATTTTCATAATCATATCTCTGATCTTAGCAAAAATCACCTTTTTATTTTTTGACGAACTTAAAAAAGTTCTACAATGGAACTTACTGAAATTTTTTCTTAGGAACATGTCCATTAGTTGACATCTCGGAAATTTGGGAAGCGTTCAAAGCATAAACCGGAATTTTTAAAAAAAACTTTAGGAGGCTCCATCCTTCCCACCAATCCTTGCTGTAATCCACAAATTCCAAAGCAACTGTTGACAATAATTTAAAGTTTCAGTGAATAAATTGCATGAAAAAGCCTCGAATTTGTTATTCATTAATTACACCTTATACATTTGTTTCCAAAGATGAAATGTTTAGACAATTCGATTATTCTTTCAAAAAATTTTCAACTATTTTTAAAATTCATAATTCAATTATCTTTAATTTTATTATTAAAAAAAATCAAATTATTTTGAGATCAGCTGTCGATTGAACTTTCTTTCCTCTAATTTTGATTCATAATTAATCATGCTTGTGGGTTTCCCTCCTTTTTAATGTCTAAGCTAACTAAGCCAGGTGTGGTATAAATAATTAACTGTATCAAAACAATTTGATAATTTCAAAGGAATAAAATTTGGACAACCGTCTTTTCATCTTAATAGCTGAGCAAGATCATTTATTACAGCACTGTTTCTGAGTTCTCTAAACTCAGAATGAAAGGTAACACAACGATTTTTATTTTTTTATAAATCACGATAGTATTCAAGAGTAATGTGATTTAGTATATATCTAGCATAGTTTTTTTCCCCTGTATAATATCCGTGATCTGCGTATGAATTCCGTTGGGAAAAAATGACCATGGAGAATTTTTGATCTAATGATCGGAACTGATATATAATTTCTTTAAAATTCGATTTCTTTGGAACTGTTCAGCCGACTTCGTGCAGATTTTGTATTTTGACATATAAAATTACATTCTTTAAAATGATTTAAAAATGATTATACTTTACCGTACAAAATGTTTTCAACTATTATTAAATAAAGTAATAAAAAAACAAGTAATTATTAAAAATACTTTAATAAAATACGTGTAATTTTGCGGAACAAAAATTCTGATATACCGTGATTTTTATTGTAATATTTACTGAATCACTGTAATTAAACGAATATCTATATATATATTTCCCTTACACGGCGACAAAAAAAAAGCCTCATTACAACTCCCCGAATGGCAACGCTAGAAAATCGACCAAAGATTGCCGCTAAAAATGTCACATGCCAAATCTAGTTGAGGTGACTCAACATATAGCGCTTTGAAAACGGAAACTGAAATAACCAGAGAGAGCATTCTCATCAAGTGTGATCTGCTGATGACAACCTAAACAATACGGAAATGAATGGGGGGAAACTGGATCCTACCACGTGATTTTCCGGCCAATAAAAATGCGCCGACAACAATGGAAGACGGTGTCAGACCATTATGATTTTATGTTATATAGAGAAACGTTTTCCTATAATACTAATTTTTTTATTTTAAAAAAAAGTTGTTACATGGATTTGAATGATTGTTTTGAATTCTTAGAATTTTGTGCATTTGCAATGTACCTAAGTTAGTAGCGAGCGAAGCGAGCTTGGTTTGCGAAGCAAACCATATAAGATTGAGGTAGCAATTTTCGGGTGTTGGCTAGCGTTAGCGAGGGGGCGCAGCCCACTAGTTACTTGAAAAAGTACTGACACTGAGGGTGCCAGAACTTTATACTGCAGATTTATCAGAATTTTTTTAGAGAGTCTTGTTAAATAAGTAAATAAGTAATAAGGAGGGTGTCCCCAATTATAAAAAAAAATTACATGGCATAATCTTTGAAAAAAACGAATTTTATAATTGCGTGCAAATATTCTTTTATTCGCTTCATTACTTTCGGGGACATAACGAGTACGCAAAGAGTAAAATTAACATTAAGGGGTCCAAACTTTGGACCATTCACTGGACAAAACAATTGGAACCTTATTTCATATATTGAGGCTACCCCCAATATTTTTGGGGGTCAACAATCGAAATCCATCGGAAAAAGGGTATTTATTCAGAGAAAGTACGTTTTTGAGTCTGATTTCGTAACTTAAAATATCGTCTGCACCAATTGATTCGCATATTTGAGATCACCCCCTAAACCTTTAAGAGTGAGTCCCAGAACGTGAAGATCCGATCAGTAGATTAAAAGTTATTCATGGTGGTTAGTTTATTTATTTATTTATTTATTTGCGCACTGTTCAAATGTTAAATTTAGGGATTAGTTATATTTAGGGATGTTAAATTTAGGGATAAGTTATAGGGGTTTAAAAGAATTTCTAGTTAATTCCGATTCTCCTTACTTAATTTCTGAATAAATAGATGAATGGACGATAAATTTTAACGCTTTAGGAATGAAAAATTACTATAGTACAAAAAGCTTATTATATGCCGAGGTTTTGCTCTCATATAAAATTTTTCTAAATAAATACTTAACGTATAACTAACTATTCAGCAGTTAAATTATTACTTAAGATAACCTAACAAAATGAATCTAAATAAATATTTAACGTATAGCTAATTTTTTAACTTTATTTAAATTACTACTTCCGACAACCGAACAAAATGAATGATATAGTGATGCCAATAGATAAAGAAATACCCGAGTTTATAGTGCCACACAAGAGAAATATATATGTATATAGATTACAAAGTCATCTTTGATAACGAGAGTGATCTTTATATAGATTATTTGTCAGCAATTTTGAAAAGGAAACAACAATTAAAAGCATAAAATGTGTAGCTGATTCTTATTAAAAAAAATTAAATTACAAAACACTATGGAGACTAATTCGGAGAATACTTAAAAATTATCAACTACTAATATTTCCCATGATATCGATGCTTTAGTTAAGCAAAAATGATTGATTTGATTTTAAACACTTTCTGATCAATTCTAAAAAATATGACACCGCTATAATTTGAAACAATCTTTCAATCTGATAAGTTATTTATCTCCACAGATCGCAAAAAAAAAATGATGAACCACTTATTAATAGTTTGGATATCATAATGAT
Source organism: Parasteatoda tepidariorum (assembly GCF_982258835.1). NCBI lineage: Eukaryota > Metazoa > Arthropoda > Arachnida > Araneae > Theridiidae > Parasteatoda > Parasteatoda tepidariorum. The sequence continues at coordinate 60,056,994 of NC_141756.1, read as the reverse complement.
GTATGTAGTTGAGGCAATATTAAGATGCTTAGTTATTATGACAAATGAGCAAATTTTTTTGTGATTTCCGTCGTTTTGCGGAAAATGATTCGTCATTTCATAACATTTGAGTTTGATGTAAAGGTGCTTCATTAATAGAGGGAAGTAATACAAAATAAACAAACGTACGTGAGATATTATCTTGGAAAAAGTAGATAAACACTATTTTTGAAACTCTGTTACTTTTCCTTCTACGTTTGAAATAGTTTGATTTTTTTTTCTCCCCAATGCCCATTTGTGTTAACACCCGTCAATTTAGGCATATACAGAGCGATTTTGTTGGCCTCTCTTTCAGGGGCACCATATTAGGTGGGCCAACGTCGCTCCCACACAAGGAAAGAGCATCCATGCCTTCCCCGGGATTCAAACCCAGAAACTTTTTGATGCAAGGACAGTTCCCTGCCCCCTACACAGGCCGGTCGGCAGTTTGATAAGGTTGATTATGCCTAAGGTGATTTCCGTCGTTTTGCGGAAAATGATTCGTCATTTCATAACATTTGAGTTTGATGTAAAGGTGCTTCATTAATAGAGGGAAGTAATACAAAATAAACAAACGTACGTGAGATATTATCTTGGAAAAAGTAGATAACCACTATTTTTGAAACTCTGTTGCTTTTCCTTCTACGTTTGAAATAGTTTGATTTTTTTTTCTCCCCAATGCCCATTTGTGTTAACATCCGTCAATTTAGGCATATACAGAGCGATTTTGTTGGCCTCTCTTTCAGGGGCACCATATTAGGTGGGCCAACGTCGCTCCCACAGTGAGGACAGATAGTACAGAGAAGGAAAGAGCATCCATGCCTTCCCCGGGATTCAAACCCAGAAACTTTTTGATGCAAGGACAGTTCCCTGCCCCCTACACAGGCCGGTCGGCAGTTTGATAAGGTTGATTATGCCTAAGGTGATTTCCGTCGTTTTGCGGAAAATGATTCGTCATTTCATAACATTTGAGTTTGATGTAAAGGTGCTTCATTAATAAAGGGAAGTAATACAAAATAAACAAACGTACGTGAGATATTATCTTGGAAAAAGTAGATAACCACTATTTTTGAAACTCTGTTACTTTTCCTTCTACGTTTGAAATAGTTTGATTTTTTTTTCTCCCCAATGCCCATTTGTGTTAACATCCGTCAATTTAGGCATATACAGAGCGATTTTGTTGGCCTCTCTTTCAGGGGCACCATATTAGGTGGGCCAACGTCGCTCCCACAGTGAGGACAGATAGTACAGAGAAGGAAAGAGCATCCATGCCTTCCCCGGGATTCAAACCCAGAAACTTTTTGATGCAAGGACAGTTCCCTGCCCCCTACACAGGCCGGTCGGCAGTTTGATAAGGTTGATTATGCCTAAGGTGATTTCCGTCGTTTTGCGGAAAATGATTCGTCATTTCATAACATTTGAGTTTGATGTAAAGGTGCTTCATTAATAAAGGGAAGTAATACAAAATAAACAAACGTACGTGAGATATTATCTTGGAAAAAGTAGATAACCACTATTTTTGAAACTCTGTTACTTTTCCTTCTACGTTTGAAATAGTTTGATTTTTTTTTCTCCCCAATGCCCATTTGTGTTAACATCCGTCAATTTAGGCATATACAGAGCGATTTTGTTGGCCTCTCTTTCAGGGGCACCATATTAGGTGGGCCAACGTCGCTCCCACAGTGAGGACAGATAGTACAGAGAAGGAAAGAGCATCCATGCCTTCCCCGGGATTCAAACCCAGAAACTTTTTGATGCAAGGACAGTTCCCTGCCCCCTACACAGGCCGGTCGGCAGTTTGATAAGGTTGATTATGCCTTTTTCGTTATCTGGGAAAATCTAATTAATAATGAAATAATAAATGAATTAGTAATTTGGATATCATAATAATGTATGTAGTAGCGGCAATATTGAGAAGTTATGATATATAGTAAACGAGCAAATTGTTATGTGATTTTCGTCATTATGCTGCAAATTACAATAATGCTTAATCGCCATCCTATAACGTTTGCATTAGACATAAAGATGCTTCGTTAATAGGAAAGTAATGCAAAATTAACAAGCATATATAAGTTAATCCCTTAGAGGCAGTTGATATACACTACTATTGAAACTATAGCTTTTTCTTCTAGTTTTGAATTAGTTTGATTACGTTGATTACGCTTTTTTCGTTATCTGAGAAAATCTAGAATGGAAAAAAAGGGCGATATTTACAATCATTGCAATCTATTACTTTTTACTACAAATTATCACATTGAAGAAATATCATTTTAAGTTGCTAAAAAGCATGGATCAGTAAGAACGTCTGTCAGTCAACAAACGATCTGTCTATAATGCCTACTTAATTATCAAATCAATTTTTTTTATGAATGAACACAAATACTGCTTCTAAATTGACTATTTAATTTTCTTTTTGTGCCACTGATTACAAATGCTCGCATTAACTAAATATTTGATTTTTTATGAGGAAATAAATCTTTGGGCAAATTATTAAAACGCACCCTTCAGGTGTGTTTTGATAATTTGTAAGAAAACATGCCTTTCAGGTGTGTATTGATACTTTTCTCCATTGGAATGCCATCACTTGGATTATCGGTCAATTAGAGTCAAGAGTAAGAGTCAATTAGCGCAATATTTGTTTATTACATCTCATATGTTTATTATATTAGCGCAATATTTATTATTAAGTAGCTAAAAAAGTGGATCTGTAAGGATTAGAGTCAATGACCTACAACTCGATCCGGATGTAATATCTATTTAATTATCAAGTATTATTTCATTTTTATAAGGTAAAGAATCATGGAGCAACCCGCCCTTTAGATGTGTTTTGATACTTTTTCTCAATTGGGAGAAATCATTTGGATTATCAGTCTCAATTAGCGCAATATTTATTTATTATATGAAATCTATCTTGCTGCTGTAATTAATTTACGTCGCGCTAGAGCTGCACAATGGGCTATTGGCGACGGTCTGGGAAACATCCCTGAGGATGATCTGAAGACGCCATCACAATTTTGATCCTCTGCAGAGAAGAGGGCACCCCAACTTCGGTAGCTCGATGCCCTGTACTCTAAGTCGAGGATTTTACGGTCAGACAGTTTAACGAGGAATAATACCGCACACCCTCGGTTCCAGAGCAAACTGATCCAAGTAGTCACCCATCCACACACTGATAGCAGCCAGTGACTTCAGTGATCTACTGGGAATCAATCGCGTCTTAACAATCGAAAACTATTTCGTGAAAGTGCATTAGTGTACTAAAATCAAAGCTCCTAATTCATATTTATAATCGCGTCATTAAACATTCGCATTTGGAAACAGAAAAAAATCTGAAAGCAAATGATCAGGAAGCCTTTTTCGGTTGATCGGATTCCTAAAAAAAAAGAGGAAATCAAACTGTATTTGTTATTAAAATACGGAAGAAAGTATTCTCTGACCTTTTCCTTTGTTATATACTTCATACATCACCGCGCATGATTAAGATTCTACTCATCAACGACCGATTCATCATAAGAAGAGAATGCATCAATTTGTTACATGAACCGCTTAATTAGTGTGTATAATTCATGACAAGGAAACATTAAATATATATGCTTTATTTAACATTTATATAATTAACGAAGTAATTATCCTATCGCAGTAAAATATTGACAATTAAATGATGGACAGGATATTGATAAATGGGCAATAAATGATATTTAGTAAATGATCCTACATACCTGAAGATATTATAACTTCATAATTTATATAACTTTTCAATGTGCTATCCATGTGCAGAATGGGGAAACAATATTGGTGGTTTTGAGTAATAAGATTCAGTCCATAATATAACGCAGATTAAGAAAATTATTAATCACCTTTGTATAAATCAAAAATAATTCATTTGATGTATGCATGGGTGCAGTGAGATGGGGGGAGGACACACACTTTAATTTCAGAAAATTGCTAGTCTATTTTATACATACATTTAGCTATAAATATACAAACATAGGTTTTATTTTATAACCATCCCAGACCCAGTTTTGGCTTTACGACAACCAATGTTCAACTCCGTAGCCTTGTAATTTTGAACCTATTCCAGAAGACAAGGGAACTACTGGATTAAGTGTTGGGAGAAGTTTGCCTTCATGAAAGTCTTTGTTCATGGAACTAACCCACATTTGAAAGGATGGAGAAGATCACCACGAAAACCTCCCATGGGTTAGCCTGACGGCAAAGGGACTCTAACCCATGATCCGTCTACCACTGAGGATAATTTACGCCAGCATTGTGGTTGATACGAGTTGGGCGCGTAATTCGTATAGACTAGCCATCGTTGGAATTCAAACCCGGTTCATTCCATTGGAAGGCGAACGCTCTATCCCCTGAGCCACCATGGTTCATACAAACATATATTTTATTTTATGACCGGTCGTTGAACTGCCGACCCAATTTTGGGTTTACGATTACTATGTTCAACTCCGTAGCCTTGTAATTTTGAATCCAATCCAGAAGACAAAGGAACTCCTGAATCGAGTATTTGGAGAAATTTGCCTTCGTGGACATTTTAATGGAACTATCCCGCATTTGCGTTACATGGAGAGGAAGACCACGAGAAGCTCTCACTGTTAGACTGACGGGAAGGGGGTTTTAACCAATGATCCATCTAGCACTGAGGATATTTCACGTCAGTACTGTGGTCAGTGCCAGCCGGGAGCGGAATTCGTATCCACCATTCATCGCTGGGATTCGAATCCAGTTCACCTCATTGGAACAGTTTTCTAAAAACAGTAAGTGTGCCCCCCCCCACGCTAATGCCTATAGATGCATGCAGGCCGGGATAGCCTGGTTGGTAGGCCACTGGGCCCATGTTCAAGAGTTCGTGGGTTCGATCCTCGCCGGCCGCAGACTCCCCGTTTAGTAAATGGAGACTGATGCACGTTAAATCTATCGAGATGTAAAGTCCTCCATGTTCCCATAACAAATCAATACCTCTGGGGGTATTGATTCCAGGAGTTTCCTTGTCTTCTGGATAGGTTCAAAATGACAAGGTTACGGAGTTGAACATAACATAAGTAGTCGCAAACCCAAATGATATTTAAATGATCTTATTACGTAATAGTTATGCTCACCATACAAATATCGTGAAGTCGTTGGAAAATAACTGTTAATCATTCTACATGATAGAGCAAAAGGCCCAATTTATTTCGGTTATGGAATCCTAAATGAATACTTCTTTTGGCGCTAACCCCAGCATAATGAAAAAAAGTTCATTAGCAGCTTCGAATAAAGTGACAAAAACAATACTAATTAAATAAACAGTATTAATAAATTAAACAACTGATAAACTATGTTTATAAACCAAATTATATAAACATTAGGAGCATTTTAGGGGAGCCACTGTGTTAGAGTATGCCTTAATTTAGAGTCCCATCTTCAGAATAGACTCTCGAGTCCTTCCTATAATTTTACAGAGAGGAATCAGACCCTCAATCTATAACAATAGTTTACTAAGCCTGTTTAGAATCATGAATAGACTGCCAAACAACAAATTACGGTATTAATTTATTTCACAAATTTTAAATGCAATAGTAAATTGTTCACTTTTCTACACGAAAATTGGCATGTCCTGATTTTTGAAGGTAAATTAAAATTGGAAGTTTTTCACCAAGGATGACGAAAAATTTGTTGGGTGCTTCTCCAAGTGTATCGGTATTATCGTAAGAGGTCAGCACGCATCTAGCTTTTTTACCTGTTAATCTCAATGCCATTCAATGCCAGCGTTAACTTTTTTTTCTTTCTTTCTTTTTATATATATACTAAGCTGAATCTTCTACATTTTTACATACGATAGCGAAGAGGTCCTTCAACAACCGAAATAAATGTGTTAATAAATTAATAAAATAAATAGAGAGCAAAAATTTGTTGAAAAACAAGTATATTTATTCAGAGAAAAGGCGCTGTTGTGTCTGATTTTATAACTTAAAATATCGTCAATGCTAATCAATTAGATAATTTGAGGTCTCTCCTATGAACCATTAAGCTTGAATCATAGAAGGAGAAGATCCGATCAATAGATCAAAAGTTATTCTGGGTGGTCCTTTTTTTTCCTTTTTTTTTTTTTTTTTTTGCGCGCGCGAGCTAGACTTCTGTAAAGAACACAATTTTAAATAAATAGATCAATCGGTGTAGATTTGTCCGAGTTTTTTAAGCTCACTTCGGAAAAAGAAAAGGTGGTCATTGTCCACCTTACTTTCGTAAAACAAAACTGTTTCAATCTTAAAAATCACTCCTCGTAACATTTCTGGTTGTTTTTATTTTAAAAACAAAACTAAGAGGAAATTTAACCGTTGTTGAAATGATAATTTTGGAAAAATATTATGATACATTTCCTTTTAATCCTAAATACTGAATTTATTTCTAGGAAATTTAATGATTAACGGTTTAAGAAGAATTTTTTTTAGAAAATGGAACAAGAAAAATAAATCGTATTATTAATTGAATTTTAAAGCTTCGTGGTAAAATAAAATAATAAAAAAAAACATAGGCTTAGATTGCCGAAAGCTCGCTCTTTTATAAGCATAACCCAACACTTACCACAAAATTATTATAATTTTAAAAGGCTTTTAATTTCAGATTTATAGAATCGGTTGAAAAAAGCGCAGACAAAACCCTACTAAGGAAATGAAAACCTTGACAAAACTCTTCATTACCCTTTCTTTCCCTTATAATTTTTTCTTCTTTCTTTTACTGTCGGATGTAAAGTAACTAGTAAATATACACATACACACTTTGTGACCTTAATGGCTTCCTTTTTCTTTCTCAGAAATCTTCACTCGCCTTCAATCAGCTCTGTGAAGGAGGTGAAAAAGAAGAAAAGAACAAAGCAAAAAATTTCCCGCCAAAAAGGAATTGCGTCATAATGAAGCATTTCTCCATCTGTTGGATAGAAGAATACAGCTGAGCGCTGGTTTCTTTTTTTTTCTTTTCTTCTCATCTAATTTTCTTTTTTATTTTATTTTCCTTTTCTGTCTGTGAGGGAAATGACTTAGCATCGAATATATTTTAATGAATTTGTCACTTCGTGTGTCGTAAGAGCGACTAAGCGTGCGACAGTAATATTAATTTCGGTTCCAGAATCTGATCGCGTATTTTGTCAACGATCAAACAAATGTATCATCGTGAAGTTTTATTAAGTGCATCGTTTCAATCAAGAAAGGGATTATTAAGAGTTTGACAGATGTAGATCGGCGTATGTCTAAAGGTCAAATTCTCGCTCCAACTTCTAATGGATGTGGATGTGTCACTGTTAAAAACAAACAATGTATCATTTGATGAAATGAAATAGTTCGAAATTATGTAGAAGAGTTTTCAATGAAAAGAAACAAAATTTGTATTCAGCACGAGTTTCCAATCCCTGTCAAAGTCAACGTTACTCGCTCTAAGATTAAAAATGTTAGAAGTAAACAATGCCACATTTGATGAAATAAAATATAGCTCAAAATACATTTAACACCTTATGTGTATCTAATGTACATATCTAAATGAATTTGTAGCTTCGTAGGTCATAGGAACGACTGAGCGTGCGATCATTAATTTTGATTCCAGAATCAGATCGCATATTTTGTCAACGATCAACGAATGTATCATCTTGATATTTAGTAAAAGTGTATCGTTTTAATCAAGAAAAAGATTATTAGAGTTCAACAGATGTAGATTATTTCGCTAACGATGCATGTCTAAAGGTCAAAATCAATGATATTTGCTCTGAGTTCAACTGATATTCCGTAGTTAGATATAAATGTTACATTTTATAAAATGAAATCCCTTACAATAATAAACCATACATTCATTTTAAGACACAAAAAAATAATAAATAAATAAATAAAAATCCAAAAGGCCAAGAGAGATACATCTAAATGGGATGGAAAATGGAAAATATGATTGGAAAAAAACTGTTGAATGTTTTATTTTAAGAGATATAGTTAAACATAAATATTTTTGAAAAAAATCAGCCGCACTGGTACAGACTTATACAAATTATTGAGAGGACATGACTTCTTACTTTAAGAGAAGTGTGATTATAATATATGACTACAATATGTGACTACTTTTGTGAAGCAGGTACTTGTAACTTAACATCGAAATACAAGTTTTTATGTATTTTTATTTGCATTATGAAAAATTTAAATACTTGAAGTAAAATATGTGTAAAAAATATATTTTTTTAATATGTAGAAAAGGGTAGGCGAGATCCTTCAAAAAAAAAAAAAAAAAAAAAAAAAGTAAATAAATAAATTATCGTCGCTAATAGCCCATTGTGCAGCTCTAATTCGACGTAAATAAAATACCTTAAAATTTTTTTTTTGAGAAATTAATTTTTATTTATTTTCTCTTGCTGTATGCCGAAAGACTGTATGGTGGTCAGGGAGCTGACCTCACGTCAAAAAGGTCCCGGGCAAAGCATGGATGTGTAGTCCTTCTTTGCTATCTGTCCTTGCTTGGGAGCGACGATTGTCCAGCTGATATGGTGCCCCTGAAGTAATGGTCCACAAATCTGCGATGCCCACCCGGATGACAAATGTCAATATCCGGAGGGGCATTTCAAAACAATAAATAAATAAAAATGAAATCATTCGTTTTGACGTATATATTGCCGTTGTTTTTGTTTAATGCTTTTAACCGAAATTTTTTCATATTTAAGTATTTAGATGTTATTGAAATGAGAAGTTGGAAGAACTTATTTTCCAAATATTAAAGTAAGATTTTTATTTTTCATATTATATTTCCGTAAGATACAGTGCTATAGAACAATACTTCATTTAGGAGTCGTGGGGGCTCTGGAAATAGAGCACTCGCTTCTCAATGAGGGGACACGGGTTCGAATCCCAACGATGGCTAATTGATCTGCTTCTGGCTCGCACCGACCAGAGTGATGACGAAAAATATCCTCAGTGGCAGAAATTTCATGGGATAGAATCCTTTGCCATCAGGCTAATCATTTGAGGTTTTCTTGGTTTTCCTCTCCATGTCACGCAAATGCTGGTCAGTTACATCAAAAAATCCTCCACTAAGACAGATTTCTCCTAATACTGGATCTAGGAAGTTCCCTTGTCTTCTAGATTTGGCTCAAAATTACAAGGCTAGGGAGTTGGACATTGGTAGACGTAAACTCAAAATTGGGTCGTCTGTTCAACGACGATTTGAAAATAAAAGTAAAAAGAAGAAGAAAAGAAAAATACTTCGTCTTCAAGAACAGAAAATAGAAAACAAAAACTTAAAAATACAAGTTTAATCTAAAAGTAATATTCAAATATCGTCTGCTCTTTTTTTTCAGTGACTCAGTGTTTTACAAGAAGTGTGGAGAAAAACAATAAGAATTAAGATGCAAAGGAGTAACTTTTGTAACAAATACAGACGAAATAAATTGTAAAAATGTTGTCCTGTAATTTAGTTATCTTTTAAACTGACACATAAAAGAATTAGTTCGTCACGACGAGAACAGGAAGAATATGCTGATATTATGCCCACACCTGTTGCTTCAGCAAACAATGTTTTCGTGTGAGACGAACATCTCCTCGTAGATAAATGTCGCGAAGGATTTTTATAGGCCAAGGTCGCCAATTCAGCCATGTACAGGACGAATGCGAAAAATTCAAATTGGACTCACATTTTGAATAATTCACACGGTTGTAACAAATGGAAATACGTTCTTATGATTACAGCTTTGAATGTTTAAATACTACGCTATTCAACAGGCAGCCTACTTAATTGTGTAAAAAATGACTGAAATGTCTCAGGGTCGTAAGAATAAAATGCAAGAAAGATAAAATTTTTCATAATTTTTAGATAAAGAATCTATTAAAATGCAGTATTTTTTTAAAAATATTTTCAGACGCTAGAAAAAATTGTTTTACGGTTAAAATAACTTCGGATTATTTTATTAAATGAGATAATTTTCATACTACGACGTAATTCTGAAAAATCGTAATGTACTCAACTAAGGAACAAAATTTGGAACTTTAAGTAAACATAAAACCAGGGGTCTGTCCAGACATTTTGTGAAAGGTCCGTTTTTTGTAAAATTGTGAAAAAATTACTCGTAATTTGTGAATATAAAATAAATGTTAAGTCACATTCTTTCAACCAGGGTCCGCTTTTGTGAATTTGTGCAAATAGGGTCCGTTATTGCAAAAAAACTTTTTCAAGGAGTTTTTAAATTGTAAAGACATACAAGATTATGCTCAACACTGCAAAATTATAATAATAAAAAAATTAATTTTAAAAAATAAAAAGCAATTGCAGCTACTAAATTAGTGATGCAAAATATAAATATTTAGTTTTTAGCCTATACTGCTGAACTCAGAATATTAATTTCGGACGAATAAAGGAAGAAGTGTCTGCCGAAGACAAAATTTAGTTCGTTTATATCTGTCTTCCCCCCCCCCCCCGTTCCTGGGGTGGGTTTATTTGATTAACAAAGCAATAACGAAGACAAATAAATTTGTGAAGGGTCCGATTAAGAGATAAATTTTTTTGGAAGGGTCCGTTTTTAAGTTAAAATATTTTGTGAAGGGTCCGTTTTTAAGTTAAAATATTTTGTGAAGGGTCCGTTCTTAAGAAAAGATATTTTGTGAAGGGTCCGTTAACGGACCTAAATTTCTTCTAAACAGACCCCTGATAAAACGATCGTAATTGTAACAAAATGATAATGAAAAATTTCGTTAGAAATTTTGTTATGCGCTGAATAATCATTTCATTCAACTTTGGTGCAATCTCATTATGGTACCAAGTTGGACCATGTTATCGTGCAATTTAATCATTCTTAAGCTTTATTAATCGATACCATGGTTTAATTTGAATGAAAACGTAGTTCAGATAAAGAATCTATTAAAATGCAGTATTTTTTTAAAAACATTTTCAGACGCGAGAAAAAATTGTTTTACGGTTAGAATAACTTCTGATTATTTTATTAAATGAGATAATTTGCATACTACGACGTAATTCTGTAAATCGTAATGTACTCAACTAAAGAACAAAATTTGGAACTTTCAAGTAAACATAGGACGATCGTAATTGTAACAAAATGATAATGAAAAATTTCGTTGGAAATTTTGTTATGCGCTGAATAATTATTTCATTCAACTTTGGTGCAATCTCATTATGGTACCAAGTTGGACCATGTTAACGTGCAATTTATTCAGTCTTAAACTTTTATTACTCGATACCATGGTTTAACCACTTTCTTCTCGCTCTCGTGAAAATGACGAGGGGAGATTTCGCCCTCTATTTCTCGTTCCCGTGAAATTTCCAGGCTGGAGTGTTCAGGTAGTAACGCGCCAATAAGAATAGAACTAATTCATTTCTTTTTGGGGGAAATAATTTTATTTCTCATTTTACACACCAGATGGCAGTACCAGGATATTTTCAGGTAATTGTAGATAGTTAGTTTATTTTAAACTAGATATCAGCACTAATCAAACACGTGTATAAGGCAAAATAGGCACTTTTATGACCGTTTTCTTGAAAATTAACCGATCATTAAGGGGTTAGTTTGAATGAAAACGTGGTTCAATTTTGCAACAAATTCGTACCATATTATGGTTTTAGGTATCAATATAATGCATCAGTCGTTTATCTTTTCTATTTTTTTTCCCGAGAATGCTTCTAAATGACGATATGGTATAATTTTCTTTGCTATAAGTATGGACAAAGTAAAATGATGGAGCCGCGATGGCTTAGTGAGTAAGATACTGAACTGTAGTTGTAAAGAAACCCTTACGAAAATTTAAAATATTTTGAGATATATATGAGGTGCATTTGAGGTTTGTAAGAAAACAACCATACCTCATAAAGGTTGTAACTGAGTGCTTTACTTACACTTCAGCTCATTTTGAGGTTGTTTAAATTTAACTTCAAATCAACGAGGCTGATGATTTCTAAGGAATATCAGGTTGTTTTTCTGACACTTGTGACAAAAGAGGTTTTTATGAGGTATAAAAGAATTACCTTATTTCAACTAAAGAGTGCGAGGTATTTCTTGAGGTGTATGAAGTCATTTTATTTACACCTAAGTTTATTTTGAGGTTGTTTTAAATTCACTCTATATCAACCAGACTGTTAAAGTGATTTCTAAGTTGTACCAGGTTGTTTTTTCTGAAACTTGTAACAGAAGAGGTATCTATGAGGTATAAAAAAAAATACCTTATTTTAATTTAAGAGAGTGAGGTATTGAGGTGCATGAAGTTTTATTTATTTGTACCTAAGCTCATTTTGAGGTTGTTTCAAAGTCACTTTATATCAACCAGACTAATAAGGTGATTTCTAAGGAATACCAGGTTGTTTTTTTGACACTTGTAACAAAAGAGGTTTTCATGAGGTATAAAAAAATTACCTTATTTCAACTAAAGAGTGAGAGGTATTTATTGAGATTTACGAAGTCACACATTTTATTTATACCTAAGCTCATTTTGTGGTTGTTTTAAATTAACTTCATATCAACCAGACTGATAAGGTGATTTCTAAGGTATACCAGGCTGTTTTTCTGACACTTGTAACAAAAGAGGTATTTATGAGGTATAAAAAAATTTACATTATTTCAACTAAAGAGAGTGTGGTATTTACGAGGTATAAAAAAATTTACCTTATTTTAACTACAGACAGTGAGGTATTTATTGTGGTTTATGAAGTCTCACATTTTATTTACACCTAAGCTTATTTTGAGGTTGTCTAAAGTACTCTTCCCGGAGTACCATGCGTTGACAATCGACAGGCTATACGTTCCCACCGGCAGAAGACTCCATGTGTAGTAAATGGTGACTGATGCACGTTAAATCTGTCGACTCACGAAGTCCTCCGTGTTCCCATAACAAATCATATCTCTGGGGGTATTGATCCAGGAGTTTCCTTGTCTCCTGAATTGGTTCACAATTACAAGGCTACGGAGTTGAACATTAGTAGTCGTAAACCCAAAATTAGGTCAGCTGTTCAACGACCGTTAAAAAATAAAATATATCTTTATCCATATCTATATCTTTTACTTTTCTTCTCCCCTCTTCTCTCCCTTTTTTTACATAGTGCAACTTATTACATTATTATTAAAAGAAAATTAATTAAAAATAAAATACACAAAAAAATGCACTGCATAAAAAAATAAAACAAGTGTTTAGAGAACTACAAGAATTGTCACTGTTACCATTTCCTACAATAGGCAATAAAACCCTCTTAGTACAATTCTTTTTCTCCATGCACTTGATTAAGATTGATTCTAAAGAATTCCTTTACCTTCAACAACACCCAGGAAGAGTCATTTGATACCTGAAAAATAGCCGTCTCAGTTTACGTTATGGGAAATTGTCCTTTGCATTTTGAAATAATCTTTACCGTATTTCTGGGATCTTATGTCATCTTTTCAAAATATCGGATATCGACAGGACCATCTCTTTGTTAGCTATATGTTCATAAATTGTCTCTAACAGGCAATTATCTAGAATTTCTAGGAAAAAAAGATGCATTAACCTTTTAGGGAATTAAGTAGAGGGAGACTCCTGTTGATAATTTCTATATTTTGGTGATTTTGCCAAGAGACTTTCTCTGACAATCTAAATATTCTCTTACAAAGCACTCACATTTCTATTCCATCATCATTTAAATTAGCTATTTCCAGCTATTTGATAAACTTTATCTTTTGATTACAAGAACTCATTAAATAAATCCTTCTTCTTGGGAGGTAAGCAAATGTTTATGTTAAATTACGTAGTACATTTATAATTGTCTGTTTACGTACTGTCAGAATTGTTTTATGTTTCATAGTCTTTATACCAAATTTATTTATATAGTACATTAGTTCATGATTTTACCATTCATTGTTTGCGCATAGTTTTTAACGCATGGAGTTTGTTCTTATTTTATATTTATCTAATTAATGTAACGTTTAAATTTTCAAAATTATAAATCAAAACTTAGAATTTTTAGGATTTTTCAATAACTTTATTTTCCCATTCATAAATTAAATGTCACGCTTAATTTTGAAAAAAAAATTTCATATAATTTAATAAGCAATTTTGTATAAATATTGATAATTTATATCCTAATACAAAAAATTAACATCCACTTACATTTCAATTAATTAAAAGAACGGAGAAATATTTCAAATGCAGAAGTTTCATTAAAAAAACTATATGATTTTATAGTGCTCATTAATAAAAACTGTCATAAAAAAATATTTTTAAGAATTGAATAATTTGTTAAACTTAATTTACTGTATGAGTGTGTTAATCGTACTTTATGTAGTTTTATTATTTCGCTTTTATCAAAATAATATAGAATTTTTAAAGTAACTATTTTGTGCTAATTAGCATTTTCAGAATTTGGTATTTTTCACAAATATTTTTTTAAATTAAAAGTATTAATTTTTTAATATTTTAATACTGATACTATAAATACTGCAGAACGAGGAAGAAAATTAGAGTTCTATGTCTTTTTTATTTCTTTGCGTAAATTTATATAAAGATTTTATGGTTACCGAAATGGACCATGTGATCTAAGAAAACCGAAATATCTCATCTCGCCTATTTCTCTTCTTTAAATAATAAAAAGGTATAAATAAAATAAATAAAATATACATAAAAATTATTCCGACCATGATTGACATAGTTAATTATTTCTTCAAAATATGAATACTAGTTCTGTCAATCAATTGAATAATTTTGTTTTCCTCTTTAACTACAACAATTTCGATTTTTAAAACCATATAAGTTTAAACCGGAACAAGATGAGAAAAACGCTAAATCGATAACCGTTTTTATATTCTTGAATTTTTCCCTTTTTTATAGTTAAGAGTTTTGTAATATAGATATATTTTTAATCATAATAATCTTTACTGAAACCAATTTAAGATAGATCTCAGAAATCCGGATCAATTCAAATTCTTAGTTAAAAAAAGTGCTTTCTTTTTATTTAGCGAAACGCTTTATGACCTTTTCTTATATTTCCTCAAAAGTTCGACTACAATTTAAAATGTTAAGAAAATGCCCCCAAAAATTGGTCGCATTCGTGATTGTTTTGTCACATAGGATTACATTTTGACATAATATTATACATTTATAAATTTCATGTCATTCTGTTCAAAAGTTTTAAAGTTTTATTTAAAACTTTCTTTTCAAAATAAAACTATATTTTTAAGACACTGTACATTTTGGATTTCAGCAACTTTACTTTCATAGCGATGTACCTAATTCTGCCAACTTTTGAATTGAAACTTATTAAAAAGAGGACATACATGATACCTAAAAGTGAAATGTGATATATGATACTTCATAAGTTTTAATTGTAATATATTTTTAATATAACATACAATATTGTTTTAAATAATGTATCAATCAACGGTTTCTCAGGGGCTAAATCTTTTAAAAAGTTGAAAATATCAACAAAATTTAAAGCATTTTAATTAAACGGAATCTTTAAAAGAATAACTAGTCAAAAAGCGTTGTTTGTACATCGTAAAACTATAACTGTGTTTTAGTGTTGTGGGGGAAGGAGTTAACGACTATGCCAACCTTCATCCATCAAAAGGTAGCTCAAGGTTGAATCAAATTAGCATCTCTTATATACCAGTGAATTGATGTTTAATAATCGTAGTGGTAGTTACGCCACAATACTCCCCCTCCAGAATTTTATCGGGGATAGAATTCGATGAACGAATACCACTAGTTGCTGTACTTGTGAAAGTCCGGGAGAGCTGGAATTTAGGTCACCGAGTTTTTGACTGCTGAATGTGTGAGGTGTATTAACTTCACGGTCGTAGTCGCTCCTGTGTTGCCTTTAGCAATCGAGTCTATGCAGGCTGACGTTGTGTATGATCGAGACGAGACTGAGCAGCAACAGAGTGAGGAGGTGGATAATGTCGCAGTCACAAGTCAACAGTTCAATGTG